>NC_033796.1:78652330-78672643 GCF_001876935.1 Asparagus officinalis
TTGGCTGGGGCGGTCAAAGCGAAGAGGGATCGACTCACCAAGCATCTACAACAATTGTGAAGGACCTGGAGGGCCGACTTGCTCACCTCGACCCAGAGCAGTATAAGCAGAAGCTAGTCAAGGACTGGCGTAATGGCATCTTAGGTAAAACCGAGGTGGCTTTGGCTTGCAAGGCTGGTGTCGACCATCTGGCCTCGCTGCTCCCCCTTAGCTTTCTTCCCTCTCCTAACCGCCTTTATCCTCCTCGAGTCTCTTGCTACCTTGATCTCTTAAAAGAGATCGAGTTTAACGGAGGGAGGCTAGAGTTAGAGATAAGTGGCGGGGAGGGTGAATTAGGGGGTTGAGTTTGATGAAGACCCTTTATCTTCCTCCACTGAAGCCATTGTCGAGACTCCCATCGAGGCTGTGGCCCTTATCGAGATTGTCGCTACCGGGGAGTTTACTGCCGTTTACTGCCACCAGGGAGACTGGGGCCTTAAGCTGAGAGGGTTGAGGGCTTGTATCTCCCTCTTTTTTTGCTTTGTAAAAGATTTGTAAGGAAGTTTTCTCGTTGAAATAAAAATCAATTGTCTTCATTCTTAAGCTAGTCTTCATCTATTCCATATTTTTGCTTTGCTTTGCTAACTTGTTGCTTTGATCCAATTGAAAGGATTGAGTGTTGTCATTTGGCTAATAAGTCGGATTGTTGACTGATAGTGATTTGGCATGCTATAATGCCCGAGTCCCTTTGTCGAAGATGAGTGAATGATTAGACTTTGCCTTGGGTTTAAGTTAACTCTGAGGGCTTTGTCACAACTTGATAACCAAGGTTTAAGTTCACTAGGTCTTTTACAACCCTGAGGCTGTGGTAAGATGACAACCCTGAAGTTGGGTGCCTACATCTTACATAGATGCTTAGGTCTTCGGTATCCCCATATGATCGAGAGACGACTGTGGGAGTTGACTATATAGTTTGTGCCTTGGGTTTATTCCTGAAAAAGTACCAAGGGCTTAAGACTCAACCCTGGGGTCGAATACCTAGAACTCACACGAGTCAGCTAGGTCTTTTGCAACCTTGAGGTTATGAAGCAAGAATACAACCCTAAGGTTGAGTGCCTAGGTCTTAGGTTGACATCTAGGTCTTCATTATTCCTATAATAGTCGAAAGGCGACTGTGGAAGTCGACCATATGGTTGGTGCCTTGGGTTTATTCCTAAAAATGTACCAATGGCTTAGAATCCCTGCATAGATTAGGCACTATGGAAATGCAAGACAATAGCAAAGTTAGTTTCAATAGGAATTCCATTGATAATAAATGAAATTTACAGAATTAATGAAAATAACGTCGTATGTGTTCAACGTTCCTGGGATGGTGTAATGTTCCCCCGTCTGGGGCCCTTAGTCAATAGGTGTCAGCTCACAGGTCTTCTAGGACTTCATAAGGACCTTCCTAGTTGGGAGCTAGTTTGCCTCACCGAGTGTCTTTGTCGAAAGCAGCTTTGTAGAGGACGAGGTCACCATCATTGAATCTCCTGGGTTAAATTTTTCTATTCTAGTAGCGGGCGATTCGTTGCTGATTGGTGACCTGGGTCCGTAGTGCTTTTTCTCAAGTTTTGTCTAGGAGGTCAAGACCCACTCAAAGTCCTACTAAGTTTATGTCCTTGTTGAAGTGTTGAAGGCGGATGGTTGGCATGCCGACTTAGATGGGAGTGACTGTTTCGGCGTTGTATGCTAGCTTGAATGGTATTTCCTCGGTCGAGTTTTTGTTGATCATGCGATATGACTAGAGGATACTAGGCAACTCTTCAACCCAATTGCCTACTCCGGCATCCACCTTTTTCTTTAATGCTTGTAGGATGCATTTATTGGCAGCCTTTGTAAGTCTGTTGGATTTGGGATGGGCGACGAAGGAGAACTTGAGGTGAATGTTATATTCTTCGTAAAAGTCATGGAAGCATCCGCTGTCGAATTAGGTACCATTGTCAGTCACAAAAGACTGGGGTACACCGAAATGACACGCTATGGATTTCCACAAAAATCACGTAATGTTGCTCTCACCAATCTTGGCTACTGGTTCGGCCTCAATCCATTTGGTGAAGTAGTCAATCGCCACGATAAGAAACATTCTCTACCTGAAGCTTGAGGGAGAGGTCCTAGTAGATCTAGCCCCCATTGGATGAAAAGTATTAGGCTCAGAATGGAAGTCATCTTAGTCGCCGTTGCTCGAGGGATGGAATAATAAAATTAGCATTTTTAGCAATGAGAGACAAGTCACCTCGACTCGACTAGGATAGTCGGCCAATAATACCCCTGGCGGATAACTTTTTGTGCAAGGGTTCGATCCATAGGATGATTTCTACAGGTGCCATCATGCATCGTTCTGAGCACGTAGTCGGCTTTTGGTGGCCGGAGGCATCACAAGTAAGTTCTGATACTACTGCTGGAGTAAGACATCCGATATAACTACTTGTCAATCATAAGATAATGGCGGGAATTCCTTTGTAGACATCTAGCTTCAGCTAGATCTTTAGGCAAAATGCACTATGTTAGGTGGAGGATAATGGGATCCAACCAACAGGGCATCAAAGGCGCCTCTGTTTCCATGATAGTTTTTGACGTCTTGGAGATGCTAGGCTGTTCGAGGGTGTTGGTGTAGACAGGCCTCGAGTTGATCCTTGAGCTTATCATCCCAAGCTTAGAGAGGGTGTCTGCCAGAGCGTTGAGAGCACGAGGGACTTGAGCTATCCTGAATTCCCGAAAGTTGGTCAAAAGCTCTTTAGCAGCTTTGAGATATAAAACCATCCTTGAGTCTTTAGTTGCATATCGTCCATTGACTTGATAGACGACTAGTTGCAAGTCGGCTAGAATGTATAGGCACTCTTCTTTCAATGTTTGTGTGACGCCCTTGGGTTCACACAAGGCTGCAGTCCTCGGTGAAACCAAGAATGTCAAACCTGCCATGCACCACACTGTGCAATAACATGTTTCACCATCACAATTAACATCTCTCTAGTAGAGTTAACAACATGTGTAGGTACAAAAGCAAGTAAAAGATAATACAAGAGATACTGATGAAATGAAAGAGATCAAAATAATATTTCATCATCCAACATATAGAAATACAAAGTCAATATCTGAAATGAATAAACTGGAGTTCTTATCAAATCTCAAATACAACAAGTCTGAGTAAAGGAAATAAGGCACACAGCCTTTACAACATCTAGAATAAAGTCCTCAAATATCTAAACAAAGTCTACAGTGGAGCTCCATAAATAAAATAAAACTATGAAGGAAAGATGGATGCTAATGTACATCGCTATCAACCTGCGACTCTCCGTGCACCTGACTCGTTACCTGAAATGGGAGGGACAACGAGCGTCAAAGCGCTAGCGAGCAACATCACAACCAACCCCAAGGGAGAGGGCTCATTGTATACAGAAAGTACAGTTATTACATAATAGTTAAAATCAGTATTCCTGGCAAATAATGAGTTTTAGTATTTAGGAAATTACAACACGAGCATAGGTACGTTGAGCGAAATAATCCAAACAAGGAAACCCTCATGTATATACCTTTTTATCTCAAGTTGTAAATCCCTAATCACCCAACCCAAAGTCTAATACATGAATAATAAACTGAAAGAAACAACTCATCTCAATACTTAATCAAAAGTCACGTCAAAACCATATAAGTGTCAAATGTCAATATAACATAAGTGTCGGGTCCAGTCTAGGTAGCTATCATGTCCAAATCTCATGTAATCAAGTTATGTCCTGATTTAGATAAGTGTCATACTTATAGCTTAACAAATGTACAGCGCGTGGTCTAATATGTAAATGTCCAACACGTGGTCTAATATGTAAATGTCCAACACGAGAACTGAAATAAATTGTAGCCCAACACGAGGACTTCAATGGATTATAGTCCAACACGAGGACTAAGTAAAGTGAATGTCCAACACGATGACTGAATGGAATGAGTGTCCAACACGAGGACTAAATAAGTAATGCATGTCCAACACGAGCACTGAAATAAATTGTAGCCCAACACGAGGACTTCAATGGATTATAGTCCAACACGAGGACTGAAATGTGAATGCACGTCCAACACATGGACTGAATAAAATACGTGTCCAACACATGGACCGAAATGATGAGTATCCAACACATGGATCAATAGTAATGTATGCCCAACACATGGACTATAAGTAAAGAGGTGCAATTGTAATTGGTGTCAGATAGTCGAGGCGAACTCTCGAACGTGTGAAAAGTACACAACAAAACAAATATATATATATATACACAAACAGTGCGGCGGTCGACCGCAGAGACCACTCTGGTCGACCGCGCATAGGGCAGAGGCATTCTGCTCGACTGAACGCCCAGCGGTCGATCGCCGCGTCACACGCGGTCGACCGCAAAACTGACAGAAGCTTTTCCAGGTTTCTGTTCTACTTCGAAATCGATCCAAACAATACACCCAAGCTTCCAACAATATATTACACATTCTAATACATATGAATCATCATATAATAACATCTAGCATGTAAACAAAATCATCACTAAGATTTGTGAACTTATATACACATGATTTAAAAGTTATAAAACAGTAAACTTGCATCAAAACTCAGAGTTCAAAAACAATTTTTCAGATCCGGATCTATTACAGAAAAGAAATTCATTTGGTGAGGTTATTTTCAAACTGAAATATTGGATTTTCGCATCATATGCTACAAGAACTATACTTATATGTAAACTAGCATTTTAGGCTCAATAAATCTCAATAAAATCATTAGAAAACCCATAAAAATATGGGTGAAGGGCTGGGGGCGATGTCACTCGCCTGAGGGGGGTTGATGAACACCCAAAAATGATCCTCCTTCAATCTGAATTGCGAAACCCCACCGAAATCCTTCGAAACACCCTAAAAACGCCAAAATCCGAGCTAGGGTTTGAGAGGAGAGAGAGAAGGGGGGCTGAGGCTATTAGGGTTTGAAAGAGGGTTCTGAGAGCTTCAAAACAAGTATATATAAGTAGGGTAACAACCGGGTTTGGTATCAAAACCAACCCGAAACAGAACTGAACTGGCGTCTGTACGCTGAGCGGTCGACTGCAGCGACCACGGCGGTCGACTGCTCAGAGTTCTGGGCCATGCTCAGACTGGGGTTCGGTTAAAAGATTGTAACTTTTTCATACGATCTCGGAATGAGGTGATTTAAGATTCGTTGGAAAGCTATTGAAGAGATCTACAACTTTGATCTTATATACTTTTCCAGATTCTACTTTAATCAGTATGCAAAACATCAAAACTCTTAACTGGTCAAAATCTCATATTATCACTATTTGCCTTTATGCATGTTTTGTGTATTTACACTCATATATTCACAAATATACATTGAATTGATCTCAAATCAATTCCTATCATACTCAAACATCAAAATACATTATTTTCACCATATAACATATTTATAATTATTTATCACACTATATTCAAATTTTCGGGGTTTTACATTCTTCCCCCCTCAAAAAGAATTTCGTCCTCGAAATTTAGAAATCATACGCATCTCGCAATACGAACTTCTAGATGAACATATAGAAATATTTATACCTAACGATCTAAAATGGTAATACTCCCATTCGAACCCTAATCTAGTGGAACTAGTACATCGGGTGAAAAATCCAAACAAGGAACCCCCCATATATATACCATGTGTTCCAAAAAGATTAAGAATTAAGTAGAAATATTCACATTCTAGTGTTAAATGTAAATATAACCCAAGATGTAAACATAATATAAAACACATATCATAAAAATTAATTTACCTGTTCAAACAGGAGTGGGTAGTCGCGACGCATGTCCTCATCGCGCTCCCAAGAAACCTCCTCAACTCCTTTCCGGTTCCACTGAATTTTCACCAAGGGAAAAAAAATATACTGTTTCTAAATTTCTTGTCTTCTCTAGCAAGTATATAAGCTGAGAT
Organism: Asparagus officinalis; assembly: GCF_001876935.1. Taxonomy (NCBI): domain Eukaryota; kingdom Viridiplantae; phylum Streptophyta; class Magnoliopsida; order Asparagales; family Asparagaceae; genus Asparagus; species Asparagus officinalis. Next base: position 78,658,290 of record NC_033796.1, read on the forward strand.
TTCAATCGTAGTCAAATCATCCTGAAGCTAAATCTCCGATGCGTTCAACACTCACTGCTGCTCTTCATCATGTAATTGTTTCATGAACATTGAAACATGAAACACTTTATGTACACTAGACATCGATGCTGGAAAGTCTAATCCATATGAAACAGCCCCAATAAGCTCCAAAATCCGGAACGGTCCAATATATCTCAGTTCAAGCTTTCTCCGCCTTCCGAATCACTGAACGTCTTTTATAGACGATACTTTTAGCATAACTAACTCTTCAAATCTGAAACTCTAAATGTCCTCATTTATTATCTGCATAGCTCTTTTGCTGACTCTGAGCAGCTAGAACATGTTCTTTGATTTATGTTACTTTCTCAGTAATCTATCTCATAAGCTCTGGCCCAAGCATTAAAATATCCTCCTACTCTACCCAATATATAGGCGATCTGCAAGGCCTCCCGTACGATGCTTCATACGGGGTCACACCAATTATCGTTTGATAACTGTTGTTATAAGAGAACTCTATCAGTGGAATATGATCCTTCCAGTTGCCTTGGAAGTAAATGACACAAGCTCGCAACATGTCCTTCAACATCTGATTTACTCTCTCCATCTTACCATCCGTCTGTGGGTAGAATGCACTACTGTAAGATAAATCTGTTGCCAAATGAATCCTGGAAATCCTTTCAAAAATGCGGAATGAACACTGAACCTCGATCCGATACCATCGTACCTGGAACTCTATGAAGTCGAACTATCTACCAAACAAATATCCTCGCATATGCCTCGGCGGTATAAGTAGTCCTTACTGGAATGAAATGTGCTGACTTCATTAGTCTATCCATTATCACCCAAACAGAATCATTTTCTTTCTTTGACTTCGGCAACCCTACAATAATGTTCATAAAAAGGTCTGTCCACTTCTATTTTGAAATGGGAAAAGATTGAAGTGTTCCTACCGGTCTCTAATGTTCCACCTTCACTTACTGATAGGTAAGACTCTTAGCTATATACTCTAAAATCTTCCTATGCATATCACTCCACCAAACGTGTCTCTTTAGGTCTTTGTACATCTTAGTTATTCCTGGATGTACAGAATCACGAATTCATAGTTCTCAATAAACTAAATCCACCGTCGCTACCTCTGGTTTCTAGGAGAAAAGATACTTTAAACTCTGGTGGTCAATGAACAACTCAAATTTCACTCCATATAAGTAATGTCTCGTGACTTTAGTACAAATACCACTACTGCTAACACCAAATCATGAGTAGGGTAGTTCTACTCGTGCACCCCAAATTGTCATGAGATATATGCTTCTACCCTCTGAGTTTGTATCAAGATGCCTCCTAAACCTGCCAATGCTGCATCTGTGTAAACAATGTATATCCTGTCACTGCTCGAAATAGTCAAAACCGGTACTGTAGTCAACTTAGTCTTTAAAGTATCAAAGGCCTTCTGGCACTCTGTGTTCCAAATGAACTGTACACCCTTCTTTGTAAGGCGTGTAAGTGGCACCAAAATCTTCAAAAAGTCTAGGATGAACTTCCTGTAGTAACCGGCTAACCCAAGAAGCTTCGAATCTCTATCACAATCTTCGGCGGTTCCAAAACAAGAATTGCTGTAAACTTAGCCGGATTCACTGCAATGCCCTCTCTGCTGTTAACGTGGCCGAGAAATCTAACTTCTGAAAACCAAAACCCGTATTTGCTGAACTTGACATATAACTGATGCTCCTGAAGAGTCTGCAATGCTACTCGTGTTCTGCCTCCGATCTCGAAAATATGAGAATATCAAACTGGCCCATGAAGAGACGGAAAAACCCGATTCATCACATTCATGAATACTACGGGTGCATTAGTCAACCCGAATGGCCTGACTAGAAACTCTAAAGATTCACATCGAATTAGAAAAAATGGTTTTGGGAAAATCCATCTCCCGAACCCGCAACTATGATAACCAGAACGAAGATCAAACTTCGAGAAATACTATGCTCTCTGCAACTAGTCGAACAAGTCATCAATCCTTGGAAATGAGTACCTATTCTGGATAGTGATCTTGTTCGACTCTCTATAATCAATGCACAATCTCATATTACCGTCCTTCTTCTTCACGAAGAGGACCGATGCGCCCCACGGAGAATAACTCCTACAAATAAAACTCTGAGCTAACAACTCGTCTAACTGGGTCCGAAGCTCCCTCATCTCAGCTGGTGTCATACGATAGGATGTGCGGGATATCGAGACTGTTCTCGACTGCAACTCAATACACAACTCGACCTCTCACACAGGAGGTAACCCAGGTATATCCTGAAAGACATCCTGATACTCCGAGACAACTCTAGTCTCCAATAAATCAATACTCAGATCCCGTCGCAGCACCTCCTCGATATACGCCAGAAACGACTCCGTAAAATGGTTGCCCTGAGAGGTTGCTACAATCATTTCAGACCCATCGGACGCTCGCAAATTGACTATCTTCGCAAAGCAGTCAATACTAGCCTGGTAGGAGGATAACCAAACCATACCAAGGATAACATCAAACCCGGACATATTCAACGCTATCAAATCGACAACAAACTCTGACTCGTCTAGTTTGATGACATATTTCCTATAGATAGAGTGGACACCTCCCCTAGAGGAGTAGATACTGACAACGGAATATCTAAAGAATGTGCTACAAGCTGAAGCCTACCAATGGAGGTATGAAAGATGAGCGAATTTTCTAAATCAAATTAGATCTGAGCTGAAAAGAAAATCAAGAATAAAGCTCCGTTCGAATCCTGATCATGCGGTACTGCTGAATAGACTCCGCTAGATAATGCAAATCTCTTGGATAATGCAAATATGGCCTGCTGACCATTAATCCTCAGATTAATAAGTAGTGCCTCTATTTCCCCACTGGATAATGCAAATATGGCCTGCTGACCATTAATCCTCAGATTAATAAGTAGTGCCTCTATTTCCCCACTGCTAGCTGAAATTACGACTTTGGGACTATCGTCCTTGATCTCTATCTTGCTGGCTCCCAGCTGGTGTACTGTGATAATTCTTTCGCTCTTTGTTTGATCTTGCTGTGATTGTAACATGTACTCCAAATTCTACACTACTTTGGCGCTCTCGCATCATATTGTGCTCCTTTCTTATATTGTCCTTGTTGCTGAGTTAAAATCATTCTCCCACTGCTAAGATTCTCTAGTTTTCGCAAAAGTTCTCTTACCATTATCATTTTCACTATTCTGATTTTGATTTTTTTTTCACTACGGGTATATCTCCCTGCTTCACTTAGACTAGCTCTAACTACTTGTTGAAGTAGTGACTAAAATTCTCCCAAATAGGTGATAATTGCTACTCCGTCAAAAATATGGATGTTGTTGCTATCCCTCGGCGATGTCCTCAGTACTGAATACATCTAACTTCTGTTTGGCACTAAGTCGGTGTTCAAGAAATTTTCACATACTTCTTCCCTTTATAGGTTGCAAATGAAGTTGGTGTGCCTTGAAACTCTGGTGCTCTCATTGTCTGATATCTTTCTTATTCTTTCAAAGCTAAACCTCCTGCTCTGCGGCTCTATAAACAGCTGATTGCGGTGGTGGTGCCTTCATAAGTATTGCTTCTTTACTTTCACGACGGGTACAACCGGTGATGGAACTCCTGAAAGTGGTATTGCTGACGAAAACGGATACACTTCTTGCTCCTCGAAGTGTTGTAAGATCTTGTTGCTAACGGTGTCATAAAGTCGATCAAATACTGTGGAGCCTGCTGCGGCTCGGCTCTGCATGCCTAGCTCTCCAGGTACGAGTTTTACCTCGACCACATCCTCATTTTGATATTTATAATATCAAAAGGAGAACATAATTATCACAGTAAATGGGGTAGCAAATATATATATATATATATATATATATAACGTATCACAATACGAATTCATAACACATGGTATTCACGCAAATACCTTCAATCAACATAAAAATAGTTGTCATAAAAAAATATTCTCAAATTTTGAGGTATACGCATATATCGTCCTCACTCAAACTAGAAAATCCTTACGGACTCTATACATGAATCCTAAGAAACTCTATCCTAGCTCCACGACTCGACACAAGATGATCCTAAGGATACTGGAACTAGAGCTCTGATACCAACTGTAACGACCTTAGGTTCACACAAGGCTGCAGTCCTCGGTGAAACCAAAAATGTCAAACCTGCCATGCACCACACCGTGCAATAACATGTTTCACCATCACAATTAACATCTCTCTAGTAGAGTCAACAACAGGTGTAGGTACAAAAGCAAGTAAAAGATAATACAAGAGATAATGATGAAATGAAAGAGATCAAAATAAAATTTCATCATCCAACATATAGAAATACAAAGTCAATATCTGAAATGAATAAACTGGAGTTCTTATCAAATCTCAAATACAACAAGTCTGAGTAAAGGAAATAAGGCACACAGTCTTTACAACATCTAGAATAAAGTCCTCAAATATCTAAACAAAATCTACAGTGGAGCTCCAAAATAAAACATATCTAAAAATAGTCAGCTGAACACTGACTCGTTACCTAAAATGGGAGGGACAACGAGCGTCAAAGCGCTAGCGAGCAACATCACAACCAACCCCAAGGGAGAGGGCTCGTTGTATACAGAAAGTACAGTTATTACATAATAGTTAAAATCATTATTCCTAGCAAATAATGAGTTTTAGTATTTAGGAAATTACAACACGAGCATAGGTACGTCGAGCGAAATAATCCAAACAAGGAAACCCTCATGTATATACCTTTTTATCTCAAGTTGTAAATCCCTAATCACCAAACCCAAAGTCTAATACATGAATAATAAACTGAAAGAAACAACTCATCTCAATACTTAATCAAAAGTCACGTCAAAACCATATAAGTGTCAAATGTCAATATAACATAAGTGTCGTGTCCAGTCTAGGTAGCTATCATGTCCAAATCTCATGTAATCAAGTTATGTCCTGATTTAGATAAGTGTCATACTTATAGCTTAACAAATGTCCAGCGCGTGGTCTAATATGTAAATGTCCAACACGTGGTCTAATATGTAAATGTCCAACACGAGAACTGAAATAAATTGTAGCCCAACACGAGGACTTCAATGCATTATAGTCCAACACGAGGACTGAGTAAAGTGAATGTCCAACACGATGACTGAATGGAATGAGTGTCCAACACGAGGACTAAATAAGTAATGCATGTCCAACACGAGGACTAAAATGTAAATTATGTAGACTGTAAGTGTCGATGTTATTTATATGTACACAAAAGATACACATAGACTCATGTCACACATGCCTCGGTGTGCGGATCGGTACTTGTGTTAAAAATCAACTCACATGTCCAGATAAATCACTAACATTGTAAATTGGTGTCAGATAGTCGAGGCGAACACTCGAACGTGTAAAAAGTACACAACAAAACAAATATATATATACACAAACAGTGCGGCGGTCGACCGCAGAGACCACTCCGGTCGACCGCGCATAGGGCAGAGGCATTCTGCTCGACTGAACGCCCAGCGGTCGACCGCCGCGTCACACGCGGTCGACCGCAAAACTGACAGAAGCTTTTCCAGGTTTCTGTTCTGCTTCGAAATTCGATCCAAACAATACACCCAAGCTTCCAACAATATATTACACATTCTAATACATATGAATCATCATATAATAACATCTAGCATGTAAACAAAATCATCACTAAGATTTGTGAACTTATATACACATGATTTAAAAGTTATAAAACAGTAAACTTGCATCAAAACTCAGAGTTCAAAAAAAATAATTTCAGATCCGGATCTATTACAGAAAAATTCATTGGTGAGGTTTTTTCCCAAACTGAAATATTTGATTTTTTACATCATATGCTACAAGAACTATACTTATATGTAAACTAGCATTTTAGGCTCAATAAATCTCAATAAAATCATTAGAAAACCCATAAAAACGTGGGTGAAGGGCTGGGGGCGATGTCACTCGCCTGAGGGGGTTAATGAACACCCAAAAACGATCCTCCTTCAATCTAAATCGCGAAACCCCCACCGAAATCCTTCGAAACGCCCTAAAAACGCCAAAATCCGAGCTAGGGTTTGAGAGGAGAGAGAGAAGGGGGGCTGAGGCTATTAGGGTTTGAAAGAGGGTTCTGAGAGCTTCAAAATGAGTATATATAAGTAGGGTAACAACCGCGTTTAGTATAAACAAAACCAACCCGAAACAGAACTGCACTGGCGTCTGTACGCTGAGCGGTCGACCGCAGCGACCACGGCGGTCGACTGCTCAGAGTTCTGGGCCATGCTCAGACTGGGGTTCGGTAAAAAGATTGTAACTTTTTCATACGATTTCGGAATGAGGTGATTTAAGATTCGTTGGAAAGCTATTGAAGAGATCTACAACTTTGGTCTTATATACTTTTCCAGATTCTAATTGAATCAGTATGAAAAACATCAAAACTCTTAACTGGTCAAAATCTCATATTATCACTATTTGCCTTTGTGTATGTTTTGTGTATTTACACTCATATATTCACAAATATACATTGAATTGATCTCAAATCAATTCCTATCATACTCAAACATCAAAATACATTATTTTTACCATATAATATATTTATAATTATTTATCACACTATATTCAAATTTTAGGGGTTTTACAGCCTGTGCCGCTCGAAGGCCAGCAAGAAGTTCTTCATACTCTGCTTCATTGTTAGAGGCCAAGAAGTTAAAGGAAATAGAGTGCTAGTGTGTTAACCCATTAGGGCTCCGCAGGACCACCCTGCTTCGCTGTCGACTTCTCCCGAGATTCATCCACCTTTAATGACCACCATGAGACAAACTCTGGCGAATCATGCTCTAGGGTGCGACAGATCTGTAGGGAAGATGTTTGAATGGTAGGGACTACTGGGAGTGCTAAAGGTTGTTGGCTTATGAGATGGAAAAAGTGTATCTGGCTCATTACTTGGGGAAGTCAACTTAATCAAGAAGTCTGTCAAGGCTTGATGCTTTGATCGTCATCCTAGGCTCGAATTGGTTGTCGTGCTCACTGAGTTTGACTACTAGGTGACCATTCTCCCTAACGTGGTGGGAGTGCCTAAGGCTTTCTTTAAGGGTAGACTTGTCCTAACAATAATGGCATGAGCCTGGAACTAAGGACGGAGTCTTCTTGCTGTGACGATGAGGAAAAAGGCAGCTCTCTATAAGGGGATAATTGAGCTCGTCCGCCTTGAGGATCCGACTCATATAGTAAACGGGCTTCTGAATTTTCTTCTCTTCTTGAACAAGAACAGAGCTCACTACTTCAGTAGATACTGTTAGACCCTAGAGGGGGGGTGATTAGGGTCTTATGCTAATCTAATCCGATTTAAATGCTAATTAAAATTAATTAACAAGTTATCCTAGCAAGTATGAAATACGACAAGTTATATAAGCTAGGATAAGCAATATGAACAATAAGATATATCCTAACAAAGAGATATAGGCAATGTATGTGCAAGAATATAAAACTAACACAAGGGTAAACAATATGAACTAGATAGTGGATCATATAAATAATGAGCTAATGATAATGGCGACAAGAAATATAAACACAAGTATAAATAAACGCCAAAGCACACTCAAACACAAGATATGATCACGGAGTTCGGACCTTCCGTCCTACGTCTCCGCTCCCCACTCCCGGGGAGAAATCCACTATCAACCCGAATAACGTTTACAACCACACTATGTCGGTTTTCCAACGCTCACCGAACAACGTCACTCCTCACACTCGGTTTTCTAGTTCACCGAAAACTTTACAACACTCAAAATATAACAAATATAAATTTGTTCTCTACAATAGATGAGAACTCAATGAAAGCTCACACTCAATTGTTACAATCTCTCACAACCCTAATATACTATGTATGCAAATACAATAAGCTCAAGTGGGTATGTGTAACAATGAGATAAAATTAAATCTAACTCAAATAGCAAACTAGCAATAATAAGAATATAAAAATCAATAATAAAATTGCTAGAAAAACGAGTTAGAAGACTTCTCAATAGATCAAGAGGTAGAAGGAGAATAGTTGGATGCCCAAACACCAATAGATGATCTCCTCAAGCTCTTGTGAAATTGATTTCTCAAACTTCCAAATGCTTAAAAGCTTCTTAAAAACACTTAAACCAAACTAAAACCCTTGTTAAAACTCTTTTAAACTTGGTTAAAAACTCTCTTGGATCATGAAAAATAGTTATGGCAAAGGGGTATATATAGGCTTGAAGAAACCAACCCCCAAAAACCATTAAAAAACAAAAAACAGTAACTAGTCGTTACTGTGTAACGGTCGGCTGCTACAGTAACTTTGGTCGACTGGTACGATCGACCGTGAGCCATATGCAAAGCTGAGTAACGTCCAGAGAGTTTGGCGGTCAACCGTACCGGTCGACCGCGGGTACTGTAGCACTGCGTATCAACTTTGTAAAATCAATTAAAAATAGTAAAACAGCCACAAAAAATATGAAATTTTGTGGGAAGGTTATAGACATGTAGACTAACATTTTAGAGAAAGAATTTATGAAAAATCATTTGCCAGTTGAGAGAAATAAATGTATGAACACAGATTTACAGTTTCTGAAAAACTGCTGACATACACGATTTTGTAAAATCAATTGGGTATAGTAAATCAACTCCAAAAATAGTAAAATTTTGAGGGAAGTTTCTAAACATGTAGATAAACATGTAAAAAAAATAATTTCCTGAATACCACTTCCCATTTATGAAAATAATCTATTTTGTAAAACATGTACGAACATGTGCACGAACAAAAACATGATTTTGTAAATTCCATTAAACATAACAAATCAATTCCAAACTTGATGAAATTTTGCGAAATATTTATAAACATGAAGACAAACATGTTAGAAAAAGAATTTCTCAATTTGCATTTATAATTTGTGAAAAAACACTGTATTCTGCAAAAGCACTAAAAGACGTATATATGAAAAACATGTGATTGTTATTTTTGACTCAAAACAAGTTTTGAAAACTTATGGAATATTTATATGGACATAATAAAAGTTGTTTATGATGTATACTAGACAAACAATATTAGTGGTAAATTGTTTGTTAAACATCATCAAAACAAGAAGGCCAACAGATACGACCATGTATAAGTACAATGCCTATCCTCCTATAGGCTAGCTCAGCAGTGGTTTAGTACTCAAATAAGCTTTGAGGTCCTAAAATGCTACACTGCATTTTACCATCCATGTCATACTCTCCTTCAAGTTCTTGTTCCCCCTAAGAGTCTTGAAAAATGAGAGGCTCCTCTCGGCAAATTTGGATAGGAATCGGCCTAGACCCGCAATCTTTCCATTCAACTTCTGAATGTCCTTCAATGTGCGTGGCTCGGGCAGTCACTCTATGGTGGCTATCTTCTCAGGGTTGACCTATATGTCACTCTGGGTGATCATGAACCCTAAGAACTTTCCTGATTGTACCCCAAAGGCACATTTAGTAGGATTGAACTTCATTCAATAACATTGAAGTGTAGAAAAGGTCTCATCCATGTCTGAAATATGGGCAGACGCTTGTTTCGACTTCACCAAAAAGTCCTCCACATATGCATCCAGATTGTATCTGATCTGGTGCTTAAAGACCTTGGCGACAAGTCTCTGATAGGTAGCTCCTGTGTTCTTTAGGCCAAAGGGCATCATCTTGTAGCAGTATGTACCCAAGTCGGTGATGAAAGAAATCTTCTACTGGTCATGTTCTGCCATGAAAATCTGGTTATAGCCAGAGAAGGCATCCAAGAAGCTGAGCAGCTCATGGCCTGCACTATCATGGACTAATTGGTTGATTCGAGGCAGAGTGTAACTGACCTTAGGACATGCTTTATTAAGGTCAGTGAAGTCCAAGCACATCCTCCATTTGTTTAGCGTTTTCTTCACCAATACAACATTGGCCAACCACTTCGGGTATTGGACTTCCCAGATGAAGCCAACTTTAAGTAGCCTCTTGATTTTGTCGGCCGCTACCTTCTGGCACTCCGGGCTGAGATGTCTCTTCTTTTGTCGAACATGCTTGGTGTGTCTGTCGATGGCCAGCTCGTGGATAATTACTTCGGGGGGAACCCCGACATGTCCTCTGGTCCCCAGGCGAACACATCTAAATTGGCTTTTAGAAACTTTGTCAGGGCCCCTCTCAAGGGCTCAACTAGACCACACCTGTTTGGTGGAAAATTTGTGAAATGAAAATGAAAAAATTATGTTTGATTTTATTCTCTCTAATTGCTTAGAAAAAGAATGTTTACAACTCTCTCAATCTTAATTACAATTTGAATTTCCTGATTACAAAAGAGAAGAGAATTGATCTGAATTTTCGTTAATATGTTCATTATAATTAAAAAGTTAAGATTAGACATCTTGATCATCAAATCGAAACTATCGTAAGAGTATGACTAATATGTATTCGGATATTTCGGATACGGATATGGAGATTTCACTACAAACCATATATGTAACCATATCCTATCGGTTATAGATTTGAGTAACCATATTCGTATCTTAACGGATATGGTTACGGATATTTCCTTAGACACGGATACAGTTTAGCACCCCTAGGCAACATTATAGTTCGGTGTGGGTGCACCATGATCCAGTATGGACGCACCATTGTCCAGTGTGATTGCACCATCATCCAGTGTGACTACTGTTTAGCTCCATGAGACACTGTTTCTTTGCTGCCTCACCACTAGTCTTATTGTAATCCTTCTCACATATTTAGAGGTTGGAAATACGCCCCCCAAACAAATTACAAGTCCAAAGTGACATTTCAAGAAAAAGGGTTTGAACAATATTCTAATCTCAATTAGGTTTTAACTTAAAACGTCTAATCTATGGTAAGGGTCTGATCTTTCATGAAAGGTTAATAATAAAATCTAATTTTTAACGTGGCTAATGTTAGAAACATGTAATTAACATCTCTAACATAAACAACAACAACTTCGTGCATTTTCTATGCATGAATCATAAGTTCTACAAAAACTATCAATAACAGGAAGAACAACATAGGAGAACAAGAATTGATGATATTCATTAATTTCATCTGTAACACTTTGTATCTGTATGTGTACAATTTTTGTATGTTCTAATTATGCGATTTGTCAAACAATGACTTATATTTTTTAGTATATCATATTATTACTTTCATAGTGATATCACTCTCGAATCATTTCTCATTCTATGTGTATTTGACGTAGGAAGTCGGATGAGAGATCCATTGTTGTTGAATATCAGTTTTGTTGTCAAATCTCTAGCATTTCAACCATTTAACCCCTTTTTTAAAATTTTTAATTTATTGTAGTTTAAGAAAAATTTTCTCTCATCAGTTTACACATTGTGCATAAATTTCAGCACAATCAGTGTTCGTAAAAAAATCAGGTGTTTTTAGTCATCGTGTAATACCCCAACCCAATAGTTGCAAATCGAAAGAATAGTTTGAGAGGTTTATAAGTTAAGTTGTGGGCATCAAATTTAGCATTAACTACTCAATTTTGGTAGTGGTTTGAGCCAAACAACGCACTACACTAAGTGGATCTCACGGCTTACTTTATGCTAGCGAGCTTGTGGGCTCGGGATGTGACAACACGTGTCCACACTTGATTGGTCAAAATTTCCTTGGTACAAAGTAGGATCCTCACACCGTATAACACTAAATAGAAATTTCGTCCTCAAAATTCATAAGGACAAAGAAAATGGTGCAACAAAAAGAAAAAATACCTTCTAATCAAAACAATGTGGATAACGAATACGAAACTTATCCTCTCTGTCCTAGATGACTTCCCATGGATGGTTTGGATCCCAAGAGACTAAGACACGCAGAATACTATGATTCTTAAGTATCTTCTCACACAGATCTTGCCGAAAAGTGATACTATCGCCAACCTAAAGCTTACGATGGCAACAGATCTTGCGAAAAGTGATACTATCGCCAACCTCAAGCTCAGGAATGTTTATGATATGATCATCTCCCAGAATGTATCATTGAAGTTGGGAAACATGAAAGACATCATGCACAATGAACAAAGAAGGTGTCAATGCTAAATGATAGGCTACTTCTCCAATACATTCTGAGAGATCGAATAGACCCACGAATCTAGGAGTCAACTTCCCCCTAGCTCTGCAATGGATAACTCTTCAAGATGGCGAAATCTTCAAGAACATATGTTCGCCCTACTTAAACTCTAAGTCTCTTTGTCCTATGTTTGCCCAGATCTTTTGGCGGTCTTGGATCACTATCCAAATAACTATTTTCCGCCCGAACATCTCTCACTCTCTAACCTCATCCAGCAAATTGACAATTTGCATCTCCAACCATACAATGCTACATACAAGGCCATCTGAAAGAAAGATTGGAACCTATTGTTGTACAAGAACTCTACAAGGTGGATATAAGGCTCCCATGATCCTCCAAAATCTTTCATGCATGCCCTAAGCATGTCTTCTAAAATCAGAATGGTACGTTCGGATTAGCTTTTAGTCTGAGGGTGGTATATGAACTGAAATGAAGATGGGTACCTAGTTTGGCATGTTACTCTAACCTAAAACGGGATAAGAAATGGGTATCTTTGTCAGACATGATACTGTAGACGTTTAAGATATACTCTCTCTTAGACCATGTAGACGGTAAAAATTATCGCCGCAAACTTGTACATGAATTCGCCTGCGAGATAGAGTCGCCCACTCAAATTAAGGGCAGGGTTCGTCTATGGGTTTAGACTAGCTAGCGCAAACCCAAACCACACGAGCCCCGAATTCGCCCGCGGTTGTTGATCAAGGATTCACCGGTATGATCAACTCGCCCGCACGAGTCAAGATCATCCAAATTCGCCTGCTTACTCGACTCGCCTACACGAGTCGAGAGTTGAGTTCGTACCCGACGGCCGCTACGCCTCACATAGGGATGGGCCTTCTTATTTCCCACAACGTGAAGGGAGGGAGCATAGTACTCCAACCCATCGAGTAGCCGCTCGTAGTACGAGCAACCAGTCAAGTCCGTGCAGTCACTATATCCGCCTGCATGCTCACGATTGGAGTTCACCTCGCCTGCACGAATCAGGAGATGAATTCGCCCGCAAACAGCAAGCTGACTGGGCACTTAAGTACTTGACAGCCGCTACGCTGCGTACAGGGATGGGCCTTCCCACTTCCCGCATGACGTGAAGGAAAGGAGCACAATACTCCAAGCCCATCAAGTAGCCGCTCATAGTACGAGTGATCGGTCAGTTGCCAAGTCTGCTTGTAGAAAGCTCGTCTCGCCTGCACGAGTCAAGAGCTGAATCCGCCTGTAAATGGCAAGTCGGATAGACCCACTAAAGTACTGAGTAGCCACAACTCCACTCCTTACGATGTGAAGGGAAGGAGTACAGTACTCCGGACCCATCACGCAGCCGCTCACAGTACAAACCCAGTACATGGTCATATCCCATGATTCAAGGAGCGGCCATGCCGTCTCTCCTCTATTTAAGAACTTCTTCCGGCCACGAAGAAGGGGTTCAGCATTCTGCGGTCCAAAGGTTTAACAGTTCGCTCATAGTTAATCGATTAGTTCGATCGGTTGACTGAACCACTAGCTCTCAACTCTCAAAAAGAGTCGACGACAAGCTCTTTGCATAATCTCTGCACTGTAGCACCTTATCCTAGTTCCGGGCCCTGATCGCCACCGAACTTAGAGATCCGAACTCTACCAACTTGAGCTTCTACTGTGTACTGAAGCTCACCAGCAACCTCGATCGGATCGTCCAAGGGAAGCAGACTCGGTGCGAGAACCGAGCGAGGGGTCCTATAGCTAACGAAAGTCCCCACGTTAAACAAGGAGGGCATTCCCTCCGCTTCTGTTATAATTTTTGATTCGTTAGTTTGTAATAAGCTATTCTTATCAATACAAATGAAATCCCTGTTTTGAGAAATCAGAAATTCATACCTACAGAAGATGGCGACCACAATGGGAGAAGTTGTTTCTTCAACCGAAATGGTGGTAGCTCAGTTCGGCGAGGTTGCTGTTGGGATGACTGTGGAGTCCCTAGAAATCGAGTTCGACCAAGCTAAGTACGAAGAGTACTTGTCTTCTTTCTCCTCTGGTGACGATGCGTCCCGCAAACGCCACCGAGTGGTGCGTAGAGGCCGACCTCAAACGGTCAAAACCTCTGCGCTTGAGGGCTCTACCCGAGTCTCGTCGGGGGAACCTACTCCCTCAAAATCGACCGAGGCCAAGCCAGAAGTCGAGAGCACGGGGCAAAAGCCTGCCAGATGGGTCGCCAAACGGCCCTCGCAGACACCCACCCCGGAAAGAGCGATGGTTCACTCC
>NC_033796.1:78672664-78713531 GCF_001876935.1 Asparagus officinalis
TAATACATAGGCCTAAAAAATGTTAGACGAGAAGGCAACTCACCCAACACTGGGAGGCTCTCCAAATCAGGAGCGCCAACCGAGAGGGATGGGACCGCCTGCCCGAGTGGACTTCGCTTCTCAGGTAACATCCCTGATGCAAATAAACAGCCTCGAGCGAGCAAACCTACCCGAGTGGGCAAACCCTCGAGGGCAGGCAAGCCTCGCCATGACTCTTTGGCGAATAAGTGTAACAAACGGGAGGGCTTTGACCATAAAGGCAAAGCAGTAGGCGAAGCCTCATAAATCCGCCCGCGTAAGCGAGGGGTTGAGTCTCGCCTGCACACCGGAGTTCACCCAAACGTGAGTACTCTCCTATCAAGGCAAACTCGCCCAACTCTAACACTTAAACATTCTACCCAGTGTACAATGGAGGGTGCATCCAAAACCCTCTTGTGTGATCACCCAGGTGACCCATCTGATGTTAGGGGTTGTCGCCAACCGCCCACAGAAGACCTTCGGGGTTACCTAACTCGCAAATGCACCATACATGAGGCAAATTCTCAGTGCCACTGTGAAAGGCTTATCCAAACAACGCTCGCCGACTGCCGATGCATAGAAAAGTCGAAACCTTCGGTGTTCGAAAGGCTCTCTCAATGGCCTTCTCGACCGAAGCTTTCTCGCCGAAGGCATCGTCACCAAAGAAGGCGTGCCGCCGACGATATGGAACTCCCGTCTGCTACAATCAACATAACGGATAGGGTAAGACCGTGCTTTCTGGTTCTCCGGATTCGAACTCCTTCCTGGGACCTAATCCTCCGCTTGTCCAACGTGAACGAGACAGTATATACCGGCGTACTCGTAGTCATATGGGGGTGAACATTAGGTTTGATTATTCAACCTTAGCATCTCCCTCTGACGGCGACGACGAGATTTACTCGGCAGCAGCTACATCCCAAACATCGCACTCAAGTCAGGATGTGCTGGCAAGAGTACACATGGCTGAGCCCACACAAGAACAGGCAGTGGCCCAAAGGTTTTAGGAACAACAAGAGACCATAGACTCCCTAAGAGATGTGTTGGAATAGCTTCTGAATAATAATAAGAAGAAGAAAAGAACCCAACATCCCCTACCGCGACAAACGGGGGGTAAAGAATGGATACCTCCCCATCGTACGACGACTGAAGCGGAGGATAATATCAACCCACAATCCGATTACTCTTTCAAAACATCGCTAAGAACATCGTATACTTGGGGTAGTACCCGCGACAAGAGATTTGACGAGTTCCAAAGCCAACTCAACGCTTTGAAGCTTCAGCAGAACATGAACAAGCTGGGTGTGGTCCGACCCTATCCTGTCGAATGGGATACGGTCCTATACCCAGCAAAGTTCAAGCTAATTAGATTGGTGCAATTTGACGGCAAGGGCTCGCCCTCACAACACATTTATTACTTCATGGCACAAACTGGATTCCTTACGGGGAACGACGCTATTCTTACTCGGTTATTCATAGGCACCCTCAAGGGGGTGGCCATTGAATGGTTCCACAAGTTAGAACTTGGCTCTATCAAGTCATGGGCCGACGCCGAAAGACTCTTCTTGGCCCACTTCTTCGACGACGACACGGAGGTGTCGATGGCCACCCTCCTCGCCAAGAAGCAGCGGAAGTCGGAGTCGGTCAACGACTCCGTGATGGCCACCCTCCTCGCCAAGAAGCAGCGGAAGTCGGAGTCGGTCAACGACTCCGTGAAGAGGTTCCGGAACCGATCGTTCCACTATCGGGACCAAGTTTCTGAATCAATACTGATCGAGATATGCCGCAACAATCTCTCAATCCATATTTTATCCAAGGTTGGCGCGGTGGAAACCCGGACATGGAAAGAACTTGTTCATCAGGGCGAGCAGGTGGAAAACATGATCAAGAGGTTGGAGGCCGAAGAGCCGCAGCCCAAGAAGGGAGCTGTGGAACCGACCGTGCCAAAAAATCCCCCTCGAACAAGAGGAAAAGAGATCATGGCCGTTGACTCCACCCCGGCGCCGAAAACTGCTCAAAGGCCGAAGCCCAGACAATTCGAGCAACGCCCCCTGCGACAATACGACTTCAAAGAAGATCAGGTGGTGACGACATTCGATACTCTACACAAGAGCGGTCGAATTAAATTGCCAGAAGCCACGAAGCCTAAGGAGGCAAACAAAACCAATGACCCGAGTTATTATGCCTATCACAGATTCCTTGGCCACTATACGTCTAAGTGTTATGTCCTCAAGGATAAACTCCAAGACCTCTACGATGCGGGGGTCCTGAAGAAAGAGAAGGTTCAAAAGTAGGTGACCGCGAACATGATCACCTTGAGCTTTGGGACAGATCTCCCAGAGGTCCAGGCTCCGGCAGGGATAATCCCTATCCCCAAGGCAGTCCTGAAAGTCATTAATGACGATCCTCATAATCAAAGAGAGAAGGGTTAGTACCTCAGATTTTGCCGACGGGACAAGTAATGTGGGCCCATCCGGATCTCCTTAATGATGAGCAATGGACCTCAAAGCCCTCGAAAAAGGTTAAGGAAAAAACCTTGCAACGTCATCTCCACCATCCCGGATGGAGATAAAATAGCAATGACCGCCCCCACCGATTCTAAGGAGGAAACCACCGTCCTTGCCACTAGAGCAGGGAAGGAATTCGCCAAAGAGTATCCCGCGAGAACAGAAGACCTCGTAGGGCCTTCCGCAAGGCCAGCTGCAGCAGTCCTCCTGGGCATCGATAAACTGAGCTCAAGTAATCCACCATTCTGTTTCAACGTACTCGCGCAGCTGAAAAGCATCCCCGCGTGAATTACCATTTATAACCTCCTGCGGCTATCCAGGCCTACCCGGGAAGCCCTACATGAAGCATTGGCCGACTCAGAGGCCTTCTCTACCAACTTCTCGAGGGAGGAAGACACAGAGCAGGAGTGTGCGATGTGTTGCCAAACCACCGACATACGGGTCCCGTGCATCACTTTCACTCCTGAGGACATGCTCATCAAGAGCATGTCTCACGATCGACCGCTATACTTCACATGGTACGTTGGTTCTTTGAAAGTAGATCGGATCCAGGTCGACCCAGGGTCTGCATTAAGCATTGTACCCCTAAAATTGATCAAACACCTGAGGATACCCCCAAAGCGTCTATCCACGACTACTACGACTATCTTTGGTTTTAATGCCACGGGGACTCGGCCACTCGGCAAAATCCGCCTGAAATGTCGAATAGGTGACATGAAGACGGAAGTGACCTACTACGTCATCGATGCCGAGCCATCCTACAACATGCTCTTAGGACGTCCGTGGATCCATGGTAACCGAATAGTCCCGTCCACGTTACACCAATGCTTGAAGTATGTGGATGATTACGAGCAAGTGAAAATAGTAGTGGCCGACAAGCAACCCTTCAAGGGCGTCGAAAACTACTTCACAGACTCTCTGCTATACCAAGACCCCGACGAGCCACCGGTTGAGGAACTGGAGAGCGGCAACGAGGCAGATAGTGAGCCCGAGTACGGTGATAGCCTAGTCCTGAACGACTTCGAGTCAATTGTAATCGGTTACGAAAGTCACAATGTAACCAATGCTATTCAGACTGAGGAGATTATCGTGAATGAGAAGTTTAACTTTGCTTATTTATCGTCTTGCTCCACATCCGAGGATGATGCGCCTAATAACCTAGTGTCAAAACTCTGTAACGACCACTCACTGCACTTGCCTGTATGCTCGTCATATGTCGCGAAGACACAGCCGATCAAGTCATCACAAGCTGTACTTATCGTACCGGCCTAGAATAATTATCAAAAAGATATTATCTTTGGTCGAATCGATCACCCCTTACGCACATTGTGGGATGAGTCTGAAGATGAGGACCCCGCGCCTCAATTTTTGCAGTACAGTCAAATCGTGGAGCGCATGATGAGCGACATGGGGTATGACCTCACTCGCCCAGAGGGTCTAAATTATGGCTGAGGACGCAAGACGGTCATCCGACCTGCTTACGTACCTAAGGGCAAACCCTCGAATTACTTCAACAAGACTCGGAGAGGTTTGGGCTATTCCTCTTCCTCTTCGGATCTATTCTGTTACGTCAATGAGGATTCCGACTATGCGCGTTCAGGGGATCAATCTTCAGCAACCTCAGCATAGGACTCAGACGTCAGCGTTCTTGGGTATGACCTAAATCTCCATTTGGTCCAACCTTCTTACGGACGGGACTAAAACAATTCTGTCATGTTAATTATCACCTCTGACAAAATCAACTTACCAATCCTCTTCAATAGGATGGTAAGTCCACAGAATTGCACAAATCGCAACAAACTCCCACTGTCATGTTAACACTCCACCTTTGACAAAATCAACTTACCAATCCTCTCCAATAGGATGGTGAGCCCACCAAAGTCGCTCACATCGCGACAGACAATTATGTTATGTTAACTGTTACCTCTAACAAAATCAACTTATCAATCCCTTCCAATGGGACGATAAGCCCTCATAGTTGCTCCAATCGCAACAAAACTCCATCAGGTTATTGATCACCTCAGATGACCGGCACCGTTATTCCTACGAGTAACATAGCCTAAGTAATAACCTACCATGCGACGTGTTATTACTTCAATCAATAGTCACACTCCTACGTCCCTGAACTACTTGACCTATGTAAGGACCATGAATTTTCGATATCAGTTTAAATAATTTTTTCTGGTATTTTAAATATTAAATTATTATTTTAAAAGAGTAGTTATATTTTATCCGATTTTCTAAAATTTTCTATGATATAATAATATTGTTTATAATATAAATTTAATTATTGCGGTAAAATATTTTTATTGATTTTTATTATTGATATTATTATTATTGATAATAATTATTTTATATTGATTATGCTGATTCTCTCTCTGAAATTATGCTGATTTTTCTCCTAAAATTTCCCCCTTGAATCTTGTATTTCATTCCCTCAAATCACTCCTCATGATTTTTTTTCCAGCCACAAATCTCTCTCCTACCATTTTTTTCTCATTTTCAAATTTCAAAACCAATCAATCAAATATTTGATACTTACCTTATCTCTCTCCCGTACTCTATCTATTTCTCTCTCCATTCTATTTTCAAATCTTTTCTCTCTCTCCTTTAATTCCCTCAACTCCAGCTCATTTCTTTTTAATTTTTCCTCTTCATTTCAAAACTGTACCCTCTCTCTCTCTCTCCATCAGTTCACCTCACCCCAAGAAAACCCTCTTCTTCTTCTTCTTCCTCCTAGCACCGAACCCGACCACCCAAACCACCGCCGTTCACCGTCTCCTTCGACCCAGGCCACCGCCGACCTCCGTCGCCGCTCCTCTAGCTCCGACAAGAGCCCCGCGGTCACCCACCCGAGCGCCCCCTCTCCGACCAGCCGTCGACCCACACCAGCTCAATATTTATATCTGTTAGTAATTGGTTAATTAGATTAGTCTGTGATATATTATTACATGCGTGGGATTGCTTGACATGAATAGCTGTGTGGAAGCTTGTTGTTTTATCACTTAGTTGTTATTCAATAGATAGACTGTACATGAAGACGACTTCTGTTAAAAGTATGATTTATAAGCGTGCTTCAAAGCATGGCTATACTCGCTCGACATCGATATCCCGATGTGAGGAGTCCCGAGTTCCCTCGATATCGATATCCCGGTATGAGGTTTCCTTGATTATTATTATTATTATAGCATTGACTAGACGATGCACTCTTGATCGGACGTGTTACGAGTCACGGTTATGTTTATAGTTTTACAGAAGTCGTTCCACGGTAACTCCGTGGCTAATGCATAATATTTCATGTACAGTTGCTTAATTAATTTGACAACATGGGGTTATAAAGGGGATTTGGACGGAGAATATAGCATGTATATAAACGGGCACAGCGCTTTCTTGTTATCGTGATATCGTGAGTGTTATATACATGGGCCAGAGGGCCAATACTTGACTTGAAGGCGGCCCCCGGACGACTTTACGGGGACCCGATTATATACATCAAAATATTCTTCCCCAATTCAAATAACATGTAAAATAAGAATAACATGCTTGCGTGCTTTATGGTGGACTTTGTTAGTTTTGTTGAGATGTAGATTAGTTGTATTTCTTTTTATACATAGATCGGGATTAATATTTAATTATTTATAATTCGAGACATATGGTATATACATGAGGGTTTCCTTGTTTGGATTATTTCGCTCGACGTACTACGTCTCTTGTTGTAGATTTTTAAGTATTAATTCCATCTAGTGTATGCTCTTGTGATTTGGATGATTAGTATGATCGCTAGCTACATGATCTTGTAACCTGATCAATTCTGGATGCTTTATATTATCATGACTTAGTAGTGTTTTCATGTTGATTTGTGGTTTTCAGTTGTACGTTATTTTGTTGCTTCTTTTATCGTATCGATTTCCGCATTGGATTTCCATTCATTCTATTTTCTTTGTGGGGTCGGGTCTTGTCGTGCGCCATGCACCTGACGTACACCTGTTTTCTCTGGTGTACGTCAGACTTAGAGGAAGAACAGGTTCAGCTGGGAAATTATCAAGAGCCAGAGGATTCTCAGCAGGAGTGCCTAGCGGATGGAGCAGAAGAAGAAGCCAAGTTAGCTATTGGTCCTCAGTTTTCTTTTGTACTACATTCCATTTTTATTTGATCAGTGTATTTTGTATCTCTTTAGTATTCATTTGTTCAGAGTTGTATAAGGGTATGTTGACCCGTATTTTATGTCTCGGATGTTACCCCATTTGTGATATGATATTTCTTTATTCTGAGTTTGTCTATTATATTCTTGCTAATCTGTGATCGGGGACCTGTGACTTTGCATTGTTTTATTTCTAGACGCTTAGCGTATTGGATTGAGAAGAAGAGGTCTAGTACTTATCTCTCCTCACTCTAATACGTCGCGGGCTTGTTCACGTTTTGGTTCCCGTGTATTTTGGGAAGCGGTGCGTGACAACCTATCCCGGATATCCTAACATTCCCTTAGGATAACCGATGGGTAGAAGCCTACCACGCGACGGCTCCTACAACAATCGATCGTCACATTCCTACATCCCTGAATGATTCGATTATCATTTATGTCGTTGCCCTCGCAGACAATGATAATTATCAAGTGTGGCTCGATAGGCGACATGTCCCACTGTTCCCCTAGGCAGCAACTCACCAAATGGCAAGCCAAAGTTAGGGTCTTCAGTTGATCGCATGCATAAGCAACTTCTCTTTGTTTCAAGCTAAGCGTTAGCCTCTCGGTTCCACTTAAGCTGCAACGTGAAAGTCGGAGTTAACCCGACCCCACGCTGTGAACAGCCAAGAGCAGAAAGGGAGCCTAACAACTAAGTCCAAAACAGACTAGTCGAAGTCTCGCCACGCTACTAGAGATGGCATAACTAACTCAACTCAAACGCCAAACAGCGGAGGCAAATCCAGCATGATGAGCATCATGGACTAACAAATAGTCCTAGGCAAAGATCAAACACAGACCAAACGCAGAAAATAAATAAAAAAAAGAAAAGAGAAAAGACTATGTATGAAAGCACTGGATAAACAGAACAAAAAGGCCATTACGGGCCAAACTTACATGCATAAAATTTTTTAAGTTGTGATGCAGCCAGCATCAACAAAGTTACAAAAAAAAGCGCTTAAACAAGATGGGCGTTAAATGAGCTTCAGCAGACTGAAAGCAGCGATCTTGGCCTTAATCGCCGCGAGATCCGCCGCGCGTCTAGCCTTCGCCTTCTCCTCCTACCTTTGCCGAAGTCTGGCGAAAGCAGCCTCGCCTGCCTCCTCTTCCTGGCGAAGGAGCTGGAGTGCCCTCTCTTCCACCTCGAGGGACCAAAATAATAATCAAAAGAATGGAGCGAAAAAAATATAATGAAAAAGACATTCAAAAGAAAAAGAATAAGAAAAAAGCACCAAAAAGCGAAAATAATATGAAAAGCACAAACAATTAAATAGGCAGACAAAAAGAAGAAATACGAAAAAAGAAATAAAAAAACAGCAGACGAATAATAGACATCCGCTATCAATCACTAACATTAAAACTTAATGAACGAAGATCATGGCCGAAAAGACAAAAAGAAAAACCAGAACGACCGCCTCCACAATCTACACATGAGCAGAGCAGCATAAGGAAGTGCCAACATCTCTTCCACCTCGAAAGGGCTCAAGTACGCTATACCTTCTTGAATTTGCTCATTAGCCGCCTTTAGCTCGCCCCGCCTTTAAGAGAAGAAAGAGTCAGAGAAGAAAGCTAAAGAATAAAAATCACACGATAGGGAAATCCATCTTCAGACAGTATGGTAATGCTGTCGAGAACACATACATAAATTGACAGCAGATGTCCCTCTATTGCCTTAGGATTCACTTCGCCAAGTCTTCACGCTCGTAAACAGAGCTTCATGGCGAGAGGCGGCGGGTCGGCCGGTGTCAGCCTGCACAGCTCCGTTGCCAAGCGGTGACATTAGCCCCTTCCACACGGTGGTAGCTCTCATCACACTGCCGAGACGAGTGACACCGCCTACACGGTGGTTCTCATCTTAAACTCTCCTCCGCGAAGCATAGCATGTTCGCCCCCCCCCCCTATAGTACCATCCAGCCACCTTCGCTTAATCAACGTTTTCTTTTAAGGCGAGGGTTCGTAGATACGAGGACTTAGCCAAGAGGACGGTGAATGCATCATATATAGCCGAAGGCCCAACGGCTGAGATTTGTTTTCCTAAGCAATCGAGCGGCTCAGATGTATTGCGACGCTTCGAGCTCAACGCCAATAAAAGCCACTCCTCTCGAGACTCCAAACCGATAGATCGGATTAAGCGTGAGAGGCGAATCGTTCCGTCACTTCGCCATTAATGAGCATTAACGTGCCCACAGCGCCTTAGCTGGCAAGCATTTGGGCCCACAGGCACACGCGTGGCACGAGTTTGCCCGCGTTTAAATCTTCGTCTGTAAAACAAACTCGTCATCACGTGAGTTTCACTTGCAGTGTGAACTCCCCAGCATTCGAGTTTAGCTTTCAACGCAAACTCGCCATCACATGAGTTTCGCTTGCAGTGTGAACTCGCCAGCGTTCAAGTTTAACTTTCAACACAAACTCGCCATCACGTGAGTTTCGCTTGTAGCGTGAACTCACCAGCGTTCGAGTTTAGCTTTCAACGCAAACTCGCCATCACGTGAGTTTTGCTTGCAGCGTGAGCTCGCCAGCGTTTGAGTTTAGCTTTCAACGCAAACTCGCCATCACATGAGTTTCGCTTGCAGCATGAACTCTCCAACATTTGAGTTTAGCTTTCGACGCAAACTCGCCACCACTCGAGGAGCTTCGCCTACGGCATGAAATCGCTGGTGGTTATATGAGAAAGACATTGAAGGGCGATATATGAAAAGGATATGTGCACAACGAGGAAGTACGAACTTCATTGGATGCTTCCAGATAGTACATTTGAACAAAGTTATGACTTTACAACCAAGAGAGTCATAACATTACATTCAAGAAGCAAAACATGAAACAGATCACCTAGAATCTACTCCTACCCTACGGGCTTATTCTAGGAACTTGAAGGATGCAAGCTTAGCCCTGACTTCGGCTATCTGCTCTGCACACATGGCGCGAGTTTTTTCCTCTGCCTCTTGTCGAACCCGCGCTTCAAAAGAAGTACTAGCAGCGGCATCCTCCTGAAGTAGTAGTGGAAGAGTATGCCTCTCTCTGGCGAGATCACCTTCCACCGTCTCGCTCTGAATGCGCAGGCCTATCAAGGTTGATTCCCCTTCCGCATGCGGGATCGTACCCAAAAAGATGGAAGAAATGTCAGACTCCATCTTAGATTGCAATAGGCAGTACCGAAGATCCAAACGGGCAATAAGGGATTCTTTGTCTTCTATGTCTCGCCTTTAACACTCGTGTTGCCACATAGCATAGCGACGGACTGGAACCAAGAATAGTTTCACTTGGGACTCCAAATCCGCATGTCGCAAACCCTCCAATCTCGTCAGAAGAAACTCTAGGTCGATGAGCTTCATTTGGCATCTTACCCCAAGCATCAAGTCACCCTGGCAATCGAGGCAGTCCACACGGTCCGAGAGAGACTGCTTTAGCTCTACTAAGGAACCACGAGCCTGATCAACGAGCGAGATCACTTGTTTCGCAGCGTTCTCTAACTCCCCTAACTGAGCCAGAATGGAGCCTGAAGGTTTGGACTCCGGATCGCAATCAGGTGCGGGAGCCGAAGGAGAAGCATCAGCCCGTACCTTCCTTGCACTGGATGCCTTCGCTCACGGTGCCATCCTGAACAAGAAGAAAACAATCAACGCGGTGCCCCCTCCGACAAGTAAAAGGGGCAATGTGTGATGTACGGACCAAATACGTGTCCGACATCCAACGGCCCAGATCGGGGGTGGAGAAAGACGAGCCCATTTACACCGCCTTAATGCGAGATGATGTGCCAATGTCAGTCCAACTGGCAGGCACTCGAGACCGTGGTCAGACGCGTGGCCTTCGCCAGGATCCACATTAATTTCGTCTTCAGCGTTGTTTGACTACGGTCAGAATTCACCCACGGTCCAAATTCACCTACGGCTTGAATTCGCCTGTAGTTGGAATGCACTGGCGGTTTAAACTCGCTTGTGTCCAAAACCCGACTGTTGCTCGAACTCTCCTGTAAGTAAGGGCTCACCTGCAACGGCCTCACAAAGAAAGATAAAGACTGAAAGATAAGAGGCAGCGATGATCGGGAGGGGTACGTGCCAAATGCATTTGGGAAACCAAAAGAGCATAACATTCAGCCAGCCCTAAGATGGTACATTTGAATAAAGTTATGATTTCACAACCAAACAAGTCATAACACAATGTCAAAAGCAAAATAAAACAAAATGTCTTAACACGGTTTCAGATCTAAGAGCCTAGTCCAACAAACTAAAGGATGTGAGCTCTGCTTTAACCGCGGCGACCCTTCTCGTGTGGTCCTCCCTGGCTTTGTCTTCAGCCTCTTTCTGGGCCCGATCTTCAAAACTTGACCTAGCGGCAGCATCTTCCTGGCGCAAGGCTTGGAGGCTGCGAGTTTTCTCCTCAGCAGTCTTGCTAACCTTTACGCTCTCGGATTGAAGCCCCCTCAGAGTCGCCTTCGCTTGCTCCAGCTCAACTCTTAGGTGAGATATGGTGGAAGTGAAATTACCTATCCGCTGAGGTCAACCATACGATCTAGGAGAGACTGTTTGAAGCCGTTATAGCTTCCCATGCTGAGACTGACAAGAGAAATCACCTGCTTCACAGCGTTCTCAAACTCTTCAACACGGGCCTGTAGGTACAAGGAATCTGAGGCAATAGGTTCTTGACCCTAAGCGAGCGCCGCGATGGGTGGAACCTCAAGACAGGGTTCGGCTCCAAGCTGAGGAACGGAGTCTGAGGTGGAGGAAGTTGTGTACCCTCGGATTCGTCATCGGAAATCAAAATGGGCTCGGCCGCATGCTCTTCAGTAGTCGGCACCTCTTCTAGAGGTGCGTACACAACGACAATACAGGAAAGAGTTAGACGAGAAGTACATGCTCGACTTGCAACACTTTAGCCGAACCGCACAAAAATCGGGACAAAAGGGTACCTGCAGCCGCATCGACCTGGGCGGCACCCGAAGAGGATAACTCCTTCCTCTTCTTCAAGGCCACACTCTTCACCTTTGGCGCCATTCCGAGTACAACGTGAGGAAACTCGAATTTTCTCCGAAGAAGACGACAAAGAAACTGCAACCTCCCTTAACAAGGAGGAGGGGTATTAAATACTCAAGCCAAGACGGTTGCCCACTGCTCGATTGGACCGTTCAGAGCCAAACAGTCGAGAGTAAGGCCGAACAATTCGGAATCTCGCATGAGCGGCCAGGATCTGGTAGTTTCTAAGCACGATCTTCAACCAACGGCCCAAATCGGGCGTGGGGAACAAAGAGGCCCACTACGCTGACTTTAATACGAAGCGGCACGCCCACGTCATCTTAACTAATGAGCGTATTAATGCTTAAGTTGACACATGGCCCACTTAAAGCGGAGCACGCCCACGGGTCAAATTCGTCGTTTAAACTCATAATGCCCGAGCTCGTCTGACGTGTGAGCCGTTAAGGACTCGCGTACCACCCCAGAAGTCGAGTCAGCCGTGATTTTACCTGTAGACAAAATTTGACTGCAGATAAAACATGTCTGCACCTGGAATTCACCGACGACTAGAATCCTCATGAAGCTAGGATTCCTCTACGGACCCATGTTGAACAATGGCAAAAGCAAAAGAAAAGAGGAGCGCACACAAAAGAAGTAATGACTAGAAGCAAAGGATAATTTCATTCATTATAGGAAATTCTGGTACAACGGGGGGAATCAAAGGCAAATTACAAAGCTCTTAACCGCAACTCCGCCTCACGAATCTCCCTTGCGTGACGGAGCTCGAACCTCCTCAGGATCTCTCGGCGAAGATCTTCCTCAGTGCGCGAGACCAAGTCTTGGACAGTATGTTGGGCCTCCTTAAGGGCTCGGTCCTTTTCCTTAACGAAACCAGCGACCAGTTGCCGACGAGACTCGATATCCTCCAACTCCTTCAACAACTATTCGCGAGCCTTCTCTTGAGTAGTTAGGGAGGCCTGCGCATTAGCAATGACTTTCTTCAGCTTCACTATCTCCGAAGATAAGCGAGAGAGATGGGAGTCAGCCTTTTGTTGCTCGAGGCTCACTCGTTCATTCTTGGCCTTGACACGCTCCTCGTTCAGTCTGCGGTCGTGCTCCTCCAATGCTGCTTGAACCTCACCAGAAGTGAGATGAACAATCTCGGAACTCTTCGCGCGAAGGATAAGCAACTGTTGGATAGCCCGCTCTACCTCTTCCAAACACTTGAAGTACGGCTTAGCCGCGGTAGTACCAAGCTTCTTGATCAGAAAAACCATATCATGATCGAGGTTATCCTTGAACTCCTCGAGGGGGCAGCTCTCTTCCAGTGCGAGCTTGATACAATCCGTGAGGGTGTCTTGGAAGTTAGCAAGGGTTCGAGCCACCTTTCTCTAGTGCAAACGCTCCAAAGGAGAAAGAGTAGCCTCATCTGCCGCAGACGTCATAGCCGAAGCCTCGATCGAGGGGCCGGTATCAAACGGTGAAGCAGTGCAGAGGTCTATCAAAATTGAAGCGGCCAGCCGATGTCACTGGAATATCAGCAGTCGAGCGGGTGTCTCCCCTCGGATCGGAGACCCCTGCACCGGCGCTCCACCTCCGGCCAATGCTTCTTCGGGAATAGGGATTTCCCCTTATTGGTCTGGCACCTCTTCGTGAGCCAATGCCTCCTCCTCGCTCGATATCGCCTCGTGAATCGAGGCGTCATCATCCGCCTCTGATTCACCCATCTCTCCGGCCGAATGGCCCGCCCAAGAGGGGAGATCCTCCTTGCCAGTAGCTTCATAGGACGGGTCGACTGCGAATGCAAGAAGAGGGTTAGTAAATGCCCCTCGAGAGGAGACCCATTGATAGTTCAGTATGCTTGGGTCAGCAATGCTAGATCCTACCCTTACCTGAGCCACCAAGCTCCTCTTCATCCCTAATTCCCTCCTCCTCATCGGAAGGGATGGAAATCACCTTCTCAATCGTACCTACATAAAGTCAACACAAGCATCAGAAGGTGCGGATTTGACATTACACTTGAGAGTACGATATTAAGGACTACCTCCTGATACAGCCTGCGGTCTCACATCAGACTATAGAAGAGCATCCTCCAAAGTCGTCGTGACTACCCCCGGTACGGCAGAGGGAGCAGACGAGACAACCCCAGTCCCAGAGGCGATCACTCCGGGAATGATCACCTGAGCAGTGTCATCTTGGCACGATGAGCCTTCTTGGCAGTCTCCACTCGGGAGCCTTCGGCCGCTGTCTGCCGCTGTCGCTTAGAGAGAAGCGAGCTACTCGGAGATAGGAGGGGCATCCCTATCCGTCCAGCTATCGTGCTCCGGGCTTCCTCCAGACACTCGCCTACCCGGATTAACTCGTCAGATTCTCTCTGCTCACTAGGGGGATCCAACGGAAGACTAGGGGAGGGAGCTCGAGCCTCGGGCGCCTCAGATTCATCTAGACCCGCATCGAAACCCTCGGTGTCTTCAGCTAGATCTTCTGAAAACCACTCTCTAGCAGTTTGGCGGCCCCACCACCTCGAGGTACTAGGAGCTCCTCTTGGGCGACGCCCGTGTTCCATCAAACAGGAACTCTGGAACCGAAAGCCCTCAGGATTGGCGCTGGCGCCCCGATACCACCGACAGTACAGGAGCGTATGGTGCAAATCACGATCCTTCGTGGGTAGCTAGTACGGGAGGTATGGTGCAAATCACGATCCTTCGTGGGTAGCTCAAAATGGGCATGGGTACCGCCAGCATGAGTCCAGAACCATCCCCGAGCACCATCCACTAGTCCTCCCTCGAAGTACAAGTGGGGATTGATGTTTCCCATGTATAGTTGGTCGTACCCAAACTGGCGGGTAAACCTACAAGGGAGGTACGGCTCGAGGTAGCATACAGAGCCTGTTTGCAGGATATGATACCCTAGTCAGATGTTCACCAACCATTGAAAAGCGCCGCAGGAAAGAACAGTGTGATGGTCCATCGTCGATACATCCCTAAGAGACTCCCCGTATCCCTCTCCGCTGAAATAGGGGAAGAACCGGTGAAAGTTATAGTAGCCGAAATGGGAGAGCGTCTTCCGTGCATCGGGGATGTCTTTACACTTCCAAGAGCACCTCTCCAGGCGTTGGACGAACGGAATGAACCTGTCTCCTTGAAGAGTCGCTGGAGCACTCATCAAACACTCGCAGTGGTAGACAAACCACGCCATTAAGTATGTGCACGGCAGCACCACTCTAGGGTTAGGGGTCCTGATGACTTCCCCTTCCCCTTCGTCGACAGTAGACACATGGCAGAATTAGGCCGTCAGTGTGCGGAGTCCCCGATGGATGCACGCCACCGTAGCCGACACCAACGCGTAGGACTTCCCCTGGGCTAAGCGAACCGCAGGATACACGACCTCCACCGGGAGTGCCTCGAAAGAATGAGTGGGGACTACACACCTCTTCAACCACAACATGAGGTACCCCGCGAGCAGAGCCTTCCTGGATATAGGGGACTTGGCCTAGTGGTGAAACGAATGGAAGACCGTGCCAGATTTGAATCCACCCTCGTCATGATCAATGGTCACGGTGGCTCCCCCTTCGGTCGTCCTCCTATCTACTTCGGACTGGTCACACTCGCCCAGCGGAAGAGTAAGCCTTCCTTTGATGTCATTCTTCAGGAATAAGTAATTAGCCCAGTTCTTATGGCTGATCCCCGGATCCCTCTTCTTCTTGCCTTTGTGATCTATCACCCCAAGGTATTGAGGCATATATAGTAGTGGCAGAGCAACTCCCATAGAGTCTCAACCACCAAGGGGGAGCGGTCTGAAAGCTGGTCAATCTCATCTTGACCCGGGATGTACTCCTTGTAAGGGAAGATCCCCAAGGGCAGCCCTGACACGTCGTACATCTCGTGGAGGGTTATGCTGAGTTCACCATTTTGGATGAAGAACGTGCCACTGTCCGTGCAATACAGCTCCAAGATGCTTTGGAACTGAGGGGAATTGATCTTCAAACCATGTCGAGTGGCCCGAATGGCCACGTACAGCTCTGAATCCATGAGATCAGAATTCTCGGCCAAAATGTAATCTGTAATCTTAGACCACCAGGTGTTGCTGCCAGGCGCGGAGTAGACCCACCCCGGGGCTCGGAAGTCCTTTGGGGGAAATCTCCCACTAGCTTGGAAGAAGCGATGATGGAAGGTTTCCGCAACCGCTGTCGTCTCCCCGACGGGCAGCTCATTGAAAGGTAGGCCAGGACGTAGGTCGGTCACACGTTTGTAAGAGCTCTCCACCCCATACCCAGCCGAGGAGCCTGTAAAGACACCACAAGTCACCCCGTCTTGAGTTGTGGTCAAATCCCAATTCATCGTTCTTGGGACCACGAGGGACCGCAACTCAACGATTGAGAAACCTCTCGGCATGCTGGGAAGATAGTAGTGGACCCCATCCATTACGCGGAGCCACCTGCTCTCCTTGATCAACAGGACGGAAGGATCAGTCACAGCATCACCGAACAGGAACTGAGGCTTTTGTAGCTCCACCCTGGCTTCGTCTATCAGCACCGCGTCGGTAGTCAACTCACGTAACGTCAGAGGATGACCGTCGGTGACTCTCTTTATCAGGCCGTCCGGCTTATCAGCGGCGAACACGGGCACCGGGTCCAAGAAAGAGAATCGGGGAGGCGCCGTATAGCCTGTACCTCCGGCGAGACCGAGGAAGAGCTTCGTCAGAAAAGGTCGCTGCAAGACAGAATCAAAGAATCAGGACGGAATCCGCCCTAGAGGCAAATCCGCCGATCAAGCCAAGGTAGGCAAATGTAAATCTGCCTGTCATAAAGTGAAATCCGCCTGACAAGAATGAGATCTGCCTGTATAGACCGTATTCGCCTTTACCAAACAGAAGCCAAACTCGCCCGTCAAAAAATGAGTTCGACTTCACCCGATAAAGGCCAATTTCGCCTGTAAAGATGGAAATCATCCTCTGTGAATAAAGGTAAAATCCGCCTAAAAAAGGCTGATTTTATCCAAATCAAGGAAATTGCCAAAAATGGCAGGGCCCGCTGGGGAAGACGAGCGACACTCATCCTCCCAGCCCAACGCTGGCAACCAACACGAGATCGTCAGACAAACCTTTTGACTTACCCAAACGTGTCTCAGGCACGCTGGCGGCGAGACGATCAGAGTAGCGTCCGGGACCTCCTCCCTTTGCAACGTATTTCTTGGATTTCAGCGCCATGTCTAGGAATCGGGGACGAAGCGGGAATTCTTTCTCTTTGGGAAATTTTCACGCATAGTGGCTTTCAAAAAAGGGGGACAAGGCCTATTTAAAGGCGGAAGGGCTTGTGTGGCCACGATCGTGCTCACAAGGCGAAACACTCGTGGTTAAGAGATGTGGCCACGATCGAAATCGACGGCCCAGATTGTCCTCCGCAATTCGTTTTCTTTTACAGTTACGAAAAAGCCATCGAAAAGGGGAACGGGCCGGTCAAAACCCAAGACCCAAACCAAAATCCGTGACTGAATATAACAGCTGGATTCAAAAACCACGGCCATGATTCTTCATGGGGCGAGGCGTACGAAGCTAATGTCAGACTGTCGAATCACGATTAACGCGACCTGACGGGACCACGCTACCTTAGCTAGAAAGCACGGAGCCCCGTCGGCGGACACGTGGTTCCCCTCCATTCAGGTCCAATTCCACCTGAAGGAAGGGTCTTGCCTGTGAAAACTTGGCTCGACCCCGCAAGTCATACAAAATTTTGCCTCTGAAGACGAGTTTTGCCTGAATGATTCATTCGCCTTTGGAGACAAATTACGAATAACGCCGATGGAATGGCCTCACTTAAACCCACGCCTCAGACGGCTAAGGGTTAGAGCAGAAATCTTAGCATTAAGCCTAAGGGAAACTACTCAACAACTCATCATACTGAGGGGAATAGTATGACTAGCCCGATTCAAACGGTGATCGGTAAAGGAAAATCAAACCCGTTGATAGTTGAGGGTTTGCTAAAAATCCTAAAGAGAACCAAACACACCTGACTCGCCAAGAACTTCTTTATTCAAAGTATTTCAGACCACACACAAATTGGCTTAGGTCTGAAAACTTTGAAGGGGGTCTTGTAGACGGTAAAAATTACCGCCGCAAACTTGTACATGAATTCGCCTGCGAGATAGAGTCGCCCACTCAAATTAAGGGTAGGGCTCGTCTACGGGTTTAGACTTGCTAGCACAAACCCAAACCGCACGAGCCCCGAATTCGCCCGCGGTTGTTGATCAAGGATTCGCCGGTATGATCAACTCGCCTGCACGAGTCAAGATCATCCAAATTCGCCTGCTTACTCGACTCGCCTGCACGAGTCGAGAGTCGAGTTCGTACCCGACGGTCGCTACGCCTTACATAGGGATGGGCCTTCCCATTTCTCACGACGTGAAGGGAGGGAGCACAGTATTCCAACCCATCGAGTAGCTGCTCGTAGTACGAGCAACCAGTCAAGTCGGTGCAGTCACTAAATCCACCTACACGCTCACGATTTGATTTCACCTCGCCTGCACGAATCAGGAGATGAATTCACCCACAAACAGCAAGCTGACTGGGCACTTAAGTACTTGACAGCCACTACACTGTGTACAGGGATGGGTCTTTCCACTTCCCGCACGACGTGAAGAAAAAGAGCACAGTACTCCAAGCCCGTCAAGTAGCCGCTCACAGTACGAGTGATCGGTCAGTCGCCAAGTCCGCCTGTAAAAAGCTCACCTCTCCTGCACGAGTCAAGAGCTGAATCCGCCTGCAAACGGCAAGTCGGCTAGACCCACTCAAGTACTGAGCAGCCACAAATCCACTCCTCACGACATGAAGGGAAGGAGTACAGTACTCCGGACCCATCACGCAGCCGCTCACAGTACAAACCCAGTACATGGTCATATCCCATGATTCAAGGAGCGGCCATGTCGTCTCTTCTCTATTTAAGAACTTCTTCCGGCCACGAAGAAGGGGTTCAGCATTCTGCGGTCCAAAGGTTCAGTAGTTCGCTCATAGTTAATCGATTAGTTCGATCAGTTGACTGAACCATTAGCTCTCGACTCTCCAAAAGTGTCGACGACAAGCTCTTTGCATAATCTCTGCACTGTATCACCTTCTCCTAGTTCCGGACCCTGATCGCCACCAAACTCGGAGATCCAAACTCTACCAACTCGAGCTTCTACTGCGTACAGAAGCTCACCAGCAACCTCGGTCGGATCATCCAAGGGAAGCAGACTCGGTGCGAGAACCGAGCGAGGCGTCCTATAGCTATCGAAAGTCCCCACGTTAAACAAGGAGGGCATTCCCTCCGTTTCTGTTATAATTTTCGATTCATTAGTTTGTAATAAGCTATTCTTATCAATACAAACAAAATCCCTGTTTTGGGAAATCGGAAATTCACACCTACAGACGAGTGCTCAGTCTGAGTCTAATAAGTGAATGCCCATGGACTAAATACTTCAGATGTACTCAAATATAAGCTACAGTGGAGTTAACTTAGATCACATGTGAACATGACTGCATGCTAAACTTTGGCCCAACTCATCCCAGTCAAAGAACACTTGAGTTCGAGTTAGTTCTCAAGTTAGACTCTGGGCCGAGTCAAAAGGTGTCTCCAAGTCAGACTTTGGACCAACTTGAAAGGCATTCTCAAATCAGATTATGGGTTGATTCCAAGTGTAGTAGTGAAATTTGCTCAAAGTCCCATGCGAAGTTAGCCCAAAAGACCTACGTGGACCATGTCATCCATATCCCAAGGATTCTAGATAAACAATCAATCTCTCAAGTCATGAGTGGTCTGGATCAACACTCTGGGCAAGTCCGATACTTGAGCCCAATACATGCGTAAGAAGTGGATGCCTAGATCGTAGTAGCCCAAGCACATACTCATAGAAGAGCTCGTCCAAGCCATACTAGAGCTTGCTCTCAAGACCAAGTCAAAGTGAAGCTTTTAGCAGGGTTTGCCTGAAATGAGCTTCTCCCAAATAGTCTACCGAAACATATATCGAAGTTTACCGAAACCCGCTTAAGCTGAAGCCGCAATGAAGCTTGCAATGTTATAGCGAAGCTCGCTAAAGTTGTAGCGAAGCTCACCCATACAGCAACTAGCTTTGCCCAATAACAGACGTGGGTCGTGTCACCCGTTCTGATACTTGAGCCTAATAACAGAGGTGTGCCATGTCACCCAGTTTGATACTTGAGCCTAATACATGTGCAAGAAGTGGATGCCCAAATCATAGTGCCCCAAGCCCATGCTCATAGAAGAGCTCACCCAAGCCATAGCGAAGCTTGCTCCTAATACCAAGTCAAAGTGAAGCTTTTAGCAGGGCTCGCTCAAAATGAGCTTCTCCCAAATAGTCCACATGGGACATATAGCAAAGTTTGTCGAAGCTATAGTGAGGTTCACTTAAGTTGAAGCTGCAATGAAGTTCGCCAAAGTTATAGCAAAGCTCACCAACACAGCAACGAGCTTCGCCCAATAACAGACGTGGGCTATATCACCCATTTTGGCAAAGTTCGCTCATGATCATTATCGATGAAAATTGCATGTGATCATTATTGGTGAAATCTCACCCATGGCTATTATTGGCGAACCTCGCCCATAATTATTTTCAAAATATACTTTTAAGGAAACAGTTAATGACCACTAACTCATCCATTTAAGGGGAGTTAATGACCACAAAATCACCCATTTAGAAAGGTGTTAATAGCCACTAACTCACCTATTTAAGGAAAATTAAGGCCGACTAACTCACCCACTTAATATTCTAAAGCATATAAATATGCATGATCAATATGAGGCAAGCAGGCACAAAGGCAGAGGAAAAGGTCTTGGGGCTAACATTATTTTGACTAGACTCTTTGCCATTGAGAAAAAGAGTGAAATTCAGAGCCTACATTGACAAAAAGCTCATCTCTTCTCTAATGTCATTGATCTTCATAGATCATTATCATCGACTAATTATTTGGCTTAATCAATGATCTTTGTGAGAAAGGATTCGTTCTCTTCAACCAGTCATCTAGCTTAATCAACAGTTCTTGTGAGAAAAAATCTATTAATATATCTTTATCCAGAGAAGACTGTGCTATCTACTCAGAGATTAGAGATCATTAATTAGTAAAAAAACTCATCGTCTTAGTAGGATCGTTAACATAGTACAAGATTGGGCGTTCCATCAGCACACAAAAGAATCCAAAGAAATATAATTTTTTGATTTCTCTTTGAATTGTAAACTTTGTCAATTGTAATTCAAAAGACACAAAATAGGATGGTGACTCTGCTGGAGACTACTTTCTCAACCGATGAGAAAGTTGTGTTGCAATACGACACTAAGGCAATTAACATCTCTGTCACTAAGGAGTCACTACACCAATAAGATGTCTTCTCCTCTTGATCAGAGTCTGAGACATCCATTCCACTGAAGGCGAGGTGTAAATTAAAAATGCTCAAAAGCTTCCAAAACTAGCTCAACGCTCTTACAAAGAGGACCGAGCTAAAGAAACTCGGGATCAATCAAACTTATCCCATCGAGTGGGACTCTGCTCTCTATCTGATGAAGCTTAAGTCGCCGATGTTACATATATTTAATGGAAAAGGTTCCCCGAACCAACACATCTATTACTTCCATCCACAAATAGGAAATATAGTAGGAGATGATGCCATCAAGGTACGACTTTTCATTAGCACCCTTCAGGAAATAGCCTTTGACTTGTTCTAGAATTTAGCCGATGGTTCAATTAAATCCAGGGCTAACTTAAAATCATAGTTCTTATCCTAATTCCATGATAACTAATTTGATATAACAATGGCCAGGCTACTTTCAAAGAAACAAAGGGGAGATAACTCGGTCAGAGATTACATCGATCAGTTTCACAAATTAAGATTGCATTGCTGGGATTTGCCACTACCGATGTTGCTCCAAACATGTTAGTACAACTTTCTTAGCCAAGTAGAAGCCCACATGGGTGCTATCAAGGCTAATTCGTGGAAAGTTCTAGTTGAGTAGGTGAAAATTGCTAAAAAAACTGCTAAGAGATTAAATCAACATGATCCATGGTCAAGTAACAAAGACTATGATAATAAGACAAGACAATCCTTTGATGATGAGAACAAGATAGGACAATCCTCTTGATCGAAGTTCAATACTTACTGAATCTCATCAAATGAAGTCATCAACATAACCTCTTGTGGCTATGGCAATTCTTCCTCAATAATACCAACCTAGCCTCCAACGGCTATGGTAACGTTTCTTCAGCAACACCAACACAATCTATCATGGCAATGGCAATGCTTCTTCAACGTTAGTGAGGACTCTTTTGACTATGGCAACGTTTCCTAAGCAATATCATCCTAGTTTGTCAGCTTCATCTTGTAGGGCTTGAGCCCTTAATGGAAACACCTTTTTTCTTCGGTATGTCCAATAGTACAACCTGTGCCAAGGCAATTAGTCATCAAGTTCAACATCACACCTTTGATGATGGTCTTTTACCCTACATCACATTAGAAGTTAGCTCTCTATGGCTACTCATGATAAAGCCATGATCTCTAAGTTACAAACTTATGAGATCATTCTATCTCTAAGTGGGAACTCTATTTCAATAATGCATCGGAATGGAGCCATGGAGGAGTTCTTATCACAGGTGTGGGGGTAGTGATCTTCACTTCCCATGACCATGTTATTCCTTGGACATATTCATTGACCAAGCCTTACTCTGATAACGTAGCTAAGTATGACGCCCTCATAATTGTCTACAACGCACCTAAGACATGGGTGTCAGATATCCTGAAGCGTATGGCGATTTTATGCTGATTGTCAATCAAATCTAAGGGGAATACGAGGTTCAGCATGATGACCTCTCCTAGCATACCATGAAGCAGCAATGAAACCTACTCGTTCTTTGAAGGCTTCTACATCAACTGCATAGCCCGCCTCAAGAATACTTACACCAATGCCTTGACATTTTATCGTGTTAGCTAACCACCAGATGTGTTGTCCCAAACAAAGTTTGTCTCCTTCAACAAATAAAATTGGGATGAGAAATTCAAAAAGTGTTTATCGGCTTATCAAATAACAGTCCGCACTCCCACTAGCTCCACGCCTTTTTCCTTGGTCTACAGATGTGAAGTTGTGATACCATTGGAAATTTAAATACCATCATTAAGAATCGCTTTTACTGAGAAGATGATGATCGAAGAACATCATCAAAAGTGACTCCAAGAATTAGATGCGCTAGATGAGCTGAGACTTTAGGCTCAGCAAAGAATTAAGATCTACCACTCACGGATCTCAAGAGGCTTCAACAAGAGAGTCAGAGAATGATCCTTCAAAGAAGGTAACCTAATCTTAGTAGTTTGTGGACCCATGGTCTGACACATAAGACTAAGGGAAAATTCTAACCTAAATGGGAAGAACCATTTGTAGTAGAGACAATCTACTCGAATGGAGTATATTGACTAATTGACCAAAACAGTAATAGGCTCATGGCAGCAATCAACAGAAAATTTCTCAAGAAATATTAACCTTGATTTCCGGTCAATTTCATCTTCCCACAGAGATTCTGGTCATGTTTAATTTTCACCTCTCACCGTGAGAATAAATTCTCAACCCCAATCAAAATACCAGCAAGTCATCAAGTTAACATCACATGTCTACTTGACTCTAAATGTATGACCACTGTCAAGTTAACATTACACCTCTGAATGATTTCCACTCTAATGGTCCAATCAATTAACATTACATCTCTATCGGACCATTTCATCAAACAATTAACATTACACCTTTATCAACATGTCTTTTTGGATTTGACCGGGTAATATTACACATTTGTCAATCTATCCTTACCAAAAATTAATTAGTTAATATTACTTTCCCATTGATTTTCTATCGTTAAGTTAATATTACACTTCTAAATGATAGGCATCCTTTGGACTGTTTTGAACTAATCGGTTAACACTACACCTCTGTCGCTCCTTTTGTCTCGTTAACATTGCATCTGAATAGTACTAACTTTGCTAACTTGATATGTTATGTTAACACCTAAATAGTACTAACTTTGCAAAATTCCTTAGTATTGTTATGTTCACACCTAAAAAGTAGTAACTTTACAAACCTGATAATGCTAATATTACACCTCTATCAGTTTGATTCCGTCGACCGGTTTACATTTCACTTCTATTGACTTCCCTACTATCATGTTAACACTACACCTCTAAATAGTATGTACCCTTGGACTTACACCTCTATCGGTCCCCTTTCGAGTTGGTATGTTAACATTACACCTCTATTGATCTCTTGTAATCTCTAATGGATTACGAGGTTAGACTACTTCCTAACCTCTAATGGGATTATGAGTTAAACTGCTTCCTAACCTGTGACAGGTATATGAGTTTAAACTACTCCCTACACCTCGATGAGTATACGAGTATAAATTAATTCTCCATGCTCCAACGTCTTAAAAGCTTAAACTGTGTAGACTCCAATGGATACATAAGTATAAACTGTTTCCTATGCTCTAACCACACAAGATGCTAAACTATGGACACCATGAATCTCCATAGCTTAGTCGAGATGATGGAATTTTCTAGCTATGAACAAGTATAAACTATGTTTAAACATTCTACTAAGCTCCAACAGCTATATAAAGATTCAACCAAACTCTAGCAGTTACGGCATGATCCAACTATGCTCTAGCAGCTACGCCAATATTTGTCCATGACCCAATGGCTACGCAAACATTGAGACATGCTCCAGAAGTCCACTCCAAATATGGGTTCCCAACACAATTAGATAGAATCTTAATAACAAGCACTACAAAATGCAACTGAGTATTCAACTAAGATGAATCTACAGTGAAGGAAGCCACATTTAAATGTACACTTCTGGCAACCAAATAGACAAATGAGGACAAGTTTCAACCTAAGCAAGACGAGTCAAGTTACGTTCAACAGTACAACTCTGGCTATTACCCAAAGTATTGTAATCCATATTACAAGCTAAATGCAGGATTTTAAAAACTTTACAGTGTGCTGTAGATGATTAAAATACACACACCCTCTCTCTTAGACCAATGCTCAATCCGAGTCTAAGAAGTAAACGCCCATGGACTAAATACTTTAGATGGGGTCAAACGTAACCTGCAGCGAAGTTCACTCAGGTCACTTGTAAATATGGTTGCATGCTAAACTTTAGTCTAGCTCATTCGGTCAAAAAAGAGCAGAGTCTGAGTTAACTCTTAATTTAGACTCTAGGTTGAGTCGGAAGGCGTCTTCAAGTCAGACTATGGATTGAGGTGAAAAGCATTCTCAAATCGGACTCTGGGCCAATCCAAGTGTAGTAGCAAAGTTTGCTCAAAGTCTTATGCGAACTTCGTCCAAAAGAACTACGTGAGCCACATTATCTATATCCCAAAGATTGCAGGCAAACAATTAATCTCTCAAGTCACGAGATGTCTGGATTGACACTCGTCACAAGTCTGATACTTGAGACCAATACAATCTTAAGAAGTGGATGCCAAGATCGAAGTGCCTAAGCACATGCCTATAGAGGAGCTCGCCCAAGCCATAGCAAAGCTTGATCTCAAGACCAAGTCAAATTGAAGCTTCTAGTGTGGTTCCCCAAAATGAGTTTCACCCAAATAGTCCACATGGGACATATAATGAAGTTCAAGAAGTCATAGCGAAGTTTGCTGAAGCCAAAGCCGTAACGAAGCTTGCCTAAGTTGTAGCGAAGCTCATTCAAGCAGCGGCAAGCTTCACCTAATATCCTACGTTGGCCATGTCACCCATTCTGGCAA
The DNA here is from genome assembly GCF_001876935.1 of Asparagus officinalis. Classification (NCBI taxonomy): domain Eukaryota; kingdom Viridiplantae; phylum Streptophyta; class Magnoliopsida; order Asparagales; family Asparagaceae; genus Asparagus; species Asparagus officinalis. The sequence goes on from NC_033796.1 coordinate 78,698,101, forward strand.
AGTTCGCTCATGGTCATTATTGATAAACGTCACATGTGGTCATTATTGCTAAACCTCACACATGGCCGTTATTAGCAAATCTCACCCATAACTGTTCTCAAAAGCTTCTTTTAAGGAAACAGTTAATGACCACTAACTCATCTATTTAAGACGAGTTAGTAACTACTAACTCACACATTTAAAGGGGAGTGAATGACCATAACTCACCCATTTAAGGGGATTTAAGGCCCACTAACTCACCGACTTAATGCTCTGAAGTCTATAAATTAGCATGATTAACATGAGGCAAGCAGGCACAAAGACGTAGGAAAAGGTCATAGGGTTAACATTATCTTGACTGGATTCTTTGCTAATGGGGGGGGAGAGAGAGATTCAGAGGTTAGATTGACAAAAAGCTCATCTCTTCTCCATTCTCATTTATCTTCGTAGATCTTTATCATCGGCTAATCATTTGGCTTGGTCAACAATCTTTATAAGAAATGATTCATTCTCTTCTGCTAGTCATCTAGCTTAATTAATAGTTCTTGTGAGAAAGAATTTGTTAATATCTCTTTATCTAGAGAAGACTGTGCTATCTTCTAAAAAATTAGAGATCATCAGTCAGGAAAGACCTATCGTCTTAGTCGGACCCTCAGCAAAATGCAAGATCGATGCTTTATCGACACATAGAAAAGAACCCCTTGAAATATAAATTTTTCTTATTTTTCTTTGAATTGTAATCTGTGTCAATTATAATTCAAAAGACTCGAAATTGTAGTAAGTGGAATCCCATGAAGATGAATAGTCTCATGCATGTATCTCTCGGTAAGAAAGTTGATAGACTGCTCCACTTTAAATGGTAATAAATGCACTAACTTGGCCAATCGACCGAAAGTGACCCATATTGCATTATTAACCTTAAGGATCTTGGGTAATATCATTATGAAATACATGATAATATGCTCCCACCTCCACTACGAAATACCTAACGGCTATAGTAGACCTCGTACTCTTTCGTGCTTGGCCTTGACTTGCTGACAAGTCATGCACTAGGATATGAACTTAAAAGCGTCTCTCTTCATTCCTTCCCATCAAAATCTCTACCGAAGGTCACGATACATCTTGATTCCACCTAGATACATGGCGTACACTGAGGAATGAGCTTCTGTCAAAATCTCCTTTTGGACATATTCCTTGGGTACACATGAACAATCTCCATACATCAGGATGCCATCTTCATGAATGTGTAAGTCTATTCATTTCCCATCTTCAACTAACTTCTTCAACCCCTAGATCCTCAAATGATCATCGTATTTTATTACACTTTTATACCCTCGTTATCTATTTTATTTTTAATAAAATATCTACAAATAAAGTGTTTATGTCAATTTACAAGTAATGACAGATTGATGAATAAGAACTCAAATTCCTTTATTTCTCAACCTTTTATTTAAGCCAAAGATCAAGCTAATTAAGCAACCCATACAAGCCAAACACAAAAGATATTTGTACAATTACTAGTATCGATACCAATATCAATAGCAGTATTGATACCTATATCGATATTAGCATCGATGCTAGTATCAATACTTATATTAGTACTAGTATTCATACCTAATAAACAGCCATAGATTAAAGGCTAAAATTGAGTGACTAAGGGACTAAGTTTGATATAATGACCAATAATAATTTGTGTAATCTATAAATAGCGGTAGAGAGTGAGTGACTTGAGTGTGAAATTTTTTATAAAAACTTTATTTGAAGATGAGGGTTACTCTAATTGAGAAGATGAAGATTTGCCTTCAGGGGACCAATTTTTACAATGTAATTTTTTTCTTATTTTAGAATTGTATGTTTAGGATTTTATTTTCCTATATTTATGTTAGAAGATAAGATTTATTTCATGCTTCATAGTACATATTCATTTTCATACTCTTTTATTTTTGTTATTTAGATATATTTTCATGCTTTGTAGAATTTCTTTTCTTGCCTTATAGTTAGTCTTTATTTTCTTTTTATTCTTGTTTTGTAGTGTAGATTTACTTTTATGTTTATAGTATTGATTTTTATTTTCATGTTTTTTCTTATTTTAAAGTTAGTTTTTATTTTCTTTCTTGTAGTTCAAATCTACTTCTTATTCTTCTATGCTTTCTAGTATAAATTTTATTTCTTTGTTTTTATTTTGCAAAATGAGTAATTAATTCTTGTGAAAATTATAGAATTGTATGAAACTAGTTTAAGTTCTTTTATGACTTATGGTTACTCTCTTTATGCTTAAAATGATCATAATTAGGTTAATCAACTGGAGAATTAATTGGTAGAAGAAGAATTTGATAATTTGATAGGTTATGCTTATGAATTCTAGATTTATTCTAGTTGTTTATTCTTTTCATGAATGAGAATTTTTCTTGGATGATAATTTGATAGATTATGCTTTCTTTTAGTGGTTTGATAATCTAGGCTTATTAAATTTAAAGTAAAATATAATAAAAAGAGAGTAGTTCATAAATCCTAAATAAAATTAACTGGTAGATTTAATTCTAGATTCCTTATTCCTCTACTTAATTTTGCTTACTCTTTCTAGATTTTATTTCTCTCTTGATTTATCTTTTCTTGATTTTTTTTCCCAGTTTTATTTCTTTTCTTGATTCTGTTTTTTAATTCATTTTAGTTTCCTCCTTGCTCTCTTTTCTTTTTTTTTATGTTTCCTCCTGATCTCTTGTCTCCTATTGTTTTAGTTTTTTTTTTGTGACAATTCCCTCTCTACACACTCTATTTCACTCTATTTTATCCATCCATTTCTAGGACCAAATTTAAAATTTCCAAACACATCTTCATTATGGGTTTGACATCTAATTTCTATATTATCACTTGGTAGTTCTTCGTTTGTAACTTTTGTACATGTTTTTATGCTACTACCAAGTTTTTAGTGCTGTTGCCAAAGAAGGTGATTGTAATTAGGATTTTTCTATTTTAGTTTTTTGATTTATGTGTTTCCTCATAAATGACTAAACAAGAAGATTTAAGATTTAAGATTTACTTAAAAATGTGAGTCTTTTCTAGTATTTTCAATTCCACATTTAGTTTAGGTTTTCACATTAGAAACAATTAGGAAATAATAATAATAATAATCTTGTCATCCTAAAAAAATCTACCCACCACTTGAACAATTACTAACAAAATAATAAATTCAAACAAGAGCTATCTTTCTTACATTTGTTTGATTGTTAATCCTAATTTAAAAATTAAAAAAAAACTTTTTACATCCTTTTGTAGTCACTTTTAATTGTTAGGGTACTAGGAATTCAACAAAATGATTTGAGCACTCACTTGAAAATACTCTAAAGGGACAAAAAACTCTAATCAAGATAATTGAGAGATTTTCATCACCTTTTACTTAACCCACAAATCACTAATTTCTCACTCTAGTACTATCAATATCTGGCTAACTGACCAACTTAACTTTAATATTTTAACTCAAGGAGTTTTTGGTTAGGCTTAATCCTAGAATTAAGGATGATTATTTCAAGTGAGTGCTCTTGATTTGTTTAGTTATTTTTTATTTTATATTTTTTCTTTTCTCTCACTAATCTTTTAGATCTTTAACTTTTCCTTAAAAAATTAATTAACTTTTGTTTTACCTAGATATTAACTCGTAATTTTATTTTTTGATATAAAAAAATGAATCCAAAAAAATTGCTTAAGTGTATTATGTTTAATACTAATCATTGATCTGTATTGAACCAATTTTTGTGACTAAAGAAATGGCAAACCTAAAGGCACCAGTTCTTCAAGACATGTGTTATCTAATTATGAATGCAATCTCATCTTGCATTAGGCTTTCTGATGATAATGGAGGTAATTTTAAGGTTAAACCTCACTTCATAAACATGCTTCCAAAATTCTTAAGAAACAAATCTGAAAATATGTACATTTTTATATCTGAGTTTAAGGAAGTTTGTCTTATGATTAAGATTAGCGAATTATCTGAGGACACGATTAAGCTTAGATTTATCACATTTGCTCTTAAGGATAAAATCAAGAAATGGTTGTATAGCTTATTGACAAATTCTATCTCAACCTGGGATAAATATGTTATTGTTTTCCTTAAAAAATTTCTCATTTCATAAAATGGTAAAGCTTAGAAATTTTATTTAGGATTTTAAGATAATTCCAAGGGTGCCATTTTGAAAATATTTTGATAGGTTAAGGATCTTTTTATATAATATCTTCACCATGGTCAAGAAAAGAGACGATTATACCAAATCATCTATGAAGGATTGGATTATTCTTGAAATATTTCCTTAAAATATATGTGTCAAAGGGATTTCATGAAGAAAAATTCCAATAAAACTTGGGAATTTTTTGAGAGTTTATCTAAAAAACCATGCAGTGGGAACACCGTGATGAAAGAGTTTTATTAATTCCTCTAACCAAATCCAGTGATAACTTTCTAGAGTCAAATATAGCCTTTGAAGCAAAGATAGCTAAAATCCTACGAAGATTAGAAGCTGTTGAAACCAAGGAACAACCCCTAGCCCATATCATAACTGTCTTTGTCCAACCAATATTTTAGAGGAATGTCCTCTCTTAGAAAATAATTAACCACTAGAGCAATTGAACACTGCATTCTAGTATCCTAAAAATGATCTATTTTCTCTAACTTATAATCTGGGTTAGAGAAATCATCTAAAATTTGCATGGAATTACAAAATATTCTTTAAAATTAAAATTTTACTTCTACTTTAACCCAACAATTTCCTAGAGGAAACACAAGTCCATTCAACACATCGAACAACTTTCAAGAATCCAATTTACCTTATCCAAACTAATTCATCATCAAGCAGTAAATATTATTCCTCCAAGTTCTAACAATAAGAAAAATTCTAATGAAGCTTGAGAATTTTTTGAGAGTTTATCTAAAAAACCATGCAGTGGGAACACCGTGATGAAAGAGTTTTATTAATTCCTCTAACCAAATCCAATGGTAATTTTCTAGAGTCAAATATAGCCTTTGAAGCAAAGATAACTAAAATCCCACGAAGATTAGAAGTTGTTGAAACCAAGGAACGAGCCCTAGCCCATATAATAACTGTCTTTGTCCAACCCATATTTTAGAGGAATGTCCTCTCTTAGAAAATAATTAACTACTAGAGCAATTGAACACTGCATTCTAGTATCCTAGAAATGATCTATTTTCTCTAACTTATAATCTGGGTTGGAGAAATCATCTAAAATTTGCATGGAATTAGAAAATTTTCTTTAAAATTAAAATTTTACTTCTACTTTAACCCAACAATTTCCTAGAGAAAACATAAGTCCATTCAACACATCGAACAATTTTCAAGAATCCAATTTACCTTATCCAAACTAATTCATCATCAAGCAGTAAATCTTATTCCTCCAAGTTCTAACAATGAGAAATATTTTTGGGTCCTAGAAAAAGTTTTAGAGGCCACGAATAAAGCTTCTACATAGACCACAAACATGTTAACTTAGTCATCCAACACTCTGAATTATTTCATGCAGACAACCAGTCAAATGCTCAATTCAAACAATCAACTATAACTAGGTTAGAAACCAAATTTTCAACTAGTTAGTGCCATAAGCAAATGAAAAAGAAAGGAAAAAATTTCCAACTCAACATGCTAGAAACCCAAAAGACACGGGATGAGGTTCAACCCAACCAGCTCATGTGAATGCAGTTCAGACCTTGCGATCAAGGAAACAGATAGATAATTAAGTTAGAATACCTAGGGATCAAACCCCTTCTTCCTCTTTTCCTGTACAAAACACTCCTTCATATAAATCAACTCCTTTCGATGACTAAGAAGCTGAGCCCAAAATTGAGAGTAATCTAGATAAGTATATGTCCGTTGCACACTTTCCAGATAGACTCATACCTAGAAAAAACTCTCCCTAGATAGACAAATCCTAAAAACTTTCAAACAAGTCAAAGTCAATATTTTACTCTTAGATGCAATCGAACAACTTCCCTCTTATGTAAAATTTTTAAGGATTTGTGTACTAAGAAAAGAATCACTAATATTTTTTAGAAAGTGTTTTTAGCTGCTAACCTTAATAACATGCTTTCAAATCCCATTCTCATAAAATATATAGATCTTGATTGTCCTATTATTTCATGTGTCACAGGAAATACCTTCATTGATAAGATACTTCCAGACTTAGGAGCTAGTGTGAATTTTCTTCCATGTTCAGTCTATCAACAGCTATGAATAGGTGAACTCAAATAAACCAGATGCACCCTAAAGTAGATTTGTAAAAATATCCAAGGGAGAGAGAGAGGATGCTCTGAAGGTTGAGGATTTTTTTTTTTTTTTTGATATCATAGCTCTGAAAGCACAGCCAATTTTCAATCTTAAAGGCCAGGTCCTAGATATCTTATGTAGACTATTCTTAGCTACTCAAATGCTTTGATCAATTGTAGGGCCTGTCAAGTAAAGTTATCCTTTAGAAATATAACTGTTGATCTCAATATATTTAATTTAGGAAAACAGTCAAATTATCCATCTAATCAACACCTAGAGCTTAACTTTATCAAGTAAATTTTAAGTGAATAGTAAGAAGAAGAGTGCAAGTCAAATCTTTGTTTATCTGGCCTGAGTTTTGAGAAGATTTTGGATGAGGAAATTAAACTATTAAAAGAGTTAGATCTGCTGGTAGATTATGTTTCTGCATTAAGGTATGAACTTGAAGCTTTAGATATAAAACCCCCGAGTCTACCTTCATCTGCCTATAGAGGAACCCCCTAAGTTAGAGCTTAAATATTTGCCTAAAATCGGGAGGATTCCCTCTTAGATGTTTTTGAGATTTTACCAGTCATCATTGCTTCTGATTTGACACCTAGTCAAAAGGAAGCCCTCTTAGATGTTTTGAGGGAAAATAGGAAAGCCATTAGATGAACTATGGCTAATATCAAAGGGATTAGTCCAACCATTATTTAACATCAAATCAATTTGAGAGATGATTCTAAAACTACTAGGGATTCCCAACATAGGTTAAACCAAGTAATGGAAGAAGTGGTTAGGGAAGACATTCCAAAATCTCTTAATAACTGGCTCATTTATCTCATTTTGAATAGTTCCTGGGTGAGTCCAGTCTAAGTACTTGCAAAGAACTCTGGGATCATCATGATCCAAAATAAGGCTAATGAGATGATTCCCACCCGAATCCAAACTGGATAACGAGTTTGCATTGATTATAGGAAACTCAACCTAACCACCCAGAAAGATCACTTCCCTCCACCTTTCATAGACCAAATGCTTGAGTGTTTAGCAAGACACAAGTTCTATTGTTTCTTAGATGCTTATTTAGATTACATTTAGATTTTCATTGCCAATGAAGATCGGGAGAAAACCACTTCACATGCCCATGCGGAACTTTTACCTACTGTCGCATGCCCTTTAGGTGATGTAATGTTCCCGCCACTTTCCAACAGTGCATGACTAATATATTTTCTGATATGGTTTTATCTTTATGGATGATTTCTTGACATTTAATGATTAATTTCTCAGTGTTTGCATCATCACAAACTAGTCTTAACTTGGTGTAAGAAAAAAAAATTGACTCTTAATTGGGGCAAATGTCACTTCATGGTCAAACATGGATTTGTCTTAGGGCATGTAGTTTCCAATAAAGTTATAGAAGTTGTTAAAGCTAAGGTAGATCATATTTCTAACATTCCTCCTCCCAAAAATATCAGGATGTTAGATCATTCCATTGCCATGCTGGTTTGTCGCGACGGTTCATCAAATACTTTAGCAAAATTGTTAGGCCATTGACTAATCTTTTAGCTAAGGATACACCCTTTGATTTCTCTCCTAAATGCTTTAGATCCTTTGCTCATCTGAAAAGGAGCTAACCATAGCTCTTATCATTCATGCGCTGGATTGGACCTTACCATTTGAGTTAATGTGTGATATATTCGATTTTATAATTTGTGATGTCTTAGGATAACACATAGATGGGAAACCTGATGTGATCTTCTATGCAAGTAGGACACTGAACAATGCACAATAAAATTACTCCATCACAAAGAAGGAGTTTTTAGCTTTTTTTTTACCTTAGAAATATTCAGGTTCTATCTAATCGGTCCTTTGACCAAGGTTTACATCAATCACACTACACTGAAGTATCTTTTAGCTAAAAAAAGATGCTAAAGCACAGCTCCTTAGATGGATACTCTTACTACAAGAATTCAATTTTCAAATCTTTGATAGGAGAGGTGCAAATAACCTCATAGCAGACCATGTGACTAGGCTTCCTAATGCACCAACAGTAAATGTACAATCAATGATTATTTCTTAGATAAATAACTCCTACAATTTCAATCTAAACTATGGTTTGCAGATGTTGTTTTTACTTGCTCACAAAAAAATTCCTTTCACATTAGTCTAAACATGATAGATCATGTTTCATATCCTAGGTGAAATATTTCTATTGCGATGATCTGTATCTTTTTAATTATAGTCCTGACCAGATCCTTAGAAGGTGTATTCTGAATAAAGAGATTAGTGTGTTCTTTCCTTTTGCCATGAGCAACCTTGTGGAGGCCACTTTGGCTCAAGATAAACTGCTAAGAAAATTCTCCAATATGGGCTATATTGGTTCAATCTATTCAAGGATGCATGTGGGCTCTATAAAGCCTACAACCGTTGTCAACTTTTAGAAAAAATAGTAGAAGAAATATGATGCCCTTGCAATCAGTCCTAGCTATTGAGCTTTTTGATTTGTGAGGTAGAGATTTCATGGTGCCATTTCCAAACTCTTTTAGAAATTTATACACTCTAGTTGTTGTGGATTACACGTCTAAATGGGTTGAGATGTAACTTGTAAAATCAATGATAACAAGGTGGTTATCAGGTCTCTATAGGAATATATCTTTTCCTAGTTTGCAATGCCTTAACAATTATTAGTGATAATGGTACATATTTTTAAAATCGTTCTTTGAGGCTTTTATGAGAAAATATTCAATCACATATAAATTGTTGACTCCTTATCATCTCCAAACCAGTGGTCAAGTAAAGATCACAAATAGACAGATCAAACAAATCTTTTAAAAACTATTATTCAGAATATTAAAGATTGGCCTATTAAATTATATGATACTTTATGGGCCTATTGGATAGCTTTCAAAATGAACTTGGAAATGTCACCATACAAGCTTGTTTTAGAAAGGTGTGTCATTTACCAATAGAACTTAAACACCAAGCTATATGGGCAATCAAATAGCTCAACTTTGATATAGATTCAGTAGGAAAAATAAATTTGCTCCAAACAATAAAGTTAGATGAAATTTGAAATGATGCATATATAAACTCAAAAATTCACAAAAAGAAAACCAAGATTTTTTTTATAATAACTCAAAAATACGGAAGAATTTTACACTAGGACAAAGGGTTCTACTCCACAACTCAAAACTGTATCTTTTTCCTTGATAATTAATTGAGGTCACAATGGACAGGTCAGTATGTTGTTAAACAGGTTTTCTATCATGGGGCTATCGAAATAGAAAATCTAAAAAATGGTCATGTTTTCAAAGTCAATGGTCAACATTTAATACCATTTTTAGATTTTTTTTTTCTACACTCGAGGAAGAGGAGGTGTTGGTTCTTCATGAACTATTCTAGATATGAAAAAAATAAAATGAATGAGAGAAAAAAGAGAAAACATGGAAAAAAAAAGGGGGGTGGGGAACAAGTCCCCTCCCCCCCTCCCTTTCCCTTTAGCCCATGTAAAGAAAAAAAAATTTCCAATCCAATTTTGGTTAAAGCCTAGAAAAAGAGTTTCCTTCCTTTTTAGTTAGTCCATAAATTTGGCCCAAAATAATAAAAATAAGTAAATATTTCTTTCAAAGCCCATTGGCCAAAGCCCAACATTTACAAAAAACTTAACAAATAACTACACGTTTGCACCAAAACATCAGCCCAATCCTGTTAGGCATCGATGTCTGCATCGATACATGCTTCGATACAGGCATCAATACCCAAGACCCTACAGGTATCAAAACTTAAGCCCTCTTTTTCTTCATCTACTTTCTTCTTTTTCCTCTCAAACCTAATTTTCCACCCTTTCTACCTTAGACCAAGGAGCAATTTGGAGGATTTTTCAGCAATTTTTTAGCGTTCTTCCTCTTCTTAACAACTCCTAAGGTATAATTTCTCAATCTTGATCTTACAATTTCAATTTGTTAGGATTAATTTGTGAAATTTGGTTGATCTTATCCTTGAATCATGTGAAAGATATGCTTGTTTTTATATATATATATATATATATATATATATATATAATATATTATATATGAGATTAATGGTAATCCTTGTCATAGGAGGGGATCTTCCTCCTTAGACGCCTGCTAAAAATCAACATGATTGAGCGACATTATGAATGATCGGGACTCTCCGTTGAAGAAGCTTGATGCTAGCATAATTGCTAAAATCTCAACACACAATAGTTTGGGGTGAACCCGTCGTTGGTTTGACGCGCTATGCATGCCACTCGTATCAATTTTAACAGGTTTTGGATGAATACGAACTTTTGCAGCAGTGGCTTGCGATGGAGGGTCAAACGACGACGGGTTGCACCCAAACATTGATGTGCTTTGCGGGTTATTAAAATTATGTTAGATCAAGTTCACGGAGCAGCATCATTCATAATGTCGGCTCAATCATGTGATTTTAGAGGCGTCAAGCGAGGAAATCCCCTCGCTATGACAATGATAGCACATTAATCTCTCTCTCCTCTCTCTCGTCTCTCTATATTATATATATAGTATATATACTATATAATATATATATATATATATAATATGCAATGACTTCAAATATTTCATAGATAGAAAGGTGATCATATCTTAATCACTGTAAAATTGCTTTTTATCACATTATATAGTATATACTAATATATATATATATATACTATATATACTAATATATATTATAGATTAATGCTGGCTACCTTGTCATAGGAGGATTCCTCCTTGACCCTCTAAAGTCACTGATGTGACCACCATTATATATGTCCTCTCCGTTGAACTTTCACTACATATTCTAAAATCTCAAACACAGTTGGTTAACCCGTCGTTGTACCTTCATCCACTCGTCATCATTTTAACGGCGTTTTGAATAATAACTTTTCACATCGCTCGAGAGGATCAAACTCACGACGGTTCACCCCCAAACCATTGATTGTGGCGAATACGTTTTACAATATGTTAGATCAAGCTTCAACGAAGCCAGACATTCATATGTCAGCCAATCATTGATTTTAACGCCGTCAAGGGCGAAATCCCCTCCTATACAATGAATACCACATTAATCTCCTCTCTCCTCTCTCTTCTCTATAATATCATATTACTATATTATAAATATATATACTATAATATATCATATTTTAAATATGTCATGAAAGAATTGATAATCATTTTTATTATAATTTATACCACTCATTATCTATTTACAGAATACAATACATTAATATTGTTTATATATTAGTTTATATATTAAATGAATAGAAATATAAATAAAAAATATTAATGTAAAAAACCCTCAAAAATACTCTCATCCCTATTTTGTAGCATGAACCCATCAGCAAGTACAAGAAAATGATCAATTGAAACAAAAACCAAAATTCCAAAAAAGAAGCAAACCCTCTTTATTCTCAAGAGCTTGGCATCAATAGTGAATGAATGACTGCATGCGATACTCCACATAACCAAATATGTTGCAAGAACGTGGGCTGAATGATATTCTTCAATCGTGTAAAACACCATGGACGCACTTTAGACAGAGAATTCCTTGCAGCTTTCATATTTTTCTTCATGACCGAATTAGAATAGTTGGACATTTCCATAATGGCCCAACATTATTTTCAGTTCAATTTCAGCCACTCCGGCGGCTTCAAAGAGATTTGTTGTAGACCGGATTTAACATTATATTTACAATGACATATGGGTCGGCTACAGTTTTAATGTATTTCATGTTAATAACTCCCAATCTATGCGCTGTGGACCTTCATGAATGGCATTGCTGAGCTCTTTATTTCGATTTGAAAAATCACTTGGTTGTATGGACTTCAAACTTAAGGTATCTGCCTCAGAGAGTTGCTGGACCGATAAAATGAGAATGGACGGGTTTGTTTATCCAAATTGGACTGGACAAGAAGCTGGGCCGATTTTAATTTCTTTTTGAAATAAAAATAAACTTGGCTAGAGAAATATAAAAGCAATTCAAGGGAGATTTTTTGGGCTCTAAGACAAATCCAATGGCTCATATTATGAATATACTAAATTAGGGTTAGAGACTGAGGTTAAGTGTGTGAAAATGTAACTCCTTTGAGAGCGAGGGCTACTTTAATTGAGAAGCTTCTAAAAATTGAAACTTTAGTCAATTAATAAAAATTAATTTTCCTCTTTAAATTTGTTAATCTCCTCTTGCATTGAATGATGAGATGAATGAAGAGCAAGTTGAAGGTTTATTCTTTCTCTTATTTCTTTTATAATTCTTATATTATTTGCTTATTAGTTAATTTACAATCAGTGTAGCTGTAGATTTACTTCTCTTTTTTATTTTCTTTGCATAATGTAGATAGATATTCTCATTTAATTTTAAATATATTTTGTTTGATTTTTTCTTTATATAGACTTTATTTCTATCATAGTTAGATTTTTTTCTTTTATTTGATAGTTTCTTTCTTACTTCTTTCTATTTCTTAAGATCTGAATTAAATTCCTCTAAAGAATTTTTAGAAATTAATATAAACTAGTCTAATCCTTTATATTTATTAATTATTCTCTTTACTTAAATGTCATTTTTAGCTAATCAACTAGAAAACTAATCCGGTAAGAAGAATTTATAATCTATGCTTATCTTAAATGGTTTGAAGTTATGCTTATGAAATTCGGTTTAGATCATTATCATTTCTTGTTCTTATCACGGAATAGAATTTAACTTAGATGAAATGATCTTTACACTTTCCCTTAAATGTTAAATCTTATCCTTAAAAATCTAACTTGAATATGCATAACAAAGAGAATGGTTGATCTATTTTTAATGAAATTTCGTTATATTATTCTAGATGTCTACTCTTGATAAATCATTCATTTACTTTCATAATTTCTTTTCTTTTTGTGTATTTCTTGATTCTATTAATCAATATTTCTCCTTGTTCATATTACCTTATCTTCTTCTCTCTCTTAAAAATTTCATTTATTATCTTTTGCATATATGCATAACAAATACACTCAACAAAATCCACACTTATTCTTTATTCCTAATTGTCATGCAACAAAAATACGATATCTTCTAATATCTCTTAAATCACCTTCCCGTCGTATCGAATTATAGACTATAACTGGATAAATTGTGCACTTGAATTTTGGTACATAATATGACCGCACCAAGTTTTGCGCCGTTACCGGGGAAGTTCTAAATAATTTATACTCTTCTTTAACTTTGATTTTCTGTGAAGAAGACCGCTATGAAATCTTAAAATCTTGATGATGATCAAATTAAGAGCATGCTTTCGCGGTATATTTCTTATCTGTTTTATTCCACCCTCTTTAGCTAGACCTCACAATTAAACAAATGTATTTAAAAAAAAAAATTTATCTTTGTGACCATAATAAAAATTCATTTCTCACATTTGATATGTACCATAAAAAAAAAGATTTCTTTTATCATCTTTTAGTCGCTTTTAATTTTCTAGGGGCCATTTCATATAGTGTAGAATTCACCAACGTATTTTAGCACTTTATTTGCACCACTTAAATCATTCTTAAGGCAACACTCTCCAATAAGATAATTAAGGGATTCATCACCCTCTTCCTATAAGCCCACAATCACTACTCTCCTCACTTCACAAATCCATCAGCCTTCTAAAATCATTAGACCATTGCCCCAGTTCGGCTCAATAACGCAAACTTAAGTGAACTTTTAAGTTTCTCAGGATAGTTGGTGTCTAAGCAAATTTAGTGTTGAAGCCCTCCGTAAGTAAACTACTAATTGATCTTTGATCACCCTCTAGTACTATCCTTACCTGGCTAACTATCTGAGTAAAACTTTGATCATTTCACTGCAGGAATTTTTGGTTAGGAGCTGGTCTAGTGGAGTTAGGCTAAACCCTAGAGTTAGAGTTGATTGAAAAGTGATTGCCTTGATTTGTTTTAGTTAGGATTTTTCTTTTTCTTTATCTTCTCATATTAAAAAAAAACTAAATTTCTTTCTTTCCTAAAAAAAAAAACCTATCTTTCTTTCTTTCCTTAAAAAAAACTAATTTTCTTAATAAATAAAAAACTAATTTTCTTTCTTTCCTTAAAAAAAATATTTGTTTTGGTGTATGCAAATTTGGGTTCGGGATAATTTTCATCGCTTAATCCGTGTTGAACCAATCCAAGAAATGGCAAATCAGCCCGTTCTTCAGGATATGTGTTACCCCACCAGAAATGCAATTCCATCTTGCATAAGACTCCCCGAAGTAAATGGAGCAAATTTCGAGCTTAGACCGCATTTCATTAACATGCTTCCCAAATTCCTAGGTAATGAAACAGAAGATGCATATATATTTATCTCGGAATTTGAGGAAGTATGTATTATGATTAAAATGAGGGAATTAACTGAAGATGCGATTAAGCTCAGATTTATTCCATTTGCTCTTAAGGACAAAGCTAAAAAATGGCTGTACAGCTTACCGACAAATTCCATCTCAACTTGGGAGGAATTTTGTCACTGTTTTTCTCAAGAAATTTTTCCCTATTCACAAAATGGTAAAGCTTAGGAACAGCATTCAGAATTTCAAAATTGTCCCGAGAGAGCCATTCTGGAAATACTTTGACCGATTTAAAGATCTTTTAATCCAATGTCCTCATCATGGTCTAGAAAAATGGCGATTGTACCAAGTCATATATGAAGGATTGGATTATTCTTCAAAAACATCTTTAGAATCGATGTGTCAGGGAGATTTTATGAGGAAAAACGCCGATGAAGCTTGGGAATTCCTAGAGAGTCTATCCGAGAAAACAATGCAGTGGGAAAACTGTGATGACAGGGTTTCATCTGTTTCTTTCCCTAGAGTCAAACATTACGTCTGAAGCAAAGATGGCGACGATTATGCGGAGGTTAGAAGCCTTAGAAGTTAAGGAACGAACTCCGGTTCAAATCAATCACATTTCTGCCCCGGGATGTCATAACTGTCAATCTCCTACCCATGTTTCAGAGGAATGTCCTCTTCTAGGAAACAACCACTCTTTAGAACAGATGAACGCTGTATTTCAGCATCCTAGAAATGATCTATTTTCTCCAACCTACAATCCAGGTTGGAGAAATCATCCCAACTTTGCTTGGAACCAAGGGAACTCTCCCAGAAATCAAAACTTCATTCCCGCGTCAAACCAACAATTCCCTAGGGGAAACACTGTCCCGTTCAATGCACCGAAC
>NC_033796.1:78714531-78857699 GCF_001876935.1 Asparagus officinalis
GAGTGGGTAAATAACTCACAAGCTGAGTTAGTTGAGCCTGGTCCTAATTTCGATCGACCCGAGGATATCACTTTAAAAAAAGGAGATCTATTCAAGAATAAGAAAAGCTTAATTTTTGTTATACGTGAATGGGTAATTAGGAACCGGGTCAAATTCAAGCCGGTGAAATCCAACGCAACTAGCTACCATGTAAAGTGTTACTTCAATGAGAAATGTCAAGCCGCTTATACAAGTGCTGCAGACGATAGAAATTTAAAATGCCCATGGAAGCTTAATGCAGCTGTTAGGAAAAAATCCAACGGACAATTTGTGATCTCAAATTATTGCGGACTTCATACATGTTGCAATCCGACTATCGCTAATGATCATAAAACAACAACTTTCGCTTATATCATGAAGCTAATTATGCCCGAAGTTAGACGAAAATTTGATCTTACTCCAGGACAGATAATTACAACGGTTCATGCTATGAAAGGCATAATTATATCCAAGTTTAAAGCATATGATGCACGGAGGAAGGCGTTGATTAGAATCTTTGGAGATTGGGAAGAATCTTACCAAAAACTTCCACATTATCTTGCAGATGTTAAGAGAAAAAAACTGGGTACGGAATATGAGATAGCGTCTAAGGAGATCACACCGGAAATGAGAGGTTCATCCGGGTATTTTGGGCATTTGGGCCCGCTATCAAAGGGTTCTCTTTTTGTCGTCCTCTCTTAAGCATCGATGAAACACATTTATATGGCAAATACAAAGGAGTGCTCTTGGTTGCGACCGGTGTAGATGCAAATGGTGGGTTATTTCCAGTAGCTTTCGCAGTTGTGGAGGTGGAGGATACATCGAGTTGGAAGTGGTTTTTTCAGTGTATTTACAAATACATTCCGACTGTTCAAAGTCCAAGAGTTATTACCTTTATTTCTGACCGAATAAAAAGAATTCCACGAGCCTTGCATGAGGGGTGGAGTGCACCACATTATCACCGTTATTGCTTGCGGCATATAAGAGCTAATTTTAAGAGAAAACATGGAGAGGTCAATTTACAAAATTTATTGTGGCAAGCCGGGTGTGCCACTGACTCACTTGTATATGAGCATTGTAGAGAGAAAATTAAATCCCTATCAGTTGAAGCACACAATTGGATTGAACAAAACGTAAAGCCACAATACGAAGATCGATAGGCATTATGTAAAGATAACGGAAATTTGGAATTATTTTGCCGTCACAGCCCCACACACAACCGGAGAGCGAGCATATACAAGCTCAAGACGAAGGAGGCCGTCGACGATCTTAGCGGGTGCGAAGATCGAGACAACGTGGAGGGGTGGATTTTTCCTTTGTTAGTTTTTCCATGTAGATTATATATTGTCGTATGGATTTATTGATGCATTTGGATTTGTTTAGCTTAGACTACATATTATCGTATGGTTAGACTTGATACATTTGGAATTATTTTGTGATGATGTGTATTTTTGTAGAATTTTGGATGTGATGTTGTGTATTTCGTCGGATTATGTGTTGTGATGATGTATTGTATTGTGTTGTGATGATGTGTATTTTTTAGATTTGTGTTGTGATGTTCTAATTTTATAACTTTTATCAATGTATACAATGTAGATGATATATTTTGGCGAAAATTTTGGTCGTAAACGAAGCTAGAGGTATGTGCATGTTTTGCCTCAGCCCAGCAAATATACGGGACTAGTAGTCCCGTATGTTTGCTGGGCTGAGGCAAAATGCCTTTACATAATGTACGGGACTAGTAGTCCCGTACATAAAGTAGAGGCATTTTGCCTCTACCCAGAAAACATACGGGACTAGTAGTCCCGTATGTTTGCTGGGCGGAGGCAAAATATTTCTGTTTTATGTACGGGACTACTAGTCCCGTACGTTTTTTTGAACACCAAAGAGCTCCCAGAAATCATATGGGACTACTAGTCCCGTATGTTTTCTATGAGCACTAATCAGTGTTTAGTGCCTTTGAAAACATACGGGACTAGTAGTCATGTATGTTTTCAGCTGGGCGTTTTCTAAAATCACCCTCTTTTTGGCCTGTTGGCCAAAAAGAGGTCGATTTTGCTAAATATTTAACAAAATGATCGATTTTGCTAAATATTTAGCAAAATCGGACTATTTTAAAAAAATCCTATAAGAAAACATTGTATTGTTTACTTATTAACATGACCACTAGAGGTGTCCAAATGGCATTGGGCCCGGACCTAACCCGACGCACGGCTCGGTCGTACGGACTCGTACCCGGGAACCGGGTAAAGCCTGGAAATCCGGCCGGCCAGGCTCCGGGCCGGCAGGCCTCTGGGCCCCAGCGTCCGGGCTGAATGGTGGTGAAGCCCGACCCAGTTGTCGGCCTGGCCCGGTTTTTAATTATATACATATTATATATATTTTTATATTTTTATATTTTTATATATAATTTTATAGTATGATATGGTCATTAATGTATAGTTATATATATTTTTAATTGTACATTGTCATTAATATATATAAATTTATAGTATGATATGGTCATTAATATATACTTATATATATATTTCTAATGTATATTATATATAATTATAGTATGATTTGATCATTAATGTATACTTATATATACTTACATATAATATATAGCTATATACTAATATATAAGTATATATGCTAATACATACTTTTATAAATATAATAAGATTAAACTAATTTTTTAATTAAATGCCCGAAGCCCAGCCCGATTTGGCCTGGACCCGGACCCGTGCCCCACCCGAGCACCCCGGGTTTGGGTTCAGGCTTGGCATTTTGCCTGGCCAGGACCCAAAAATCCGGGCCAAGCCGGCCCATTTGGACAATTCTAATGACCGGTCTTTTGTTCAAAGATAGTTTAAGATGCATTTGACGATCCTAAATGGAAAGTGTACAAAGGCTAGAGCCCAATAATTGATTCAGAATGGAGCCAAACAAATTGAAAACTAGTTAAATATGGTTTAAAGATAAGCACCGACCATTACTAAAGCCCTAACCATTTCGCGCTCTCCACCCCACCAAAAGGATCTGATCTGAAGAACTACAGTATGCCTCGCACAAAATCATATTGCAATTCATATATGGAGTGCATGCATATATAACACTTTTTCAAACAGATAAAAGATTGAATATGAATTTTGTGAAAGCCCCCTATATAATTGTCTTATCATATTTGAGGAGATCATCAATAATAAGTACTTTGACAAGTCTCTGAAGTAATAGCAGTCCAAGGTTCATTATAACAAGGGCATGCTCTTATCGACTACAATAAGGAGAAACATATAGTTCTAAAAGTATAGTTCAACCAAGAACTCTCAATTCGAATACCTCTCAAACTGAGACTCATGGCAATGTGGGTCCAGCCAGTCTCGAGTCGAGGCTTGATGCATCATGGCATCAGCCGTGGTGGTTTTATTACCGATTCTGCTGCCAACAAGATCACGTATGTATTCAACCTTATTCTCACGTCCAGTAGTAGTACCAGAAGACCTGCGATCAGCTTCATTCAGTTTCTGCTTAAATCTCTGTTTGCGTCCTCCTCCAGTGTTCAAGTCTAGTTGGTGTTGCTTAGCTTGAGATGGTGGAGCGCCGTGAGGACCCAGATAGATCTTTTCCTGTTCCTTTATAACCTGTATGAAGATAATGAGTGTGGTTTAACTCGTTATAACTATCCAACTGCTCCAAATCAAAAATGGAAGAAAAGTTCAGCAATGGAGCATAGTCATTAAAGGTTGCGAGGAGTGAACAAATTGTAAACCCTCCTTATCCACCAAATAGGTTTCCATACTTGTAACATGGATTGGTGTCAACTTCCTAAATGTGGACAGTTAATGGGCAAGCAAGGGTTTTAGAGATAAAGCCTCAGGAGATTGGATCAGAGGTGAAGAGTAAAATTTTCAATAAAAACAACAAAACCCTATCCCAAACTTTTGTGGATGGCGACATAAATCCTGTTCTTCCCTGCACTTATATTATTAGCCATCTCCTCCCTTAAATTAACTATTATCATATCCTTCTTAATTCCTTCCAACCAAATTCCTTCTAGTCTACAGGTGGTCCTCTTTGGCCATTAACTATAATCTTATCACTTCTCCTAAGTGGTGCTTTTAATAGTAATGATTTTATGAAAAGTACCATACTTATAAGCTGTAAATGTTATATAGAAACTTTAAAGCAGATTATACAAACCTTTGGAGGAAGTTGAACATCTGTTACTTCTGGTGCCGCCTGATTGCTCGAATCAGAATCTCCAATGCTCAAGCTTGGGATCACAAAACCATCAGTGTCTGAGTACATAATACAATAGCATTAATAAATATCTAGAACTATGTACTTTTTTAAAAAATCTTGAATAAATATTTTAGGTCACCTGATTACAAGACCTTATGCCTCAAGTACTGTTGAAGGAAAGAAAGTAAAAATATTAAAATTAACATTAAAATGAAGTGACCAAAATTAAGCTAAGGTTATAATTTGTCTAATAATCATGGCTCAAGGACTACAGAACATCACCGTTGATTTGATGAGCAATGTTTCACGTAACTATGTAGAGAAATTCTTAAGAGCAGTCGATATGTATGTCTCCTTCTCTTCCTAACATTCAATGGTATCTTTCTACAGGAATTTGTATCCATATATTTGGCCATGTGTGCATCTGTCCCTGTTATATGCTCCACTACTGCTCGTTACTACATTTCCTCCATGCCTTTAGTATTGTCTGCCAACTATATGATCATTTCTATTCCAAGAGTTTCTAATTCAATATTAAAGCATTTAAGCTTGTCAACCATGGCCAATTCCAGAGTAGCAACCTCCCGGGCTAGCTCATCTAATCTGAGAAAAAGTCCTTCCCACATTGCATAGTAAGCTAGGCAAGTCTTATCTGTTGAAATCACAAATCTACAATAAGCAGGCAGGCACGTGTATGTGCACGTGAGCACCACGCTACAAACAGACTGCTAAGAACAGAAATTTGTACCACTTTATGCATCTCAAGATATTTGCAATTTGGTCCCCTAAACTTCAATGGATGCCCCTTCCCCTTCATATCTCCTGGAAAAAGTAAGGAAGCAACCACATTTTCGCTCTTAATTTACCATATGAATCCTAAAGGATGTAGATCTAAACACAATCATGTTACCTACATATAGGTTATTAACATGCAATCTTAGTGTTAGTTAACCTATTAGCTGGATATTATATTAAACGTGATTGAATCAGATTGATTATCATAAGAGCAAAAATGTACGTACTATACTAATAATTTACAAGGGATGTAACCTTTAATTTTGGCCAATATAAGCGTAACGGTTTTAATACTTTCCTAGCTAGGCATGTACAAGGACAACACCTTCTAGCATCCCCAATGTATACCTTCACTAAATGAAGTAAGTAAATACATGCACAAGTATGAGAAGAATCCCAAATTCAATATTCTTTTTTCCTTTAAAATTGACATCTGTTGACAGTCTCTCTTCCATAAGTGTTAGAGGTCATTCAGATGTAAAACATTTCTTTTAGTTTCCCCACCATCAAATGCCTATTCCTGATTCTGCCTTGGCTCAAACTGTTGATGACCCAACTTGGTGTCTGCAAGTGAAAATAAATGATAAGTGTAATAAAAGTCAGAAAAGTGTAAATTTCCTTTAGATTAAGATTACAGGTGAATCTACAAGCTTTTCCATCCAGCAACTTAAATAGAAACTTCATACTAACGAATAAAGTAGACACAGCAAACATGCTAACTTAATGTTAGGCCAAGGCAAGAAAGAGGGAATTTCTTTCAGGTTAGAAATAAAGTCTATTCTATTCTTTTAACAATGAAAAGTTTCACTCTCAAATCCAATATCCTTGAGTCCCAGTATCTGATTAAATAAATAAATATGTGACAAGATCATGAACAGTTGAAAACCTAGAAGGTCCCAAATATAGTAGTTACAAACTGAAGTCTACTGTAAAAACAGATTTGGACACCATCAGACAGAAGCTGAACTTGACCACAACATGAGCATCATAACTATTCTGCAATCTATTATAGTGTGATCTTAAAGAAACATGAGACTACTTCCCAAAGTAGAAAGCAATGGTTTGCATGAATCTCATAACAGTGTCAATTCAAATCAGCTCGATCAGACAAGTATAGAGCCTATGAACCATTAAAATTCAATAGACCTTGATGCATTTTCGCTGAAATTACCTCATAAAGGGGGTCAAAAGTACAACAAAAACAAAGCTTTTATTCAAAATGTTTGGGGCTGACTATATGAATCTTATCCTTCCATTCACTTTACAAAGAGCCATCTCCTCCGTAAAGTATAACCATTGCCATATAACTTGCTTCCAACCAAGTTCTCCTGAACCTACATCTAGTTTTCCTTGCCCCATTAGCTATAACTTATCACTTCTCCCGACCGGTGCACTTAGCAACCTGCATCACCAACGGTCAAAACTATCTCAATTGGTTCTCTATTATTTAATCCTCAATAGGATCTACCTCTAACTTCTTACGACAACACTCATTTCTTATCATGTCTGTTAAAGTACGTTGTTGAAAACAGTTCTGTGGGAAATTAGTGAATCAATTAAGAGAGTCCTGATGATCTCATTATTTATAATACTAGCTGTTGAAGCTAATTTTAGAAAATGCAAAGAATTTCATAATTTGAAAAAAGCCTCAATGGTTTGTATGTGGTTATCTTGGTTCTGAATTTTCAAATGAAAGGGTTGACAAGTGGAGATGGATTATTTGATTCTAACAGCTCAAAAGGAAAGGGTTGACAAGTGGAGATGGTACAAGTAATTTAACATTTCCCAGACTTAAGCTGGAAGCATTAAGATTGAAATTTTCTATATGCGTATCCATTGAATTAAATCATGCTTTTTTAGGAAAGGGGTCTAGCTGCAAAAAGAATGAGCAATCTACAATAAGAAAGAAAAGAGGGGAAAAAAGCAACCGACATACTTGACATCAGATATATACTGGCATGCAACAAAGCTTCTAATGATGTATTACAAAGGACTATTTGAAGCTAGGCATAAATGATTTTGATATTGTTAAATAAAAAATCATCAAATGGTGAATAGATGCATTCAAATGATGGGTTCTAACCAGGAAGTTAATGTCAAATATCTAATGTTTGGATTGAAATAAACATTTTATTAATTGGATCAAACCAACGAATCAAGTGATGTTGACCGATTATTTGCTTAGCTGGTTTAGACCCAATTTCAAAACCAATTCCACTTGATCTAGCATGAAGCAAAAAGGTTTGAATTCAAACTCGAAGACGGGTGAAGAAGCATGTTGTTAGGCTATTTGAAAACAAAAGATCAAGAGAATAAGATTAAAAAAGGATTAGGTGCTTTATAATTGAATTTGATTGTATCACCACTCATCCAACAAACTCCACGTTGCCATATCCTAACCAATCAAAATCTCATATTTTATAAAAACCCTAGTTCATCATCAGCCAAGAAAAGAAACCGACACCTGACTCCACATAGAAGAGAGCCAAAAAAGCCCTTCTAACAGCTTTCCGCTTCTCTACAACATCAGCAAAAATCCCCCATCAGTCTCACCTATCTCCCATAGCAAAGCAAGGTGATTTTGTTTACCTTCATCTTATTTCCTTCCATGTGAAGCATCCATCTGGTAACTATAGCCACCAATAAAAGTCTCAACCTATGATGCACGGATACGGATACGGGAAACGGACACGAATATGGGATGCGGCAAAATCCAAAAAAAAAAAGAATACGGGGATACGGCAAGGATTTTTTTAAAAAAATATTATTATATATAGAAAATTTTAAAAATTCAACTAACAATCTAAAATATGAATCTATCATAAAATAACAAGTTTGTAAATAAAAAGTACCTCAAGATGAAGTGGAAGCTGAGAGATTGAGAGAGAGGATTAGGGTTAGGGTTAGGGTTTTTTCTTATTTTCTTTCGTTTGAGTCAACTGAGGATTGAATCGAACGGGAGATTTGAGAAATAGGGATGTGTTTTTTAATCGAACGGTTCGGGTTGGATTTTAACAACCAAACCCGCAACCCGAATGAATCGGCTTTCGGCGAATTTGAGCCGTGTCCGAGCTCCTTTAACCGTGTCCGAGCCTAATTTGACCGTTGACCCGTGTCGGACACGGATTGACCGTGTCCGACACGTGTCATGCACGTGTCGTGACGAATCCGTGTCCGATTCGAGTCGGACACGGATTCGTGGCCTCCGGAGGCGAATCCGTGCTTCAGAGGTCTCAACCCCACTAGACTAAATTGCACATTCAAATACAATATGGAGTTTCTGTACTCCTTAAAGTCTCTGTACTCTCCCTGGTGTCACTGTACTCTTCCATGGAGTCTCTATACTTATCTAGAGTATGTCCTCTTTCAAAGTCCATATACTCCTTTTAGAGTCTTAGTACTCTTCCGTATTTTCGGTTTGATCTTATAATATTGGATTCTTTTTTATTATCTTGTTCTCTATGAATTGACGATTGTTTTTAAACAAGAGCAAACAAAATGATTTTTTTATGGCGTAACTTGCTAGAGGAAACAATTTGATTAGGAGCAATTTGATTAGGAAACAAGAGCTTGCATAGAAACTATTAAGAAGAATATGACAATACTTAATTTAAGGAGGAGATAACCTTCAACAGAATTGAATGAAAGAATAGGATTCCAGAAATTCCAATCTACACCTTGAAAGTTCTAGAAATTGCAATGCAATCCCTAATAATTTCATAAATTGCAATGCAGTCCCTAATAATTTCATAAATTGCAATGCAGTCCCTAATAATTCTATAAATTGCAATGCAACCCCTGAAATTATTTCAGAAATTATGGATCAATCCCTAATGTCGAAATTACAAAGATGCCCTCAAGAAATGCAAAAACTAAAAAATCAATGATGAGCTGGAATGTCCCTAAACTAGAATCGACTACAAATTGAATCAAATAGACTTTCATGTCCCTTATCTGGAAAATAAATTCAAATTTGAGCTCATATCATTAAAAAAACAAATCCAAATATGACCTCTACATCGCTAAACTAGGCTCCGAACCAAATTTGACCTCCCTATCGCGAAATCGAAAAACAAATCCAAATTTGACATTCATGTCGCTATACTAGAAAAAATACAACCTTGACCTCCACGTTGTTAAACAGGGAAACAAAGTAAATTTAACCACCATATCACTAAATTGGATCCAAATTCACCTTAACCGCAAGGAGAGGGATGCCGAAGGCGGGACTAGTGACTGGAGTGAAGTCGTAACAAGGTAGCCATACTGGAAGGTGCGGCTGGGAGTGAAGTCGTAACAAGGTAGCCATACTGGAAGGTGCGGCTGGATCACCTCCTTTTTAGGGAGAGCTAATGCTTATGCTTGTTGGAAATATAAATTCTATATTGTAAGGCCAGAAACAAATCCAACTTCAACTGCAACGTCTCTAGCAAGGATCTTGTTTAAAATTGTACATTGAGAGTATGCCCTTGGTCAAGCCACGTTATATGATCAATCTTCAATGAAACTATTATATATTTCTTGCATGACTTTTTTATTTGCATTCTGTTAATAGAAGGTTACTTTTCTAGAAAGGGTAATTACAAATAGATTATTGAATCCAATGGAAACCATGAACCTACGTAAAAGTAAACCTTCCCATAGGCTGATTAGACGGGATCAATATGCAAATAGAAATTATTTACCTTAATTAGATGACCTCACCCGCAGTTAGTTAAGGGAGATGATTTTGACCCAACATATTCTGGCACCCCTAGTGCAACAGGATTTCTTCTTCCATCTTTGAGCCGATGTGTCATCAAAAAAGGAACTCTTGAGTTGGTTTTGTAATGATTTCTTATAAAGACCTCTACAAAATCAACGGAATCCAAGCAAAACGTTGTATCAAGTATTTTGTTTACCATCACTTTAGGCTCTGTGACATTCCCACAACCAATGATGGATGACTCGTCGTCGATTTCCTTTGAAAATATCCCATAGGTGATTACCACGTAAAATGTGCAATCTCTAAAACCAAGGATGTGCTATCCACAATAGCTGAGAACACAACCTCACCAAAAGCATCTAAACTTCCTTTAAGAGGTAAGAGGTCTAATGTGATTGTTCTGAACCTGCGAACTATTGAATCCTTATCATACCGACATCGACAAAGAGAACCCATATTTGAGACTTACCTTTCCAGCCACTCCTATCAAGTCGCAATCAGTTCTTGAAAGGCTATCTTATCCTGTTGACAAGGCAACTATGAAAAGAAAGTACGTGATATCCTGACTTCTGATAACAATACTGTGACATCGAAATAAGGTTTCTGACGTCCATCAGGCATTTCAAAAGCCACTGATGAAAACCATAAAAAAGACTCGAATCTAGTCAAGACTATCACACAAGCAATCCTTGAAAAATTCTTTTGAACCTCAACATATGTCAAACAAATGCTATTGCAGGCAAGCTTTGCAAGAATGCTTTTAGAACAGCAAAAGTAACAGAGAAGGAATAAGAAACTTCATCCTCTAGGATATATCGACCATTGATGCAAGCCTAGAAATTTAATGGATGGTATTTCCTCCACAACAAAAACCACAAACATAACTATTAGAAGTGCCTCAACTGCTCTAGTAACAAACAAAAGGATGGAGGCAAGAGACGACATAACAATACGAGGTACATACTATGTATACCGTAGGACATGCAGATGAAGATCCTGCAACATGCAGCCATATGCCACAACTAAATCAACAAAGAACAAGAAGCATAAACAGAAAAATAAGCATCTTATCCTCTAAAGATGCACTAATCAATCAAGGTGAGAACAAAAACTCTGATAGAGACCAATAAAGGAAAATATCTATGTTATCCATGAAGACGATAATGAAGATGAGGAACAGTTATTTATCCCACAAAATAGGTACGCATGATCGAAAGTTTTCAAAGACAACTTGCCGAAAGCAATTGGAAAGTCAGCATGTTATTTGCACAAGTGAATAACTTCACGTAAATTATGCTACAAATTACCAATCAACTGGAAAGGACTAGGGGCAAGTGCAAGGGTAGAACCTTGCTATAGAACGGTCATAATCAGGATCGTCCACACGTTTGAGAAACTCTCAGTTAACCTTATGAAGATTATGGGACTAAGAAAGGATGTATAAACCAATTGTTCTGAACGAGGTGAAAATATTTCTTACTGAAGAGAAATCAAAGAAAAAAGGTATATCAAAAGGGGCAATGACATTGATGGACTACTGTTACCTAGTACCAAAGTTTTAAGAAATCTAATGGAATGATAAAACTAATCAGCACCTTGCCAACTTCAGAGCAACCTATGAAACTACTAGGGGCAATGACATTTTACTCATAAGACGAATTGTCAACCGTCCAATGGACTAGCTTTCAATTGATACTCCCAACTTATCCGATGAATCAGTTGGAACCTTTGCACAAATGGAATCACTCGTCTGTAAAAGATTTGCCAAAATTCATTTTGTTCTGTCTTTGTTCTTATTGCGGGTTTTCATAGTTTATACTTGTGTACCTAAGTATGATGTTAGCTGCAATCTATTCTCACGTGCCAGAGTATCATGTGGGTGCATTTTAGACTCGTGCCCTTGAAGTATGATGTTAATGAAGTTTAGACTCTCCCCCTGAAGGAGCATGATGTGGATGAAGTTTTTAGATTTGTGGCCCATGCATCATGTGGATGCATTCTAGACTTGTGCCCTTGAAGTATGATGTGACTGAAGTTTAGAATCGCGCCCTGAAGGAGCATGATGTGGATGAAGTTTAGATTTGTGCCTCCAAGAAATATGATGTCGATGTAGTTTAGACTCGTATCCAAGAAATATGATGTGGATGCAGTTCAGTATAGACTTCATATGATCATATAAAGTGTATTTTTGTGAATTTCTAATGAAGTGGCACTGATAATCAAAAACACCATTGATATCTTGGTTCACTGTTTGCACTCCTATGGAGGAGGGAGAGCTTGGAATTATTTCTAATTCAGTCTATGAAGAGTTTGCATGCCAAACTGGCATGGAATTATCTTCAAAGGGATTCTCTTTGGGGTTCTTTCATGCAGAGTAAGTATACTTTAGATAGGATATCTCTCTCCACTTCTCACGCTTAGCAGACGATTAGCCCTCATATTTCCTCTATTTCACAAAATTCAGCTTGGATTATAGCATGGCCTTATCTTCAAGGGGATTTTTTTTGGGCCTCTTTCATGTGGAGTAGGTATACGTTGGATCAAACCTCTCCTTCCGTTTCTCATGTTTAGCAGATGATTTGCCCTCATATTTCTTCTTTCTCCCAAAATTCAGCTTGGATTATTGGCTTTGGAGATATTTCTTTTTTGGAGAGAGAATTAGTCTGGATCAGTCCTTTGGAGACAATGGGGTCCCTAGACCATCTATTTCTTTTGCTCAAGCTAAGCTAGATGGCACATGAAAAGGAGTTTTGCAAAACCGAGACTCTTGAAAGTTTACTTCAATTAACCTGGTTGCTTCCGTAAAAGACCGTTTATATTAGCTTCGTACAGCAACAGGGGAGTTTCCTACAACGAGCTATAAGCAGGTAAATAGAGTGAGGCATCCTCAAGTTTGGTAGAGTAGGTTTCCTTAGAACAAATGGGTGCCTCCAAAAGTAAGCTTTTACTATTGGCGTGTGCTTCATGATGGAGTCTCAACAGACCTTAATATTCAACATATTGAGATCTCTCGTGACCATGTGTGTTGTAAGTCCCTCATTAGAAATCACTTCAACATATCTTGATTTCTGATTTAATGCTTCTGAGATATAACATTATTTCTCTAATATTTTCAATAGTCCTCCTTTTTTTACCTTTATTTTACAATTGATAGAATAGTGGTTGCGGGGCTCTTCCTTTAGAAATCAATTGGGTTTAACAAAAATCATCATTTGGAATTGTGTTTTATTGGATCTTTGGTTGTGCAGTAATAAGACCATTTTTGAAAAAGTTTTCATTCAAGTGCTAATGTTATAGAAAAAGTTAAGAAGTGGATTAATGAGTTTAGTTCTAAATTTTCTCTAAAATCCTCTATATTTTCTAAATTCGATTATCCTCTCCATGTTGCTAATTTTTTTCCAAAGCTCCAAGATTGAGGTTAGGCTGATAAGTGCGTTGGATCCCTCTAGACACAGGGTCAAGTTAAGCATTGACGGTTCTTGTCAGAATGATTTATGTGCTAGCAGAAGCATTCTAAGGAACTCATTCAAAGATCTCCTCTTTGTTCTTTCTTATTTCTATGGAAAAAAGTACCAACATGTTTGCGGAGGCTTCTGAACTTAGAACGGACCTTGAGATGTGCACAAAATATTGCCCTAACATGGTCGTAGAAGAGGATTCTCTAATCCTTGTACAGTTGCAAAGGCCCTATCACGCTTCCTTGCCATTTAGTATATATTTTGAGGTTTTGTCGAACTGTTCTTCAACCGGAGCAAATTTCTCATGTCATCAGAGAAGGAAATCGTGTTGCAAATACTTAGTTTCTTAGGGGTAGTCTTATCAATCTTTTCAATTACTTTTGCCATTTGACCATCTCTCACCTACATTATGCATATCATTATGGAGGATAAAAGTGGTTTCTATAATTTTATGCATCGGTGAGTCGTCTTTTACTTAGGGTCAGTTTTTTTCTTCAGGGCTTTCGGAATCTTCTTTGAAATGCATTTCTTGTATGGTCTCAGGATAGTTCTATAATATCCTATTTTTTCTTCAGGGCTTTCGGATTATGATATGAATGTGGTTGACTCATGCACCTAAAGAGTATAGTATATCAATGTTTTAAAAAGCCTCCGCTTAGCCTGCGTAGACGTACGCATAAGTCTAGGCAGTACCTTGACCAACTACCTAGCACCTAGCGTCTAGACAGTACCAAGACTGCCCACCTATATTTTGAGAGCGCTTAGGCGGCATGGTCTACCTATATAGACTGCACACCTTAGGCATTGATCATGATTTCCTCTATTACAGTCTCCACATCCTCCAACCTTATCCAATTCCCAATTGTGAACACCTCCTCTACATCTCCCGACCTTCAAGAAAACCTCTTCCCCTTACCACTTAAGAAATCTGCCTAGTTGCGCTTAAGCTTTCTATAATATTGATATTTACTATCAATAACTGTAATTAAAAAATAAAAAAGGAAAACACCTAGGTGTCTAGGCTCTAGGCATCAGGTTCGACGCCTAGGCCGCCTAGCGCTTTCTGTAACCTTGTAATATACATGCGATTTAGATTAGTGACTCCAAAGAGTATAATGTGGATGTAGTTTAGATTTGCATCCTACAAGGAGGTCATGTGAATGCAATATAGACTCGTGTTGCACAAGGTGTAAGGTTTGGATATAGTTTGGACCAATGTGAAAAAAAGCGTTTTCAGAGTGCGCTTTGAAGCGCGCGTCAGCGTGTTGGGGCAGATTTTCACTCCGAGGCGTCCCTCTAAAGCGCATATGCTTCTGAAGCGCATGCTTTGCTTCGTGAAGCATTCGCTTCAGCGGGAAAGCGCTTGAATCGCGCTTCAATACAGGTATGAAGCGTAAAAATTGAGTAGGGTAAAGAAAAGGAAACCCGAAAAAAGAATAGTTAAGAATCTAAACATATCCGATTTCTCATAGAATTCCTATTAGGGCACAACTTCAATTTCCATTAAGATCTAGCTCCTCTACTCTACATATATTAAAAAAAAATCATCTCTGCAACAAGTTCCTTGAAGGAAGATTGAAAAGAAAACAGAGAGAGAATCATCATGGCGGCTTCGATCAAGTAAGTTAGTTTTTTCTTTTCTTTTTCTGGCTTTTTCCGATTTTTCTTTTATTTTTCTGCTGCTTTCTCTTCTCTCTGGAATCAACCAGAGCTATATTCTCCCCCCTCCCTCCGTCTTTTCTTTTTTATTTGAAGTTTAGAGTGTCCTTTATTTCTTCCCTCTCTCTTTCTCTCTCTCTCTGTTTGACTTTTCAAAGACCCATCTCTTTAGTTGATGTTAGTCTTGTATAAGTGCATGTAAATTTACTGTTTTCAAAGTTCAGTACCAGAACTTTACCTCTTCCATAGTTCCAAGATACACTTTTGTACAAGTGCATGGGACTTTACTGTTTCCAAAGTTCAATAAAGTACTTTACCTCTTCCATGGTTACAAAAAACACTAATCATATAAATGTGAATTTGTCTTTTTAAAGATGTCTGACTTCTGATGCCTCTTTCAATGATTTTTTCAATTTTTCCCTGTTTTTCTTGATTAATTACTTTCAGATTACCATATCATGTATTGTAAATAGTGCAGAAGCTATATTTATATTATTTTTAATATATGACTCATAAAATAAATATACTTAATTAATTATATAAAACATAAATACATCATGTATCTTTAATATATATATAGTGTAGTATTTAATTATTTATTGCTGTTATACCTTATAAGTTATAATTTGCAAATTTGTTTTGTTTATGTTATTTGATCTTTTTAGGGTTGGTAAAGATTTTGCTTAGCAGCATGTTAAAGCATGTTCAAGATTGTTATTGACTATTAGATGTGAACTTTAACATATGTTTTTATATTAGAGTTTGGAAGTTAAAAATTACTTCTCATTTAATGTTTTGGACTCTATAAGTGTGCATATATATATAAAAAATATAAATAAAGAGATATCGTGAAGCTTGCGCATCGCACCTCGAAGCTTACGCTTCACTTCACAAGTGGGGTAAACGCTTCGCCTTGCGCTGTTGCTTTTTGAAACATTGGTTTGGACTCATGTCCTAAGGAGTATAGTTAGATTCAGTTGATTTTTCTGCAGGGGAACCCGCAAAACAGATTTTGATTGAGGGGTGGCTTCTATTTTGAATTGTCTCAATCGAAACTTTAATTACATAACAGTCTTCAATTAGGTGGCTAACTAAATTGGGGTAAGCACAATACTTAAGATCATCCACTTTTCCAACCACTACTAGCCTCTTTGGTTCACAAAGTAGTAATCCATTCTTCAAGGCATCTTTAAAAATCATATGCACTTTATTTCTTTCATAAGAATACTGTTTATTCTTCTTATCTTGAAGTGTAAAGCTATGTTGGTCATTGATTTAGAAAGAAGTAGAGACCACAAAACCTTCCTCCCATTTGGCTATAGTAGACCATTTCTACGATTCGGATCCCTCTGCTCCATCCTTGACTTCTTCTTGCTTGCACGTTAAAGAATCTTTATTTGCCTGTCTAGCAATATACGAAGTATGTAGCACATATTGTTGTCTCCTTCCCTGATGTCCTTTTCTTTCTTGCTAGAGCAGCTGAAGAACTTCTAGAAGTTGCTTCTTTTGATTTTTTTGTTGTGGGGAAGATGTCATTAGTGAATTTTCTAAGACTGCTTCAATGCTCAATATGTGTCCCGAAGTATAGTTTCATATTCCTTTTTAGACTTCTTTTCTTCGTTACTTTTGGCTGCTTTAAAAAGCATTCCTACCAAGCTTGGCTACAGTACCATTCTTTCGGACGTAGTTTAGAGGTTCAAAAGAATTTTGCACAGGGACTATTGGCCTGACAGATGGTTTGAGACCTTTTATTCTCTCGTTCTTTCGAGGTCTCAAAAATGTTGCTAAGAATCAGTCTATCGAATAATTCTTTTCATAGCTGTCTTGTCGACAAAATCAGCCCTCAAAAAAACCATTGTGACTTGGCAAAGACATGTTGGAAAAGTAAGTCTCTCAATCATGAATCTCCTATATATTGATGTCAATGATGGTAAGGATTCAAGGCATGTTCTGAACAAGCACAATAGGTCTCTTCCCTCTTGAAAGAACCATGGACGCTTTCGGTGAGGTCATGTTCTCAGTTTTTGCAGAAAGCATAGTAGTTCCTTCTGGTTTCATAGAGACTGCAGTTACTATTCAGTTAATCACCTTCGGAAAACTTCTAAAGAAAATCGAAAAAAGTCAGTACTCATCACCAATTAAGGGTACGTCATAGAGTCGCAAGTAATAGTGGATGGCATTGCCAGATACAACACCTTTCTTTGATACAATTGATTCTACAATGATCTTTGCAAGAAATCATTGCAAAGCTAACTAAAGAGTTTCTTTTGGATGACACATTGGCTCAAAGATAGAAGGAGAAACCTTGTTGCCCCGAGCATATGTCAGAATTTGTGTGGTCAAATAGATACACGAATGAGCATATCTAATTATGATATATAAATTTAATCCATATTCACATCGTTTATGGTTTTCAGACTTAAGAATCTATTGTTAATTATCACTTTGAAGAAATGAACCTTCGATTAAGCAATAAATATCATCAAATAAAGAAAACTAACACAACAGAAATACAATAGCTTCATTGATGATTGATCCTGTTGCATGGTTGGCATTATCCCCAGTGTACAACTTGAAACAATATCCTAGAACAAAAGTATGGCCGTTGAATTTGGTTTGTTCCAGACCTGGTGACTTGAAAGTCGAATTTATATTTACAGACATGGAAGTCAATTTCAAATTTGGACCTAATTTAGTGACATAAAGGTCAAATTTTGGTTTGTTTCTACCTTAGCAACGTAGAGCCCATATTTGCATTGTTTTCCAGTATAGCCATATCGTCAATTTTGATTTGTTTTCCAATTCAATGATGTGGATGCCATACATGGTTTAGAACCAAGTTTAGCGATGTAGAGGTCAAATTTGAATTTTTCTTTCAATTTGGCGACATGGAGGTCAAATTTGAATTTATTTTCCAGTTTAGTGATGTGTAGTCGATTCTACACTTTTACTTTATAGTCGACTTGAATTTACAGTGGGTTTGGATACAAGCAAGGATGATATAGGAGGGGAATTATTCAAGTAACCCTAACGGGAGAGGGTGATAGGGGGAGGAACAAACTAAAATTTATTGTGTTTGGATAGATAAGAAGGGGAAGGTAGGGTATATTGGAACTTAATGTTTGTTTAGAGTAGAGAATAAAATGGAAGGAAAGCTACATGACCAAATATACTCTTTTGAAGAAAGGTTACATCTAAATATATTTTATTTTTCACAGGTCAATTTTGGAATATTTAAAATATTTCACTGAAACTCAATCTCTCCCCTGCCAATCCATCCACTTCAAAGCGATTAAGAAAGTGAGTGATTTTTCTTACTTTTAACCCTCCACTCCCTTCACCTTACTAATTATAAATTGTAAACAAACAAAGTTTTTGGATGATTACCATCCCAACCCTTCCCTTCCCTTCTTAAAAAAGTCTATTTAAACTCACCATTAGGGAAAATTCAAGTCCATAATTGATTTTGTAATTTTTGTAATTATTGTGGGGATCTTTATAATTTTAGAATTCTTTAGGGACTGATCTATGATTTCCAAAATTTTCAAGAACTGGATTGTAATTTCTAAAATTTTCAAGGACTGGACTGTAATTTCTGGAAATTTTTAGGGCAAGATTGCAATTTGAAGAATTTTTTCAGAGGCTGGATTGCATTTCTTGAGATATCAAGGACTAAACTACAATGTTTAAGATTTTCGCAGAATATATTCGAATTTTTGGGGTGTTTAGGGACTAAACTGTAATTTTTGGTGTTTTGAAAAAGAATATATTTTCTCTATAATAATAAACGGAAGAAAGATATCGATAACAAAAATATAAAAAAGGAAGCGTAAATAATTAATAAATATTAAATACAGAAGAAAAAAAGAGCATGCTAAAAATTTATTTGTTAAATATGTTGCATGCGTCTACACAAATTATTTTCATAATAATCAAAGCACTAGTACATTAAATAAACAAGACTACAAACGTAATTATTGACATAAAGTTGAGTATGCTAGAACTAGTGAAGTACTAGAACAAAGCTAGAAAAGTATTACTATCTTGAAAGATGAGTCTATAGAATTAAAATTTAGACGCATAGATGCCAAAATAATTAGTATCCCTAAAAAGAGGAGTTTGCACTAGTCAAAATCTGCATTATGAAATAGGAATCATTGTTGTAAAAGAAATTAATAACCCTAAAGAAATGAGTTGTTCGAAAAGACTATTTAGAGAGAGAAATAGAGGGGAGACACATATATTAAAAGACAGGAGGGAGGGAGGGAGGGAGAGAAAGTGGCAGAGGGAAAAAAGCAGAGATAAGTATTTTTAAAATTCTAAAACTGATAAGGGGAAAAACAGAAAAATTAGAGCAGCAAAAGAGGAGAGATAAAAAGGGGAAAAAACAAAATCCAGAAGGAAAGCAAAAATAAGAAAATGTTACTTGTTCATGACTATGATGCTCCTTGTTTTAGGAGTTGTCTTGTTGCTGATCTTTCAACATCACCACAACTCTCAAATTAGTTGGTTTAGGATGAGATGGAAGAGATCCTATGGATTTATAAATAGAACAAAGGAGGTTGATCCTAACAGGAATCATGGTTGAATTCCAATAAGGATAGGCTATATTGCATGGGTACAGGCTCTGAAGCACAGAATCGCCCCCGGAGGCCACGAATCTATGTCCGACTCGAATCGGACACGAATTCGTCACGACACGGGCATGACACGTGTCGAACACGATCAATCCGTGTCCGACACGGGTCAACAGTCAAATTAGGCTCGGACACGATCAAAGGAGCTCGAACACGGCTCAGATTCGTCAAAGGCCGATTCATTCGGGTTGCGGGTTTGGTTGTTAAAATCCAACCCGAACCGTTCGATTAAAAAACTCATCCCTATTTCTCAAATCTCCAGCTCGATTCGATCCTCAGCTGACTCAAACGAAAGAAAATAAGAAAAAACCCTAACCCAAACCCTAATCCTCTCTCAATCTCTCAGCTTCCACTGCATCTTGAGGTACTTTTTGTTTACAAACTTGTTATTTTGTGATAGATTCATATTTTAGATTGTTAGTTGAATTTTATAAATTTTTCTATATATAATAATATTTTTTTAAAAAATTTTGTCGTATCCCTGTATCCTATTTTTTTGGATTTTACCGTATCCCATATCCGTGTTCGTGTCGTATCCGTGTCCGTATCTGTGTCCGTGCATCATAGGGTACAGGTACAGGCATGGGCAATAGTATGGTTATGGGACATGATAAATTTGCAAAAGGTTGGGTACGACGAAACTGCTATATAAATATTTATACACATATATTGTATATTAGAATTAATAATTTATATGAGAATTAAAATTCCTATAACATTTTTATGTTTCTGTTATTGTGGGATTATAATTGGAAAATCACCAGTTTTCTAAATAAATATCCAAACAATATTTTAAAATCATAATTCGAAACCAGACCTATGTCCAATGAGTTTCAAGACGTAGATGTCAAGTGTAGGCTATGTGTCCAAAAAAAATGTATGGCAAGTGTTTTAAATTAAATCATGTATTGTATAATTGAGTACATGCCCGAATAAATATATACGTATATGCAAGGAGTGTCCAAGGAGTTTAGGTACAGGTATGAGTATGAGTTAGGTACGGGTAGGGCTTTAGATTAGAAGTACCTAGGTAACATCGCGGATGGGTGAATCTTATAAATTTTTTGACTTTCCTTTTTTTTAGCCTTGCTGAAATTTAGTGCTTTGGAGTGGAAATTAAAGCCGACGCCTCCAACCACTCTACCTCTACTCAAATCCAGCGCCCTTGAGCACACATCCTATTTCCCTCATAAGCTTCAACTCCAAATCCTCTACCTTTTGCCGAAATCCAACCCTCATCAATAACCTCAAGTCAAAATACTGAAAGCACAGATCAATAACCTCAAGTACGAAATATCCATTGTCAATAGTACCAGTTTCTGAAAACTATTTCAAGTCATGTTTTATATTCTTAGCATTCATCAAATCAGCTAACACAGTTCAAAGAGATATCCACGATTTCAAGTAATAATTCAACTTAGGCCTGATACAAGATTAGCAATGTATTTTAAGTTTCATAAATTCTAACTATAAGTGTCTAGTAAGTCAAATATTATGGATATTGAAAATTCAATCATATTCCAAGCATAACAATTAGCGATCATCACTACTAAAATCCATTTTAAGTTGCTTGTTTGATGGGGTTTGGGAAATAAATGGATATTAAAAAACCAACTCAAATCGAGCCTGACATTCATACATTAATATATGGTTATCTGTACCCATCCATTTAAACACAGATTCAGATTTGGAGAGTGGCAAAGTATTTCAAATATTTGAACACATATTTGAATATAGGGGTTTTTGCATATATCTTTCAAATCTTCCATATTTGCAAATTTACTCCCAAAATCATGGTATTTGCAAAATTACTTTCTAATGCTCCAACGTTGAGTTTTTCTACCCCTTTCACATGACGGTTTTTAGCTTTTAAACAAAAAATATAGCAAACCTATAGGAAATTATTCGAAAATTTTGACATTACCCTATTTAGAAACCAATATTGTTAATTTGAAGGGGTAGAAAAACCAATGCCACAGAATTGAGGGGTAATTTTGTAAATACTAAGATTTCGAGGACAAAATTGCAATATTGAAGATTTGAGAGGTATATATGCAACCTTGAATATAAGAACATGTGTAACTAGGGGTGTTAACGTAGTGGATACGGCTCGGATATAGCACTTAACACATCCATATCCACTTTCTATAAACGGATACGGATACGAATACTGATTCTCTTCCGTAAGAAAAATCTTAACCATATCCGCACTCATCGAAAACGGATACGGTTCGGATATTAGAGAATCAGATCGGATACGGTCACGGATATGAAACCGATATTTGAAAAATGGATATGAATCGGATATGAATTGATTATTACAAAAAATTTAAAACAACATTTGCTAACTGATAAGCTACAAAATTCTCATCACGCTCTACGAAATTATTTTCTATGGTCCTAACAAGAGTAAGACAAGAACAAAATCAACACAAGAGTAAACTAGCCCAATTCACATATTTATGGGGGCAAAATCAGCAGCATATGCATCTTCAGCAACATAGGCAGCACTCTTTAGGTCCCTCAGAGTCAGATTTATTACAAGCAGAGCTGTGAGAATACAAATGAGATAGTTTTTGGGGCTGTTCATGAGTTGGATAGTAAGAGGAAATCAGTGGAGATTAAGGCAGTGAACTATGTGGAGCCTATCTATCTATCTATCTATTTATATATGTATGTATGTATATATATATACACATATATGTATGTGTATATGTATATATATATAAAGAGAGAGAAAGAGAGAAATATGGGTATGCTTGATAGTGAGGTGGCACAATCTCCTCCACTCATTCAAATGGATGACCACATTCACATGGGTT
This sequence comes from Asparagus officinalis, assembly GCF_001876935.1. Taxonomy (NCBI): domain Eukaryota; kingdom Viridiplantae; phylum Streptophyta; class Magnoliopsida; order Asparagales; family Asparagaceae; genus Asparagus; species Asparagus officinalis. Next base: position 78,736,850 of record NC_033796.1, read on the forward strand.
GAGGAGTGCATGGGGATATGCAACCATTTGAATGAGTGGAGGGGATTATGTGGATGCAAAATAATCAGTGACACCAAACACAAACATATAATGATGCCAAACACAAACAAATCAGCCCTAATCCAGAATTACTTCAAACAAACACCAAACACAAACAAATAAAGCCACGTAATTAGTTCTCTGGTGTTTCAAGCTAACACATAAAGGTAAAAATTGAAAGAAAAAAAAACTTAATCAAAAACCTTATAGTCACAAATTAACAAAGCAAGTGTATGTAAAACTAGGATTTTAATTCAACCTTATGGAACAGCAAGGATGATGATGGAACAGGGAGGATAGGCAGCAGCGGATTGTGTGTGCTGGTCATGCTCGTGGAGGAGCGCGTCGGAGAGGGGGCGGAGGAGGGAAAAACGGGGGATAAGCGAACGACGGCGTGATGAGCAAATGGCGGAGTCAGCTCCAAGAGGAACAGAGAGGAGGCGGGGGAGAAGGGAGAGGGGATGGTGGGAGCGAGAGAGAAGGGAAATTGCAGAGAGCGAAGGTTTGAGAATTTGGGATTTGAGGTATCGGATATGAGAATTTGGGTTTTGGGTTGGTTAGTGGTTACGGGTTTGGATATATAAATGTATCTGAATCCTTATGTTAATTGAATTGCGGATATTCGTATCTGCAACCGAATCTTGCACTCATATCCTGATCCGAATCCATATCCGAAAAAATTCGAAACTAGATCCGTACCCGAACCGTATCTGCCCGATTTAAAAAAAGCTTACCATATACGCATCTGTTCGGATACAGATGCGGATCAGTTCGGATAAAACCGAACTGTTTGGCACCCCTATGTGTAACTCTAATTAGATTGAAGTCCATCAATGTTACATAAGGTAACACAATACACTTCATTGATATATACATTTAAAAAGTGTCCAATCCATGAGACTGCACCTAGAATAGTATAAAGAAGATTTAGGATCGATCCCGAAGTTGATACTCATTACATAATTCAACATTACTAAGGTATTAGAGGTATTAGGTCGGAAACCACTTAACCTCCTCTGGCCTAGTTCTTGGATAGTCTGCAGGGCTTGATTCTTTGATTTCATACGGTATCTCTTATCGGCTCATGAAAGTTCCCTTTTTGCATTAAATCTCTCACTCTGCCAGAAACATTATCTTATACATCCTCTTAATTCCGCATTCTCATGCATTTTCACAATATTTCATCTGCCTGACAAAGTTGAACCCATCCAATTTCATCAGCAAGCAAAGCAGCCTTAAGCCTCTCCCATAATGTTTATGATTGTTACATTTTAATACTTGATAATCATATTTTATTACAATTTTATACCCTCATTATCTATTTTTAATGAATAATTATACCACTAATAATTATTTTTATCTTTAATTGCAGGTTAATGAAGAATAAAGCCCAAAAATCTCATCTCTCAACAAAAGCTCATAAATTAAATGAAGAACACAAGCACGAGCCAAAAATCCCAAGCCCAGAATCAAGCCGAGTAGCTTGTAGAAGCCAGAGAAAATAAAAAAATCAAATATAAAAACAAAATATATTCAAGATGGTTGGTCGCAAAGAAACGACGATATCTCTCAATCCGGAAGGCGGAATTTAACATATAATATATAAAAATCGCCTATCTCGATGAGACGAAGTCATCTGTGGAGGCAGGTTTTTGATTGGACATCGATACCGGCATCGATGCTGGCATCGACACCGACATCGATGCTGGCATCGATACTGGTATCGATGGCTACGAATCAGTTACAGATCAATGGCTGATTTTTGATGGTTTTGAATAAGAATTCAATCCAATGGCTCTCATTCATTGATGTTTGCTATAAATAGGGGTAGAGAGTGAGGGGTTAGAGGTGTGAAAAATTTTGTATCTTTATTTGGAGAGGGTTACTCTTAATTGAGAAGACCTTCCAAACTTATAACTTTTTATTACAATTAATAAAAGATTTTTTCACCACTTTAAATTTTTCTTTTCTTCTCTTTGTTGGATGATGAAGATGAAGATGGAGATCAATTTGAAGGTTTGTTTTTCTTATTTCTCTTTTATTTCTTTTCTTATTGCTTAGTAGTTTAGATTTATTTTTTAATGCTTGTAGTGTAGATTTATTTCATGTCGTTATTTTCTCGCATTTAATTCTTACAATTTATTTTGTAGCTTAGTTTTTACAATTTATTTTATAGTTTAGATTTTATTTTCTTGCACTATTCGCCTTGAGGCTAGAACCCTCCTCGGATTAGTTTTTGTTTTTGTTTATTTTTTATTTTTTTTAATTCGCCTTAAGGCTAGAACCCTCTAGGAAATTACCATTTTATTTTCTTATACTATTCACATTTAGGTTAGAATCCTCTTGGGTTTAGTTTTTTTTTTGTTCATTTTTATTTTCTTTGATTCGGCTTTAGGCTAGAACCCTCTAGGGAATCATCCTTTTCTAAGAAGTGGATTCAATTCTAGATTACTCATATCTTTAATTGAATCCGTCATCTTTAATTTCTTGAATTTTCTTTTTATTCTTAATTCTTCTTTTTTATTCTTGATTTTATTCATCTTTCCTTGTGCAAATCATTCATTCTTTGTCACATCCACTCTCACTTACATTTCGTGCCAATTTACACACTATCACTTCCACTCTCTCTATCTCTCCACAACCACATTTACTCATCACTCCTAATTGTCACGCACAAAACATAAGAACTGAATCTAATTTTCTCTACAAACACCTTCCTCGTGGGATCGATAACTTTTTATACTATAAATTGATTAATTGTGCACTTGAAATTTTTGGTATATGTTTATGCTGCATCAATACCTTAATGAACAGCTAAAACCAGATTATAAAGTATGAAGCATATTCTATTTCGAGTTGCGAGAACGGAACAGGGTGGGTATATATTCTATTTCTGGAGAGTCAGTTGACAAATTTGGACCTTTCATATTGGAATAATTGATCTGATGTGGAACATTCATCTGATAACAATTATAGAATACTGCCATACCAAAAAGATTAGTGTATTAGTCAAAGGTATCATATTTTAGCAATTCGATTAAATTACTTAAGTGGCCAACAAGCAATAGATGAACTCTCACATAATAATACAAACACAAATATTTAACAAGGAAATAAAAGCAGCAAAATTAACCACAAACTGAATAGAACCCATAGATCTAATAGTGACGCAGATCAAACAGATGATCAAATCATAATCAATATCAAATCTTTCGATCAAAATCCGCAAGATTAAGTGATTCAAATCTTACCCCAGTCGTCCTCCTGCTCTTCTATTGAGGGATTGGATTGAGTGGTAGAGGGATCCATTGCTTGCAAACGAACATGGAACTCAATAGCCACAGGGCACAAAAGCCCAGAACTCTGTTCTCTAATCCACGGAATACGAAAACTGCAAGATATTAAAATTAAGAGAGATGGGAATAGAAAACTAAATCTCAAAAATCCCAGGAAACGAATCTTATAAGGAGGTGATGGAAGAAAACGGGAGATTTGCAATATGCTGGTAGATTTATGACTAATTTACCCCTGGCTTTAATGACGAATTTAATAAAGGTGTAGTGTGTAAGACGAAGGTGTTTTAGGGGGTGTTTGTTTTGTTTTTTTTTTTTTGGATATAGGGTAGATTTTAAGTTTTGGGATGTAAAAAGTGGTTTTTTGAGGTTTTAGAAATCCATAAATCAAGTTTGTTTCAAAAAAAAATTTGGGATATCACATCTCCAAACTATAAAATACTAATATTTTTTAGCATTTGTAAAATCCCACTTTTCATAGTGGATGTGGGCTGGATCTCTGACATATCACCTCCAGCTCAGCGTAACTCTGCTCTTACCTGAAGACCGATCCCATAGCGAACCATAAAGTCACCGCTTTCGCCTGGGTCCTCTTTTACCCACCGTCTCAAATTCCGCGTGAAACCCTAGCTCTCGTTCCCGCCGAACCCCGACTACGACGCCACCTCCTCCCTCCTCTCCACCCCAACTTCAGCGGGCTCCGCCTCCTCATCAGCGTCCCCAACTCCCAGGCAAGCTGCCTTGCCTCTTCTCCACTTTTCGTGAGGTTTTGGGAGTAACTTGATTTGGGGATTCTATTATTTCAACCGAACTTCTCTCTGCCCGAACAGTTCTCCGACCAACTAAGTCTCCTCCTCGGCAGGTAAAACTCGTTCCTTTTCTCCATAAATTAGGGTTTCTTTGTAAAATTGATGGATTTGGTTTTGTTGTTGGGGTGTTCTAGCTGAAATTAATATGTGGTAAGGCATATGCAATTGATTTAGTTTGATCAAGTTTATTTGGCACAATTATTAGACTGAAATTTTCAGATCTAATTTTCAGATCTAATTTACTCTATCTATGTATTTGTACTGCTATAAAAAGAAATTTGGAGAAACTAGTAGAGAGATTCACATACATGAAAAAGGTTTCATACTTAGTTCCAGGAAGTGAAGGAAATTGAAAGAAGACAATTTACAACAAGGATGATAGTAGTATACAGCAATTATGTGCTCTAGATGTATCAGTTATGACAATGCTTAAGTCACAATCCAAACAACAATATATATCTAATTAGCTAACATGTCATGCTTTGGAGCCCTTCTTAATCAGAGAGCATTATCAATATATCAAATGGGCAGATAGTATTGATCACTTAGAATTGTTTAACAAGCTTGTCATGAGAACCATATCATCTGTATGCATAGAGAAGTACAACAAAGTAAAACAATGAGGATGCACAATTTTTCAGTTTTCATTTTCCACCAAAAGTTCAAGCTCCCAACAAATATTATCAACAATGAATGATCAATACTATATAGATTATTTTTGTGCTTTTTTCAATTTTGTGACTTTGTGAGTTTTTTTAAAACAATGTAGATGGACGACATTGATGAAGAGATGTTAACGAGGATGGCTTCTAATGCTACTATATCCGCGGTGATTTGTGTGTTTACATGTTTGATGAGGATACGTAGTAGACGGAAATCAATCACTTATCAACGTAAGGTGAAAAATAAAGAGAAGATAGATATGAGAGCTAGGCACATAAGTCGTGTGTTTAGTGGCTATAATGAGAGTTGTAGCGCTTATGTTAGAATGAGGCCGCGTGCATTTTAGAATCTTGTCAGCATAATGAGATATACCGGCCTACTAAAACATGGACGGGTTGTTAAAGTAGAAGAACAATTGCTCATGTTCCTTAATATATTAGGCCATAAAACAAAAAATAGAATTGTTAGGTCACATTTCATAAGATCGGGGGAAACCGTTTCAAAATACTTTAACAAGTGCTTGGAAGCCGTTGGTCGTTTAAGGGGGCGGTACATGAAGCAAGCGCCAAATAAAGTATCACTAGAGATTGCCACTAACCCATTATATTATCCTTATTTCAAGGTAATCATTATTATAATATAACTACTCATAATCTAACAATTAATTTTACCTTTCTATTATTAATAACTGTTTAATGTATCATATAGGATTGTATTGGCATGATAGATGGAACCCATATCGACGCCATGCTTCCCGCTATCCTTGTTGCACGTTTTAGAGATCGTAAAAATGTAACTCAAAATGTTCTAGCTGCATGCACTCCCAACAAGTTATTTTCGTATGTTCTAGCTGGATGGGAGGAATCCGCAAATGATTATAGAGTTTTACAAGACGCGTTATCTAGACCACAACCTTACGGATTGAGAGTTTACGACAGTAATAAATCAGTCAAATAAAGTATGTCTACTTAATTATAATTAAAAAATATACTAAATTTCTTTTTGATAAATATAGGAAAATATTATTTGTGTGATGCGGGCTACACTACTATGCATGGCTTTATCTCCCCATATCGAGGAGTGCGGTATCATCTAAATGAGCACAAGGGTAGGCCAATCAATAATAGACAAGAGTTGTTCAATTTAAGACACTCATCTCTAAGGTCTAAAATTGAATCAACATTTGGGGTATTAAAAAGCATTTCAAAATCCTATCCGCGAAGCCACATTACCCTTTTCCAACTCAAGTTGATATAGTTATTGCATGTACTATACTTCATAACTATATCGCCATAGAAGACCCGGGCGATGAGTTGTTGCATGAGGACAACCATATTGAAGAGGATGGAGATGAAATAGCAAATGAAGGTGAAGAGGGTGTTGTTGACTTTACTCAAACTATGACACAAAGAGAGGAAAGAGATTCAAGAAATGAATGGAGAGCAAAGAGGGATCAAATTGCAATTGAAATGTGGGAAGATTATTGTGATAAATGGCGTGGTGGAGACACAACCGAGATCGGGATGTAATCTAAGTTATATTCTCCATGTGTTATTGTACTCGTTGATATATTGTCTACTACCTCTATGTATTCGTTCATGTTACAACAATACTCATGGATAAATGAGTATATTATCATTTTCGCATGCTACTTTTGTATATATCCAACTTGCGGTTCTGTTTAATTTTGTGTTTGTTTGCAACCTTGATTATATGAGCTGTGAGGCTTGTTTGCATACTGGTTTTTCAAGCTTGTGGTTTATTTGAGTTTTCTGGATTTAGCTATGAAGATCGGGCTTTATGAATGCTACTTTTTGATGTTCGTACTCTATTATTGTACTAACATGAGGTTTGAAATTTGTTATTTGTCTGTTTTAATTTGTAGCAAACAGTCATGGCAGATTCTAATGAAAGTGATAAGTTCAGGAATACTTCACCTAGAACACCAACAACACCCACTTATCCATACTTCCCGGCTCCCCCACCACCCACTACACAACCATTCCCTCCGCCCCAATACATTGCTCCACCGACTTATCCATCTTACAATCCTTATGATATGAACTACTCATTTATGACTCAGCAACCCATGTCGTTTATGAATATGCTTAACAGTGGCCACCCACTTATCCACACTTCCCCTAGTACCCATTCAAGTGAGACACATTCTTCGAAGAGGCCAATCGCAATTGACTTTGAGGATGATGCTGCCTCACCAAGCAAAAGCAAGAAGCGGGCAGTTACTAAAAAAAATGCCACCAAAAGTCCTGAATAAAAAAGAGAATACAAGGGGGGTGCCTAATGCTAAATGAACTGCAGAGAATGATGATGTGTTAATCCCCTTCCTTGCTCAGATGGCAAAGGATGGTCTCAAAGTTGATAAAAACTTTAAGGTGCTTGCATATCGAAGAGCTGCAGAGGAGGTCAACAAGAAGTGTGGCACTGAGTTCACAAAGGAGAATGTCATGAACAATGTCAAGTCCTTGAAGGGTAAATATTTTGATATGCGCACTGTCATGGACATGAGTGGGGCTGGTTATGATCCACAAACTAAGATTGTCACCATGGATCCAGATTGTTTTGATAGGTGGACATAGGTAATATTTTTGATAAATAAGCAAACTTTGAATATTTACTTCTTAGTAACTGATTTTGCAATATTTCATTGTACAGGAAAAAAAATGCAATAGCTCTAGATTGAAGGAGTATTTGAACACTCCTCTCATTCACTATGAGAACTTGTGTTATATTGCGGGAGATGACCAAGCAAAGGGTGATTTCACCAAAGATATGACTGAAAAGCTTGGCTCTAGACAACATGATACGGATAGCGATGAGGATCATGTAATATTTAGTGATAATGAGGTTGATTTGTCCCCAAGCCCACGTCTTGAGCCCGAGAAATCAAGTGCGCAAAACCACAACTCTCAAGGTAAGAAATTGAAGACCTCTAGTGGGGTAGCTTCTGCATCAATTGATACATCAACTCCTAGGAAGAAGAGTAGCAAGGCTAAAGAGGATGAGACTCTCATGTGTGGTTTAATTGACACGATGTCGTTCTCAATTCAAAATCAACATGTACATCAACGTGTTGTGTATTAGAGTGAGACCATGGCGAATCATAAGAGTGAATTTTCTGAGGGGGTATTGGATAAAGTGCTTGATTACTTGTATGACCATGAATCAGAAGCTAGGAGGTTGATCATCAAAACCAAAAATTCTCAAAAGCTATTTATAGAGAAGATTATCAACGAGCAAGGGTTTGACTTATGAAAACTTGATATTGCACTACTTTTGAAGACTTGACATATCTATTGCTTTTGTAAACTCATTGTATATTTAACAACTTAATGATGTAACTACTTTTGTAAGTTGAACACTTAGTGGTGTAGCTTTATGTTATTAATTTTGTAAGTTTAACAACTTAATGATGTAACTAATTTCACTACTCTAATTGCAATCTCATTATAACTTTGGTTCTTTTGCAGGTTTATATAAATATCATTGGATATGATACTTGATAGCAACCTACATTGCACGATATGTATTGGTATGGCTACTTTGTATTCTTCTAAGTGGGCAATGATGATGGTCTTAGTTAAGAGAATGCAATCTACAATGTTTTGCTATGTTTAGATAGAGCAATCTAGGATGAGAATGTAACATACATTGCATTTACAATGTTAGGTAAGGCAATCCATTCATGTGATTGCAACCTACATTGCATTTACAATGTTCGGTGAGGCAATCCATTCATTTGATTGCAACCTACATTGCAACACCATTGATAGATGAGGCAATCCATGTATTCAATTTTAATACCTATATCTGAGCCCCTAACTTGATCCTATTATGAGTTTTCATGCTGGTGGTATGGGTTGCTGTGTTTGAAGCTTTTGATTTGGCTACATTTTCTCTGCTATTATTCTACATCATTCTTTGATTTGGGTTGCTGGGTTGCTGGGTTTGAAGCTTTTGATTTGGCTACATTTTCTCTGTTATTCTTCTACATCATTCTTTGATTTGGGTTGCTAGGTTGCTGGGTTTGAAGCTTTTGATTTGACTACGTTGATGTACATTTTCTATGAGCCTTGGTATTTATAATCTTGTGGTTGCTGGTGACTTTATTCTCCTACATCATTAAGTCTATTTGTTGTGCTTGACTATATCGTTTAACTATAGCCCTATGCAGTAGCTCTAGTTATTCTCCTACATCATTAACTCTATGGGTTATTCCCTTACATCATTTGTTGCTGGCCGTTGGTTGTGCTGGTGACCTTGACTGAGCTAACATGTGTAGGAGACCATGCTTTAGGAAAGCTTATGTTTCAGTTTCAGTTTCATCTTTTGTTGTGGGCTTGCTTGGAGGGTTTGAAACTGATTTGGGGCCTGAAACAAACCATACTTTTGTACACAGTCTCATATACAGGTTTTGTTTAATTTTGAGCCATAACCATACTTTTGTACACAGTCTCATATACAGGTTTTGTTTAATTTTTTGTTAAAGGGGACTGAAACAAATTTTTGACTCTCATATACAGTTTGCTTGTTGACTTGTTCTTGATGGCTTGTGCTTTAAACTTGGTGGCTTGTGCTTGAGCATTTGTTGCTGGAGGTCTGTGTTTTTGCCGCTGGTGGTCTGGGTTGCTGGGTTTGTTGCTTTTGATTTGGCTACATTACCTCCTTATTCTTCTACATCATTATTCTAGAATGCCTTGTATGCTTGCTGGACGTGGTTGTGCTGGTGACTTTGACTGAGCTAACATGTATATGAGACTCCGCTTTGTGTCAGCTTATGTTTCAGTTTCAGTTTCATCTTTTGTTGTGGGCTTGCTTGAAGAGTAAATACAAGAGTATTTGTTTCAATGGTTGTTTTCAATGGCTACTTTGTATTCTTCTAAGTGGGCAATGATGATGGTCTTAGTTAAGAGAATGCAATCTACAATGTTTTGCTATGTTTAGGTAGGGCAATCTAGGATGAGAATGCAACCTACATTGCATTTACAATGTTAGGTAAGGCAATCCATTCATGTGATTGCAACTTACATTGCATCCACAACGTCGGTGAGGCAATCCATTCATTTGATTGCAACCTACATTGCATCCACAACGTCGGTGAGGTAATCTATTCATTTGATTGCAACCTACATTGCAACACCATTGTTAGATGAGGCAATCCATGTATTCAATTTTAATACCTATATCTGAGCCCCACCATTGTTAGATGAGGCACTCCATGTATTCAATTTTAATACCTATATCTGAGCCCCTAACTTGGTCTTATTATGAGATTTTATGCTGGTGGTCTGGGTTGCTGGGTTTGTTGCTATTGATTTGGCTACATTACCTCTTTATTCTTCTACATCATTATTCTATGAGCCTTGGTATTCATAATCTTGTGGTTGCTGGTGGCTTTATTCTCCTACATCATTAAATCTATTTGTTGTGCTTGACTATATCGTTTAATTAGTTTTCTAAGAATTATCCTGAGTATTGAAACAGCCCTATCCATTTGTTGTGTTTGACACTATTTGTTGTGCTTGTTGTTTTCAATGCTTGTTTTTGAACTAATGAGAGAGAACTCTCTCATCAAATTGTTTTATTGACAGTTCATGACAATAATTCCTTTATTTGTGGTTTCTCAAGACTAATTTTGTACACATGTAAGTCTTTTCCCTAGATATTTCTGTAATTCCTTTATTTGTGGTTTCTCAAGACTAATTTTGTACACATGTAAGTCTTTTCCCTAGATATTTCTGGTTTGGTTACTTCAAATTTATTGGTAATCATTTCTGGTTTGGTTACTTCAAATTTATTGGTAATCTCATTCATGCACAATATTTGTTCTATGTACTTTAATCCTTTGTTTTTCTTTATGCAAAAAAGCTTGAACCATACTAGCAAGTTATGAGGATCCAAACGTTGAGTGTATATTTTGTTTCAACTACTCTGATTTGGGGAAACTGATTTGGGGCCTGAAACAAACCATACTTTTGTACACGATCTCATATACATGTTTTGTTTAATTTTGAGCCACAACCATACTTTTGTACACAATCTCATATACAGGTTTTGTTTAATTTTTTGTTAAAGGGGCCTGAAACAAATTTTTGACTCTCATATACAGTTTGCTTGTTGACTTGTTCTTGATGGCTTGTGCTTTAAACTTGGTAGCTTGTGATTTTGTTGCTGGAGGTCTGTGTTTTTGCCGCTGGTGGTCTGGGTTGCTGGGTTTGTTGCTTTTGATTTGGCTACATTACCTCCTTATTCTTCTACATCATTATTCTAGAATGCCTTGTATGTTTGCTGGACGTGGTTGTGCTGGTGACTTTGACTGAGCTAACATGTATATGAGACTCCGCTTTGGGTCAGCTTATGTTTCAGTTTCAGTTTCATCTTTTGTTGTGGGCTTGCTTGAAGAGTAAATACAAGAGTTTTTGTTTTTTATTGGGGGTAAGCTCACCAAAAATTCTTAAATTCACCAATCATTATTTTGGTGATACTAAATTTTGTTTGCTACAATTTGGGATTTCAAATTCTAAAATTTGTAATGCTATAATTGAAGTTTGAAACAAACAAAACATTCTAAGTTTTGGTATTTCATATCCCAAAATTTTGTTGAAACAAACAACATTTTAGAGATCCCAAAACCCACCAAAAAATTTATGAATTTCAAATCCTATGTTGAAATCCATATCTTGAAATTTTGGGATTTGAAAGAAACACCCCCTTATTAGTCATTTTGATATTTAGAAGGCGGTTTTTGGTTTATTCCATTTTACTGTTTATGTTTATTCCATTTTATTTCTCACACTTGCGTGGATATAATTTGAACCGTGGGCCTATTTCGCAATATACTAACACGGGACCAGAATCAGGCCTAGTTTCGGATTGGGATCCTCTACTCATCAACAATGACTCCTAATATTTGTTAATACATCTTCACCTTTTATTTTGTGGGACCATCTTTCATTTTGTGTTTATCCACAAAATGAAAAGTGGAGATGCATTAACAAATGTTAGAGCCACTATTGATGAGTAGAGGATCCCAATCCCCTAGTTTCAGAGGGTTAATCAAGGAGAACTGTAAAATAGAACTAGAATAATGTGTAAGATAAATTTTTATGAGTTAAATAGAAGTAGAACTAAAATAAAATTATATAGTGTTAGTTAATTAGGAACTAATAAAAATTAGAACTGGGATAATTGTACAAAATTATCCCACTTTTATTATATTTGTATAGTAAAGACAAAGCTCTAGTCTCTCAAATTTTCCCACGATTTAGACTAAAGCTAGGTGGTAAAAAACTATATCTCTCTTTTTTATTTTTTTATTTTTTTTATTTTTCAATGTTTTGTTTCTTTATCCTCATCAAACCACACCATAAAATCATATCGCATCTTTTTTCACTCTCTTATTTATATGAGTCCCACTAGGGGCACACTCTTAACCACACTCCCAACTACACCTCTACACTCTCTATAGTGCTAGTGGGCCATGTATGATATTTTTTAAAAAAATATCATGGATGGCCCACTAGCACTATAGAGAGTGTGAGGATGTGGTTGGAAGTTTGGTTAATGGTATGCCCCTAACATTATTTTATTTATATATGCTAAAAACCCCCCACTTAAACTAGTTTGTTTTTTTTCCAGCCCTTCAATCCAAACTGGTCCTTAGCTTCTTTTCAGCCATGTAATAAGGTTAGAATTGTCCACCCATACCCAGGACCAATCATGTTCTAGTTAAAAAAATAAACTACGTTTGGCCTTGTTTTTATCAAGTTGCCAAACAAATCTGTTGAATAAGTTCACTCCTTGTTCATTAATTAGTTATTGGGTTAATTGCACTTTTATGTACGAAAAATTCGTAGATTCATGATTTTTAATACTATAAAATTTAATTTCATCCAAATAGTATTCCCGAATTTCACCCTCTTAACATTAATATCCGTGAAATAATTTGACTAAAACTTCTTTCTCCTTGATTTCTTCTAAATGAATAACAAACAAAAGACGAACAACAACCAATCTTTTATTTTAAATCTTAAAAAGTAAAACTACCCAACATAAACTTTGATAGACTGATTTGTAACTTCAATATAAATATATTAATAAAATAGTCAAATTTTACTTCCTATATCCAGCAAAGTTCACAATCTACTGATTTAGGGTAGTTTTGTAAATACTAATTTTCTTCTTTTTTGTTAAGGTGTAGTTCTGTAAATATGCATGTTTGAAAGGGTATAATTCACTTTTGACTGAAAATATTCTGACATAAACTTTGATGCCCTTTTTCATCAAATGAAAGCTGCAAGATTGTTACAGCTAGCTGCCAATATCTGGCAATGCTCCCTCTCTTAAAAGAATCCTAATCTACGCAGCATTATGGCATCGATTAATGCGAAGGAATGTTCTATCAGCAACTTTCAACGGGATAAAAATTAAAAAAATAAACCATATAATAGGCACACTGTGCAAAAGAATCAGTAAGCCAATCAACATTAACACTCATTTCCTCTACTCCTCCACTCTTCACATAATTCATTCCATTTTCATTTTCAGCAAGGGATCATACTCATCAATCTTCATGCCAATACAACAACCGAAGTGATCGTCACGAGCAAATCTGCTTTAGATATTGGAACTAAAATCATGACTTTCAGTTCCAAGCGGTACAATAGAAATCTTGAATTAAAATCATCCTCCAAAAACAAAATTTGAAATTTGAAGAAAACAACATGAACAATTTGAAAATTGCAAAAAATACACTACAAATTCAAAATTAAGAAAAAACACCCTAAAATTTTCAAACCTACAAACAATACGCAAAATTCAAAAAACACCCTGAATGTTTGAACAATTTTATAAAAGCATCCTCAAAAGATGGAAAGTTACAAATATTTATGAAAAAACGCATGTTTGTAAGTTTTGATCTTTTTTTATTTTTTTCAAGATGTTTTTTGTTTTTTAGTATATTTTTTTGCAATTTTTGAAACTTATAGGGTATTTTTTGCAAATTTGAAATTTTCATTATATCCCCTAAGGAATATGCAATTTGCAAAAAACACCCTTAATGTTTTAACAGTTTTATAAAAGCATCCTGAAAAAAATGAAAGTTACAAATTTTCAAAAAACACATGTTTGTAAGTTTTGATCTCTTCAGGGAGTTTTTGTAAAATATAAATTTTTGAGGGTGTTTTTTATAATTTCTGAAACTTTTAGAGTGTTTTGCAAATTTAAAAAAATTAGAGGACTGTTCATAATTCCTAGAAGTTCAGTGAACTATTTAGATGTTTTAAATTTTTTTGGATTTGTTTGTAAATTTTAAATTTTGAGGATGTTGTTTATAAGTCAAAATTTTTAAGATGTTTTCTACAAATTTCAAAACTTTAAGAGAGCATAGAAAGAGAATGGAGGAAGAGAAAGGGGTGAAATGAGATTTTTAAAAAAATTTAGAGGTAGGGACTACATAGTTATATTGTATGTTTTGGGGATTGGGTTAAAAGACAAGCACACAAAGCTGATTGGGTTCTTAGGTACAAATAAAGCTAGTTGGGTTTAAAATAAAGCAGGGTAAAACTTTGGGTTTAAAGCTAAAACCCCTGATTAAATATAAGAGACCTTAGGCTAAATTCTAGATAGTTAACCAAATATAATTAACCTTTATAATTCGTGGTACACTAATCCTAAAAAATAAGTCCTCCTGCTCTCCGGACAACAGATTAATTTTGATAAATCATATCTTCCTTTTTAACCTATGTGCTCCTAATGATATTCAGTTGTTTCTTAAAGAATGCATAGGCTTTGGCAAGGAAGAGGGTCACTCAACTAATTTGGGACCTCCATCATCGATCGGACAGTATAAAATGTGACCTTTTGGGGATCTAAAGGATTAGGGTACAAAAAAAGTACATGTATGGCATGAAAAACTCCTTTCAAGAGCTAGGTGTGAGGTTCTCTTTGTAGTGGTGGCCTAGGCCGTCCCTAGTTATGCCTTGAGCATGTATCGCTTGCATGTATCGCTTTGCAACGAGCTTAAATCTATGTTAGCAAGATTTTGGTGGGGTCATACAGGTGAAGCATGAAAGATATATTGCTTGAGTTAGGATAAATTATGCAAAACTAAAAATGATGGATGTTTGAGTTCCAGAGGTGCGAAATCGTTTAACATGGCTCTTCTGACCAAGCAAGGTTGGAGATTGATTATGAACCCAGAATCATTAGTTGCCCATGTTCATAAGGCAAAATACTTACCAACAATGTTCTTTCATAGAGGGTCAATTATGTCAAGACCTTTCTCAGATTTGGAAAAGTATTCATGGGCTCGAACTGCCTCAAAACATGGAGGCTCAATTATGTTAAAACCTTTCTCAAATTTGGCAAAGTATTCAAGGGGATCGATCTATACTTGAGGCAGGTATGAGATAGATGATTAGCACTAGTGCTATTGTTAGAGTTTGGGGTGAGAGATGGATAGCTTCTTTATTCTTCTACCTTCAAGGTGATCACTCTCCTATGGATATCTCTAGAAGAGATATGAAAGTATGTGAGTTTATACAGCAATAGACTCACTCTTGGGATAGGGCTAAATTGCAAGAAACATTATGGGATATTGATGTGGATCGGGTTCTTCAAATGCCTCTTCTTGAGTGGCCAACAAGGGAAGTGTTAGTCTAACATTATACAATGCGGGAGTGTATTTGGTTAAATCACAATATAGACTAGCCCTAAAGTTGAAACATTGAAATTAAAGCATTAAAGAGGTAATGTTTCTCGTGGAGAGAGCAGTGATGGTGCCAATGATGGGTCTTTGTAGAGGATATGGGGTTTACAGTTGCCAAATAAGATCATGCACTTTCTCTGGCATGCATGGAGGAATATTCCAATAGCTTTTCTATCGACATCATTTGAGTGTAGAATCAATATGTACGAGGTGTGAGAGTGAAGCTGAAATGACCGTTCATGCATCATGCCTTTGCGCGTTTGTATGTTCGGAGTGGGAGATAAGTTTTCTACCAACCTCTCTTTACCATCACAGCTTTGAGAGTTTTGATAATTGGTGGGGGCGATGTCTAAATGGTTTAGAAAAGGAATTGTTGGTACAATGGGTCATTGCTGTTAGGTCTCATGCTTATGAGCCTACTATGTAATCTAGTTTCAATGATTAACAAAAAATTTCTAACACCATTTGTCGAGTGTTTGTATTTGCTTGTTAGGTATTCTACACAAAGATCATCCGTTGGAGGTTGGATGGATTTGAGCGTAAACGACAATATATTGGAGGTTGGTGGAAATCGGAATGAAGCCATCACAATTCAAGTCAAGATTCTGTATTGTGCTTCATCCTACCAAGATCGAGCTTATCAAAGAATTTTATCTTGGGTATATTAATTTAGGAGCTTACTTTATGTGTTATACTCAAAATCTCAAAATCATACACCTATACGTTTACAATATTTATCGTATCATACATCTATTTTAGGAAAATAATGTGTTTGAGGATTATAGACTTAACATTATTGGTTTACATCTTTTCATAAGTCTATGAATCCATTTAAAAGTATTTCAGAACTTGTTCGAAATGATTTCATCAAAATCAAGTTTTAACAAGTTCGTATTTTTTACCGGTTTGAAAAATGACGTGCTTTCACAAATAGGAATTGTGTTATTAAAAATTTATTCGTTAACATGCTCATTTTTATGTTTATAAACATTTCCCAAATTTTCACTATTTTTAGAGTTTATTTGTTATTTTTAATTAAATTTACAAAGTCAGGTTTTCTAAAAATTCATGTATCTGCTTTATCAGTTATCGGTCGACCGAACAAGTCGAACCGGTCGACCAACCAAAGAAGTTTTTCAGTGTTTATTTGCTCAAGGTCATCAATTGACCGATATACATGTATCAGTCGACCGATAGGTATTCATCGGTCGAGCAACGCATGACCATCAATTGACCGATAATATATCCGTTACAAAAAATGGCTAGTTTTCCCGATTTTATTTTTTTACTGGTTTTGCCTCATTTTTTGTGCTTTCCTCTGGTTTGGGCTGATATGTTAAGAGATTATATATATTCCTCAATACTTAGATTTTGTCATGGTGTTTAAAAACAAGTTTTGCAAGTTTTGTTTAAAAGTTTTAAGAAAAATCAAGTGTTTGTTTGTGTGAAGATAGTTTCACAAAGAGAAGAATCAAAATTTTGTTTTGAGGCGCTCTACCTCAAATCATCATCTACAACTCTTTGTTTATATTGGAGAAGTTTTCTAAACTCAATTATCTAGCTTGTTTATTATTATATTTATATTTGTTAGATTAATTCGAGTTTGTTTTTATTTTTACTCATTGATTTCACACAAAACCAATTTGAGTTTAAGTATTTTTTTCACATATTGTATATTTGGGTTATGATGAGTGATTTATTGAGTGTGAGCTTTATTTCATTCTCATTCTTGTTAGAGAACAAATCCTTTGTACTTGTTCCTTATTGTTAGTTGTAGAACACATTGTAATACACAATGACACTTAGAGAAGTGGTTGGTGAGAGATGGGTTCAATTCCGAGAGGAGTGATGTTGATAGTAAAGCCTAGAGAGGTGGTAAATCTAAGCATTTGAGGAAGGTGATACAGGCTAGGCCAACACTTAGAG
Organism: Asparagus officinalis; assembly: GCF_001876935.1. Classification (NCBI taxonomy): domain Eukaryota; kingdom Viridiplantae; phylum Streptophyta; class Magnoliopsida; order Asparagales; family Asparagaceae; genus Asparagus; species Asparagus officinalis. The sequence continues at coordinate 78,754,306 of NC_033796.1, forward strand.
GAGTATATTGTGTATTGTCAATTGTGTGTGTTTGTACACATTTATTGGTGAGCATTAAAAATTGATTGTGTAGTATTGTTTTGATATAATGGAGATTCTCCTCAAGGGTGAGGAGCGAAGATGTAGGTCGAGGGTGACCGAACTCCATGATCATTTGATTGTGTTTGAGTTTGGCATTGACACACTTATTCTAGTGTATATTTATCACCCACTGTCTCATGTTTATATCGCCCTTTGTCTAAATTGTTTATCCTTGCATATATCTCATTGTATATCATATTGTTAAGATACTATTTGTAAAGTTTTAATTTGACATTAATATCGGATTAGATTAGCAAATAGCCTATTCACCCCCCCTCTAGGGTACTTTCATTTGGTATCTGAGCTTGGTGCTCTTTGATTTGTGGCTTAATTGCCTAGAGTCAAAGATCCTCACTTTAATTTATTACTAATTTAGTTTAGTGATTTTATATTGCTTGTATTTATATCATGGATATGCATGGTACACCTAGTTTAGGCTATGCTATTGATATTGCTCCTAAATTCAATGATTTCTCTTATGCTCAATGGTATTTTAGAATTAAATTATTTGTTAAATCTAAAAATATTAAATTATGGAAAATTATTGATTGTGTTTATATTGTGCCCACTTTGGAGAAATCTAAGTGGAGCTTAAATGATAAAAATATGTTTATTATGAACAAGCTATTGTTAGATTTTTTTATTTAATGCTTTTGATGCATTAATTTCTAACAAACATGCTCATTTTGATAGTGATTACATTTTATGAAAATATATAGAAGCACATCACTATAACTTGGAGGAGATCTAACAGATTTCGACAAATTTCGCTTCAAGTGAGATTGGAGCATCTTCATCATGCACACAGCCACTAGGCGATAGCCCTAGTAAGGTATGCGAGTTCTAATCCGATAATAGTTTATCTATTGATGAACTCGCTTGTGCATATGAACGATTAATCCATGTCTATAATAAATTACATCATAATTTTATTGATATAAAAAGCAAGCATGTAAACTTAAAATCCGATCATGAATTGCTAGCATCCAAGTTTGATATTATTGTTAAAGAAAATGAGATACTTAAAGAAAACAATGATAAATTAAAATTGGATAATGATGCTTTGAACATAAGCATGGCTAGCTTAACTCATGACAAAATAAATGCCATATTAGAAGTAGAATCCATTAGAAAGGAATGTAATTCATTTAAGAATGATCATGCTCTTTCTACTTCTATTATCAATACAAATGTGCAAAATGAAGAGTTGAATCATATGAATAATCATATTTCTTCTTTAGATTTAACACTAACTAAATGTATTAATAATCATAAGAAGTTTGTGAATATGTGTGCCAAGACATGTGCAAATAATTCAAAATTATCCACTCACTATGCACACATATATAGCAAGGTTTATAAGTACTCTATTTGCAGCCGTAAAGGCCATTTAGCTAAAGTTTGCTATGATGCATATAAGCAATCTACTATCAATAATACTACTCCATGTGCATCTCACAAAGTTTCTTCATCATCATCACACACACACGCATGCACATAATAGTCATAATGAACATGTAAATGTGTATAAGTGTGATTATAATGGTAGGTTTAGCCATTTGGCAAAGTTTTATTTTGATTTGAAAAAAATTTCAAATTTGCAAAATGTGTCAAAAAGACCACAATTATTTAAAAATGTTTCTTGTGCACATTCATATGTCATCAAAATCAAATACATCTATTTCATTGCATGTATTGCAATAGAAAGAGTCATTTGCGTGAATATTACTATGACCGGACTTGTGCACAAAACGCGCCCAAATAGGATCATAATCCTAGGGCTTTGAGTTTTATTGATAGGGGTCATATCCCTAAACTCTTCGGTACCAAGAGTGTTTGGGTACCAAAACAAGTTTGATTTTTTTAAAGAACAAAACTTTTAGCGTTTTTGGTTTTTCATGTTCTTTAAAAGATAATTTTTTGTTTGGACTTTGTTTGCAAACAAATTTATGAATATTTTTAAAGGAGAATATTTTTCATTATATTTAGAAAAGAATTTGATTTTTTGAATATAAAATAAATGGTGTTTTAAATTTTTTTATTGATCAAACTTCATTTTAAAAATTTGTTTTTGTTTTCATTACATATCATGAATTTTTATTGGTTTTGATTTTGAAGAAGAGGCATATATTTAGCAACCCCTCCAGATTTATTGATCTTTTTGTTCTATATCATGTTTTGTGGGTGCAAAATCTTTATAAGGGTTGAAACAAGCTCCAAGAGCTTGACATGATTACATTTCTAGTTTTCTTGTCCAAAATAATTTAATTGATCTATGTTTGTTTTATCCAAAGCATACACTTCCTTTTAATCTTTGTAGATGAAACACATAAATATTTTGATGTTATTTTTTTGTATGATCATGTAAATAGGAAAGATGTGTCTATTATTTATATTGATTGAGAATCTCTATTAGCGGACATCTTTACCTAACATCTTTACCAGGAGATTGTTTTATAAGAGGTGATTTGAGCATGCTTATCATTTGATTCAAATATTTGCTTGATTATTTCTTATCTCTTTCAAAAATTAATGTTTGCATAAATTGTTTTGGCCTACGTTTGGATTTTAAATCATTTCATGAATATATGGGTTTTTATGAATTTTTCCTTCATGAATTTTTATAAATTAATTCATGAATTTTATTTGAAATTATGATTTATTCATGGATTTTCATAATTTTCCTTCGTAGGTTTTCTTTCATGAATATTTTCAGATGATGTTTGGATCATCATTTTATTACCTTTGGAGATTTGTTTATACTATTATTTTTTAACTTTAATTAAGTTGTTTTATGCATTAATTTTTGTTTAAGATTTGTTTTGAAATCTATGTATTAAGACACCATTATCATAATGATATATCTATATGTGTTATCTGTGTCTTTTTGAATGTGAGTTGTCATGATATTTTTGTTCATACTCACATATTAATGCCTTAAAACATATATCATCTTGAGTCCTTTATTTGCTTTATCATTTCTATTGATACATGCTATGAGGCATTTTAATAGGAGTAGTTTTTTCTCTATATTTGTTTTATACTCACTCACGCTTTTTGATAATGAGAGCTTACACTCTCTTATCTCTTATTGTTTTCCCATTTTAATGTTGACAAAGGGGGAGAAACAAGTATTTGTGTGAATATCTTGCTTTTGCTTCCTATTGGTTTTATGCATGAGAATTATAAATTGTATTTTCATTTGGTATCATATATATTTTGTATACTCTTTGTGTAGATTGCTTGTCATCATAAAAAAGGAGGAGATTGTTAGGTCTCATGTTTATGAGCCTACTATCTAATCTAGTTTTGATGATTAACAAATAATTCTTAACATCATTTGTCGAGTGTTTGTATTTGCTTGTTAGGTATTCTACACAAAGATCCTCTATTGAAGGTTGGATGAATTTGAGCGTAAACAACGATATCTTGGAGGTTGGTGGAAATCGGATTAAAGCTGTCGCAATTCAAGTCAAGATTCTCTATTGCGCTTCATCCTACCAAGATCGAGCTTATGGAATAATTTTATCTTGGGTTTATTAGTTTAGGTTAGTTTAGGAGCTTACTTTATGTGTTATACTCAAAAGCTTAAAAATTATACACATACACGTTTACAATATTTATCGTATCATACATCTATTTGGGAAAATAATGTGTTTGATGATTGTAGACTTAACAATATTGGTTTACATCTTTTCATAAGTCTATGAATCCATTTAAAAGTATTTCAGAACTTGTTTGAAATGATTTCATCAAAATAAAGTTTTAACAAGTTTGTATTTTTGACCGGTTTGCAAAATGACGAGCTTTCATAAATGGGAATTGTGTTCTCAAAAATTTATTTGTTGACATGCTTATTTTCATGTTTATAAACATTTGCCAAAAGTTTACTATTTTTAGAGTTTATTTGTTATTTTTAATTGAGTTTACAAAGTCTGGTTTTCTGAAAATCCATGTATTTGCTTTATCAGTCATCGGTCGACCGAACAAGTCGAACTGATCGACGACTAGAGAAGTTTTTTAGTGTTTATTTTCTCAGGATCATCAGTCGATCGATACACATGTATCGGTTGACCAGTAGGTATCTGTCGGTCGACTGACGCATGACCATTAGTCAATCGATAATATATCCGTTGAAAAAAATAGCTAGTTTTCCATATTTTGTTTTTTATTAGTTTTGCCTCGTTTTTTTGTGTTTTTCTCTGGTTTGGACTGATATGTTGAGAGATTATATATAGTCCTCAAAACTTAGATTTTTTCATAGTGTTTAAAAACAAGGGTTGCAAGTTTTGTTTAAAAGTTTTAAGAAAAATTAAGTGTTTGTTTGTGTGGAGATAGTTTCACAAAGAGGAGAATCGAAATTTCGTTTTGAGGCGCTCTACCTCAAATCATCATCTACAACTATTTTTTTACATCAGAGAAGTTTTCCAAACTCAATTATCTATCTTGTTTATATTTCAATTGTCATATTTACATTTGCTAGATTAATTCGAGTTTGTTTATTTTTTTACTCATTGATTTCACACATAACCAATTTGTGCTTAAGTATTTTTCACATATTGTATATTTGGGTCGTGGTGAGTGATTCATTGAGTGTAAGCTTTATTTCATTCTTGTAGGCTGTCTAAAAATTAATGCAGATAGTTGATCCCCATAAAGCACTGATGATGAATGTTACAATCTGACAACCTTAACAACGACAGATGAAACTTATAATTCAACAACTTTCACAGTATACAAGAGTTACAAGTTGACCACTCTCACATTTCAAAGAGCCGAATGCAAGGATTACAAGATAATGATCCTTACAGAACTTGAGAAAAAGAGATTATAATTGACGATCTCTTCAAGCCCAAACGCGGAGGTCATTCCAGCGTTTCAACAACAAAACGCGAAGGTCATTCCTTTATTTTTCAACAACAAAATGCAGAGATCATTTTCGCATTTTTAAAATCAAAACGCGGAGGTCATTCTCGCATTTCAACAATAAAATGCGGAGGTCATTTCTGCGTGTCAACAACAAAACGCGAAGGTAATTCCCGCGTTTCAACAACAAAACACGGAGGTCATTCCTGTGTTTCAACAACATAACACAAAGCTCATCACCGCATTTCCAGCTCAAAACGTGGAGCTCATCATCGCGTTCTAAGTTCAAAATGTGGAGCTCACTTCCGCATGTCATGTGCTAGACGCGGAGCTCATTTCAGAACGCGAACCTCATGTTTGACCATTCAAACACGTTTTAAACGGTTCCAAAACTATTTTCCATAAAATGGGGACATTAACCCCCCATTATGGCATGATTTAAGGGGTCGGTTATACCCCTATTAAGGAGTAATTTAAGGGGACGATTACACCCTATTAAGGGGCAATTTAAGGGGTTGGTTACACCCCATTAAGAAGAAATTTAAGGGGTCGGTTCCACCCCTTAAACCCCTATAAATAGTAGGTTTCATAGCTAGAAAAGGGGTCGGCAATCTTGAGGAATCCTTGGAGTATTTTGTGAAGGCTTTTTGTTGAAGCTTTGGAGCTTTTGGCTTGGTTTCTTGAACCCATTTCGGTTATCTCTTGAGATCGTCTTTTGCTGGCTAAAAAGGATTAATTTCCTTTCTTAAATCAACTCTTCCCAAGAGTTCCTAACTTGACTAGAGTTTAAAACTTGCTTGTCAAGTTCTCCTCAAACTTGTTAAGAGTTCTAAACTTGTGTTGCAAGTTCTCTTGACATCAAGTCAAGAAGAATAGACCATGTTCCACGAATTGAAGTGATCGAATCATCAACGGGATACAAGATTCAAACTCCCATTGCTACAAAGAAGAACCCTGATTTAAACAAAGGGAATGATCTTCGTCGATTCCTTCTCTCTGTTGTAAATCAGAAAACCGATAAGAGGAATTATAATTTCTTTTTCTAAGTCAGTTAGAGAGAGGTTACATTGAGAGATTGATTTATTCTTTTCCTAAGTCAGTTATGAAGATTAATACAAATTTTATTCTCAAATTTCTCATAATTTTTCGGCAAATAGTTATCATTCTTGTTAGAGAATAAATCATTTGTACTTGTTCCTTATTGTTGAGAGAACACATTGTAATATACAAGAACACTTAGAGAAGTGGTTGGTGAGAGATGGGGTTAATTCGAAGAGGTGTGGCATTGGTAGTAAAGTCTAGAGAGAGGTGGTAAATCCAAGTACTTGAGGAAGGTGATATAGGCTAGGCTAACACTTAGAGGAGTGTATTGTGTATTGTCAATTATGTGTGTTTGTACACGTTTATCGGTGAGCATTAAAAACTGTGTAGTATTATTGTGATATTGTGGAGATTCTCCTTAAGGGTGAGGAGTGGAGACGTAGGTCGAGGGTGACCGAACTCTATGATTATTTGATTGTGTTTGAGTTTGGCATTTGCACACTTATTCTCGTGTATATTTTCATATTACCTACTGTCTCATGTTTATATCGCCCTTTGTCTAAATTGTTTATCCCTGCATATATCTTATTGTATATCATATTGTTAGGATATTTTTTGTAAAGTTTTAATTTGGCATTAATATCGGATTAAATTAAAAAATACCCTATTCAACCCCCCTCTAGGTTACTTTTAATTGCTTACTAGTGTAGGCGTCAAAAATTGCCTATGGATTCCCACACGCAGTTCAAGACAAAATGAACATAATAAACGACATCATCCGAGTCAAAGAAGTTTATCTGACGATGATGAAATGCATGAAGTGAATCGGTAAAAGCACACAAGTCAACAAATTAACGAAACACGCGTAAAGGGGAAAGCAAGCGAACCAAAGGAAATGCAAACAGCCAAATGAGTCAAAAAGACATAACAACTGGCTAGGAGACTCGCACGCATGCGAGTCACCAAATGGTGACTCACACAGCTCCGAGTCACCAAATGGTGACTCGCACAGCTCTGAGTCACCACGACTATCTGGGCCTCCCAAACCTCCCAAAATACGGATTTTGATGTTTTATTAGAATTCTTACATCCCAGGAGCTCCCTAACTGTTCTGAAGCTATCCTTAAGTGCGTCTGGGTGGTTATCAACTGCAGATAATGTTAAAACACTTGATCTTATTAGAAAACACGACGACAAAAGCCTATAAATAGAAGCCCAAGGTCTTCAGTTGAGAGGATATGAAATCTGAGGGCAAGATACTGTCCAATTGAACAGTAAACCACAAATTTCAGAGGAGAATTGGTAGATCTTGGCGAACTTTTCATAAAGAAAAAGCCTTCGAAAGATTTGAGATTCTCTCTCCCTCTTTCCTCCGGATCAAACCTTGTTTTGATCTTGAGAAGAGCCACAATCTCGCTTGGTCTTGATTGTCGCTGCTGCGATTGTTTCCTTCGTGAAACAAGAACATAATTAAACTTGTCAACCGGATCTGATCTGTGGTGGTCCACAGACTAACACGTCACCGACACAGGCAAAGATCCCAAGCAAAGTAACAGGAGATAAACTACTGCCGCGTTTTGTTTGATAAAGTTGTAATCTTTAATTTTTATTGTAAGAAGATCTTATAAAAAGATCGACTTTTCTTTGAGCTTGAACTTGTAATCGATAAATGATTGTAACAGGTTTAACAACAATGAAAACGATAACTTTTGACGAAAACAAACTGGCGACCACAGTGGGAGCCGACGGCCTTTCTGCGAAGGCTGTGGTGTCGCAACCAAGGATTCTCATCTCGGTTGATGAAGAGGTCGAATACGAGTTCAACAAACAAAAGTATGAGGAGTATATGTCTTCTTCCTCTAGATCATCTTCCCCTCAGAAGAACAAGAAGACCTAAACAAAAGTATGAGGAGTATATGTCTTCTTCCTCTAGATCATCTTCCCCTCAGAAGAACAAGAAGACCTCTTCCACAAGGAAACTCTAGATCATCTTCCCCTCAGAAGAACAAGAAGACCTCTTCCACAAGGAAAGTTCGTTGGTCTTCAGATCTGAAAACCCAAGATGAGGAGCTCTGCACCATTATTGCAACAGTTTCATCCCCTAACGCTCTTACAATTTCTGAAGAAGCCGGATTTTTAGGATTGAACCCTTCCTTGGTCAAGGGGCCTACTGCTGGAGGTGTGCCAACTCTGTCAAAAAGAGCACGACAAAGATGACGCCAACGCCTTGCATGCCAACTCGCCAAGGCTTTGGAGCCACTTGATGGAATCCGCTATGAGGCGGACCTGAGGTTTAGGAGGCGCCAAGTGCCATAATAGCGAGTGAGTGCCTTATTCTCTAAACCAGCAATGAATGAGTGGGTCCGCTTTAAAAGGACCCGTTCAACCCTTGACGAACGCATTCAAAAACACCACGCATTGATTACGCATGTTAAAATCCTTATGCAGGAAGCCAAGAAACTACAGAAAGAAGAGGTGGCCCCAAAACCATCAAAACTACGCAAAGTACGGAAAAAAGGGGAAAAAGACACCGAAACAGTCAAAAAAGAGAATTTGCCCCTTACTGACTCGGCCAAGGCCGAGTCACCTCCTATTGACTCGGCCAAGACCGAGTCACCATTTACTGACTCAGCCAAGGCTTCCTACTAGCTCAGCTGAAGCCGAGTCACCAAATGGTGACTCGTGCCACCTCCGAGCCACCAGGGCTTGTTTTGCTTCCGCTTCGCTTCTTGCAGTCCTTTTTGAGCCTCCAATGACCCATGTTCCCATCATAACAAGTTCCAAACCTCCTTTGAAGCTCCATGATAGCGTGGACTTATCCAGATTCAAAATAAAGGTTACAGATTGTCTTGATCATTTGCACGAAGGCCGAGGCAAAACTCTAATCAAAGAACGCTTGGGTCCGGCAAGTGAATCCCAAACCACTCGTCAGACAAGCAGTCGTACGCCTTTCTCAACAAGCCGAAGGCCTCTCATGTAAAGAAAGTACCTGTAACCACTCGCCTTGGATTGCTAGTTGAAGTCCAAGAGCCAACTAGAGCCTCACGCTCACCAAAGCGTAATTCTGAACTAGTGACTCTTGAGAACACCAATGAAACATTATATCCTCAAAAAGAAGCATATTCTTCAGAAGACAACCATGTTAAAATGGGAAAATCATACTCGTATACGATAGGTTGCTTCGATGATCACATTGATAAGTTGTACTATCAGGATGGGGGTAAACACAAATCTCGAAAGCGAAATACGTGGGAAACAGATTCCCACTGTCCATGTACCAAGCTCATCAAGGCAGTATTATCAGAAGGTAAATGTCTCAAAATCACTCCACAAAGAGTCTCAGTATTTGAAAGACTTTCTACCAAAACATCAAGGCCCAAATCAAGGTGTTTTCGTAAAAGAAGGCCGTTTGTTCAAGACGATGAATTCCCAGAAGTATCTGCAAACATGACTGTTAAAGAGAAGGCGACATGACGTTTCAGTCCTGAGCCATTTACAGAAGTGTCTCAGCTCATGACTTGGCTGCAGTCTGGAACTGTCAGACCTAGACCCAAAAGGTCACAATCCTCAGATGATGAAACATCAGATGCTCATTCCGCATTGGCTTATGATGATACGACATCTAGCGCAGGACAATCTTACGAGTCGTTTATGATCAGCACTGAACAAATGGCTAAGATTCTCGATGATGCTTTAACCAAGCCAATCTTACGAGTCGTTTATGATCAGCACTGAACAAATGGCTAAGATTCTCGATGATGCTTTAACCAAGCAGAAAGAGAATTTTAAATTTGAAATCACTGAACAAATGGCTAAGATTCTCGATGATGCTTTAACCAAGCAGAAAGAGAATTTTAAATTTGAAATGAAAATATAGCTATGCAGCAGATGAGGGAAATGCATAACCAACAAATCACGGTGCTGACAAATCAGCATGGAGAATCTAGCCTTCGTAATAATCTTAACCAACTCGATAATGATTGGGAAGTAGACGAGAATATCATCATCGATGCTCCTCTTATTGGCAACAATGCTGGGAGAGGTCCCTTAGGTAATAACAACACGAAATAGGACTATGTCACTTCCCCCCAGGATCGCCCTAAGAAAGATACAAGTGAGGGACTCAAGATGAAAGATCTCAAAAGCAAAATTGATGCTTTGATGTCTGCTCAAGAGGTAAATAAGACTGGCATTCCGCGACCTTATCTAAGGGAATATGAATTAATTCAATACCCAGCAAAGTTCAACCTGATTAACTTCACGCCATTCGACGGAAGAGGTTCACCCACTCAACAATTGATTTACTTCAAGTCTCACCATGGGGTCATTTCAGGTAATGAACCTCTGATGGTTCGATCATTTGTGGGAACTCTTCGTGCGGCTGCTTTTGCTTGGTACCGCTGTCTCAAGCCAGGAAGTATCAATAGCTGGGATGATATGGAAACTATGTTTATCACCAACTTCTTTGACGATGATACCGAAGTGTCTATTGGAACACTCTTTGATGAGAATCAGAAAGATGGGGAGCTGGTTGAAAATTTCGTCAAATGTTTTCAGAATAAAGCTGTAGGCGTATAAAATTGCTTATAGGACCCTTAGTACAGCTCGGCACAAACCGACGAACCATCGGGCGACATATCCAAACACAAGCGTTAGTCCACAACGCCAAAGCCAAGTGACACGCAACGAAGCGGATTAACGAGGCAACGAGGCTAACGAACCGCACGTAAACAATGGAATACATCCATTCGCATGCGGAATCAAGCTAACAGTTCGGTGAGTCAACGAGTCATCCAACCATAGAACGGATTCGAACTCAAACACCAAGGCGGATTTACTGCCATATTAGGATTCGGACTGTCAAATCAGAGTCCGGATTAACAACGAAGTGCAAAACCGGACAACGGACACAACACGGCAACACCTGGAGGACTCGGCCAAAACCGAGCCACCTCTAGGTGGCTCGGCCAAAGCCGAGCCACCTCTAGGTGGCTCGGTGGCCGAGCCACCTCTAGGTGGCCGGCCCAGATCTGTGCCAAGGCACATATCTGAGAGCTTATAAATAGAGGGCTTGAGCTCATTTTTTAGAGGTTGGAACTTCTAGAGCCGAAACTCTGCCGAATTGAGAACTGAGCTTGGAGTTTTGAAGACTTGAAGACTTGGACATTCAGATCTGGTTCTTGGCGAGCATCCACGTCACAAAAGGCAGGAGTTCGAGAGAGAGAAATCAGATCTGAGATCTACACGAAGTAATACTCCGGATCAAAGCTTGGCCTTTGATCCCGAGAACTAAAGGCTATTATTTCCTTGGTGAAATAGTACCCCTTGGCTGTTATTTCCTTAGTGAGATAACACCCGTCAAATCGTGTAGATCCGATCGGATCTAGATCGCGCGGTGGTCCACGGATTAACCCCGGCGTTGGCAAAGAACCCACAAAAGCGAGTGACCGCAAAACAGGAGCTCGTGATTCGTTCGAAAGGAAAGTTGTAATTTTTATTTTCTTTTGATTTTATTATAACCGAATCTTATAAAAAGACCAGATCTTTGTAACCGATAAACTGTTAACAAAGGAATCAATGGAATCAGCAAAGAAAGTAATTTTTCTCGCGAACAATCTGGCGACCACAGTGGGAGCCACCGATCTCGCTGCCGAGATCGATGCGTCGCAGCCGCGGATCTCAATCCCGGTCGAAGAGGAGGTCGAGTACGAATTCGACCAACAGAAGTTCGAGGAGTATCTGTCATCCTCGTCCAGATCGACCCCCCCTCGCAAGTCCAAGAAGTTCTCCTCCAGGAGAAAGGTACGTTGGTATGAAGAAGTTGAAGCTACCAACGATGATCTCACCCTGATTAACGCCAAAGTTGCGTCGGGTGAGGCTCCACCAACCTCCAACCAGATCAAGCTGGTTCCTGCCAATTCCTCCGTCACCAAAGGAGCGGTGACTCTCTCAAAGAGAGCCCGCCAAAGGCGACGCCAACACTTGGCCAAAGAATTCACCAAAGCGATGGAGTCCACCGACGGAATCCGCTACAACGCGGATCTGAAGAACAGGAGAGGCAAACAGCCTCAACGACCGATGAATGGCGACTCCTCCAAGCCGCCAACGAACGAATGAGTCTGTGTCAAACGGAACCGTTCAACACTGGAGGAGCGCATTTGCAAGCGCCGCGCAATGTCAGCGCAGGCACGAGCTTAAGTCCAAGAGGCCCGTAAAAGGCTACAGAAGGAAGTGGCCAAGAAGCCGCCACCAACCCGTCAAGTTTGGAGGCCGAAGTCCGAAGCGGCGATTCCGACTAAGGTACAATCAGTGCAGCCTTTGAAGCAGGTTCAACCTCCGGCGAGCCGACCAAAGTCACCGGTAATTCCAATAGCTTCTCTGGGAGATCCCGTGGAATCATCCCGAAGGAGAAAGTCAGTCTTGGAGCGCCTCGGTCCAATTCCCGACGAGAGAGGGAAAGCTCCAGTCCAAGAACGTTTGGGCTCGATGAAGAAGCCCCAAACGACTCAACACGCTGGGGGTCGCCGTCACCTCCAACATGACAAGGAGTTCAAGCCAGCTGCGCGCACTAATTTGCGCATCGAAGTCCAAGAGCACGCTAAGAATTCACGCCCAAAAAGGCATGTCTCAAGACGCGTGACTCTTGAGAGCCCAAAGAAGGCAGTTCGCCCTCAGAGGGAAACGTTGTCGTCTGATGACTATGACGTTATACCTGAGAAATCGTGCCGACACGCGATAGGTTACTCCGACCTTCAAACCGACGAGTTGTACTATCGTGATGGGAGCATGAGGAAAATCAGGAAGAGGAGTCCCCGAGGACTGGAAACTCAATGCCCCTGTTCCAAACTCATTCGGGCAGTATTGTCTGAGTGCAACTGCATCAAGGCGGTCCCTGAAAGAGTTTCGGTCTTCGAAAGGCTCAGTGCTGAAACGCCAAAACCAAGGCCTAGGCGTTTCCGACGAAGAAGAAGAGTAGTTGAAGACGGAGAATTTCCAAGGGTCACCACTAATATGACCAGCAAAGGGACGTCGACACAGGATAATCCCGAGTCGATTCCGGAAGTACCCCGGCGGATGACCCATCTGCAGTCCGGAGCCATCATACGAGGAACTTATGGTAGTGTTCGGACAAGATTACCGTCAGAAGATGAAGAATCGGATTCCTGCTCTGCTGTCGCATCAGACAATACAGTATCCAGCGAGGGACAACCCCGCGAGTCACTGATGATAAGCACGGAACAAGTAGCCAAGATGCTCGAAGAACCATGACTAAACAACAGGAGAGCTTCAGGTTCGAAATGCAGATGGCCATGCAGAGTATGAGAGAAATGCATGACCAACAAATCCAAGCATTGACGAACCAGCAAGGCGAGCCAAGTCGTCGTAACCAGGTTCATCAGGAAGATGAGGACACAAATGCGAACGAGACTCACAATGCCAATAATCCTCCCATCAATGCAGGGGGTGGTAGCGAGAATGCCAACGAAGACTCAGGTGAAAACTTGAAGATTAAAAACCTCGAGAGCAAAATCAATACGTTGATTTCCGCTCAAGAGATGAAGAAGACGGGCATTCCTTGTCCATACCCAAAAGAATGGGAATCAATCCCCTACCCGGTGAAGTTCAGCCTAATTAATTTCACGCCGTTTGATGGGGAGGGTTCACCCACTCAACATTTAATTTACTTCAAATCACACCTAGGGGTCATCTCTGGTAATGAGCCTCTGATGGTACGGTCCTTCGTTGGCACTCTTCGGGGAGCCGCCTTCGATTGGTATCGCCGCCTCAAGCCAGGAAGCGTGAACAGCTGGGACGACAGAGATTTCAATTGGCACACTATTTGACGAGAAGCAGAAAAATGGTGAAACAGTTGAAAACTTCGTAAAGAGATTCCGAAACAAAGCAATGAATTACAGGGATCCGGTCAGTGAAGACTTTATCCTCGAGACTTGTCACAATAATCTTTCATTGGACATCCTCGAAGCGATGGGAACAGCACCGTCTAACACTTGGAAAGACTTGAAGGTGCGCGCTGAATAAGCTAAACGCTTCCTCCGAAGGAAGAAGGCCGAGAGGAACTGACCGACGGCTAATCCTCCAAACTCGAACTTTGCCTCTCGTGGTAAAGGCAAATCACCTGCAACAGCTGTTGACGCTAACCAGACGTCGCAAAAGCAACTCCGAAAACAGCAAAAGACTTCGGGTCCGAGACTCCAAAAAGAGTACTCTTTCAAGGACGAAGACGTTCCAGCCATCTTCGAATCCCTCCTTGGAGGCAACAAGATCAAGCTACCACCTATCACAAATCAGGAGGAAGCTGATGACACAACGGATCCAAAGTACTGTGCATATCACAGGAGGGTCCTTCATCCCACCAAGGATTGCTTTGCTCTCAAGAATAGCATCCAAACCTTGGTTGAAGCCGGCGTCATATTGCTGGGATAAGCCAAATGAGAACGGCAAGACTCCAAAGAGTATACGAGTATAAACTGTTTCTCAATCCTCCAACAGGTGCATGAGGTTAAACTGCTCCTTTCTACAATCCGATAAGTATAAGAGTATAAACTGCTCTTTTCTAGACTTTCTAAACTCCGACGAGTATAAGAGTATAAACTGCTTCTTAATCCTCCAACCGGTATAAGAGGTTAAACTGCTCCCTGATACTCCAACATGTATATGAGTCTAAACTATTTCATTTCTTTCACGGGAAGTTCCTGGAGAATTTTTATATGTAATATTCTTAAGGATAACCCGGTCATGTAAGTGAGTACAATGCCGGACCCAGTTCCACAAGGGAAGCTGGGGGTGGATTATTCATATATCGGGAAGTTCCCGAAAGAATACCACGGGTGATATTCTTAGGGATAACCCAATCACTATAAAAGTGATAAGTAAAACATCCACATTTAAACTCTAAATGTCGGAATGTTTTCCATTATTGTTATCAAATTCACTAATTCTCATGAGTTATCTTGTTGAGACGAGATTCAATCCTTTTGACAGATTAATCCTTCCTCACAAAAAAAAAAAATCCCCCACTGATCAAGTCAATTGATGGTGGGTCCACTAAATTTTCTGTCCGCCAATTCATGGCAATTTCCAAAGCTTGACGTGTTAAGTCCTGATTACTTAACGTCAAAACCCTTCATCGAGTGGCCAGTACCAACCAGTATTTCTACTGCTACTTGTATTCCACTCCCTTTGCTTTCAGGTCAAACCTGAAGTTGGGGCCATAATCAAAATCCCCTCTCGATTCCTCCAATGAACAAGAGGTCCACTTTCAAATCGAGTGATCAAACCTTCCTACAGTTAGGGTCATCTCAAACTCCTTCTTGGTCAAACCTTCCTACAGTTAGGACCAAAATCATAAATTCACTCTCGATAAACGAGAAATTCATCTTTAGTTCGGTAATCAAACCTTCCGACAGTAAGGGTTATCTGAATCTTTTCGATTCTCGGAGTGGAGATCCCACTTTTAGTTTCACCTTTCCAGATTCTGCGGGTGGAGATCCCACCTCGAGTCTCCTTTCTAGCTGAAGATAGAATATAAAATTCTTCTTCTTCAGTATCGGGAGATTGAATATAAAATTCTTCGTCTCCTATTTCGGGTTCGTCTTTGCCCCAAGAGAAGACACCACAATTTTCAACTCCCAAAATCTGTGCCTCACAGGTACAGGGAATTTTATCCCGAATCCTAAGTAGGGATAAGTCAACGCCTAACACGCGTTGCCGGTTTAGTCTTTCACCGATTGAAGAAGACACTAGAATTCCAGACACCCCACTTCTAGTTTCTTCTTCGCTGGAAATAGAATATAAAATTCTTCCTTTCCAGAATCAAGGAATAGAATATAAAATTCTTCCTTCCTTGTATTCGGGTTCGCCTTCACCCTAAAAGAAGACCGGGAAATAGAATATAAAATTCTTCCTTTCCCGCATCGATCTTTTCCGAAATTTGTCAATTTAGGATTCATCCTAGGAAGTTTATCCCGAATCCTAAGCAGGGATAAGTCTGCGCCTAACACGCGCTGCCGGTTTAGTCTTTTTCCGTAGAAAAAGACACCAGAGTTCGATTCTGGGGTATTCTATCCTGAAACCTAAGCAAGGATAAGTCTGCGCTTAACCCGCGCTGCCGGTTAGTTCTTAACCGTTAAAAAGAACACCCGTTCACATATTCAACATTGTGGCAGGGTGTTATTAATAACACCAAAATCCATGCCTTACACGCATGGGGAATTTCATCCTGAATCCTAAGAAAGGATATGCCGACGCCTAACACGCGTCGCTGGTTTAGTCTTTCGCCATAGAAAAAGACACCAGAATACCAGTCTGGGGTATTTTATCCCGAAGCCTAAGTAGGGATAAGTCAGCGTCTAATACACGTTGCTGGGTAGCCTATTCCCATAACAATGGCGAAGTCTACATATTCGAAGTTGTAGCATCAAGTCTAAGGGAGTTCATTCCTTTAGCACAACGTTACATGCGGAACGGATTTAGACAATCCGCATGCTAGCCCGACTCAAACGGTAGTCGGTAAAGGCTAATCAAATCCGTTGAAGGCTGGGGGTTAGCCAAAAATCCTAAAGTCAACTCCTAACACGTGTCGCCGGGTAGCCTATTCCCGTAACAATGGCGAAGTCTATGTATTCAACATCATAGCACGAAAGTCTCAGAGAATTCACTCTCTTAGCACAACGTTACATGCGGAACGGATTTAGACAATTCTCATGCTAGCCCGACTCAAACGGTAGTCGGTAAAGGCTAATCAAATCCGTTGATGGCTGAGGGTTTGCCAAAAATCCTAAAAGTATTATGGTCAATCATTTCTAACGGAATGAGGAATCATAATAAAGATAAAGATAAAAACCAGTTCCACTAAAAGGATCAAAAGTCAAAACATTCAGCAAATGAAATCATACATCAAGAACATGGCCAAAAATCTGCTGATTAAGCTTAGACAGCTTCTCATCATAAGCTTGCCTCAGCTCAGCTCTGATGGACTCCTCGGTGGTGGCTAAAGTCTTCGCAGCAACCTCCTCCGTCTCGGTCAGCTTCTGTTTCAAAGCTTTCAACTCCTCAGATAAAGCAGTGTGGGTTCGCTGATCCTGTACCTTTGTCATCTGAAGAATACCCAAAGTCTCCTCTTTTTCACGGAGTTCTCTTTGGAGCTGGTCTATCTGGGCCTCACAAGAAGTAATGGAAAAATCAAGCTCGTCGAGTGAAGATGATCTAGCAACAAGGTTGGCCTCAACTCGGTCCACTTGATCCCGCTGCACCTGAATGTCGCCGAGTATCGCGCCATGTCTGTAAGCGAGTATCAAACTCGGCAGCAATGAATGAAGAGGCACCTGCATCCCGGAGCTCGCGAAACGTCTGAAGCTCATGCTCTAGGCAGTCAAGATCATCAACTATAGCCTTCGCCAGATCCGGGTATCCTGCATCCCTTATTGAATTTATCTTAGGATCAAGGAATGGCTTAAACTGGTGAAGAGAAAGTCCGCCATGGAAGAGTTTGCCAATCATAGCATTCACAAAGGAGAAGAAGGAGCGGATTTCTATGCAGATGACAATCTTCTCTGGGTCGTTGTCTGATAATAACTCCTTCACAAGGACGTGAAGCCGAGAAGAAAGCCCTACACAAAAAGGAGAAATCCGTCAAAAGCCTTGATGAAGAAATAAATAACATTTCTCAGTAGCTCAATTTATACCCTCTTCCCCTTGAGTCACTGGGGGTAGTGGAGGTGTA
The DNA here is from genome assembly GCF_001876935.1 of Asparagus officinalis. Lineage (NCBI taxonomy): Eukaryota > Viridiplantae > Streptophyta > Magnoliopsida > Asparagales > Asparagaceae > Asparagus > Asparagus officinalis. The sequence goes on from NC_033796.1 coordinate 78,772,037, forward strand.
ACGGCTGTGGGTGTATCAACTGGTGTAGTTGGTCTCACAGCCGGCTCAACAGGATCAGTCTCGACAAAAGCTCCTGTCAAATACAAAATAGAATTCTCAGATGCATCACATTATAGTTGCATTAGTCAAAAATTGGCTAGTCCTATAATTAACTTGAGAAAAGCTACGTACCTTCAGAAAAACCATCCTCGGGATTCTTAGGGGGCGTAGACTCAGGAAATACATCTCCAGGCAACTGATCATCAATCTGAGGAGAGCCATACATAAAGTGGAGCATCGGAGTGTCCACAAGCAAGCCTTCCTCGTCAAAATCATCAGTCGAGAAATCTGACACAAGAGAATATAAGTACGAAAGGAGAATAAAGAGACTACGACCAATAGAAATGAGTTACCTCTTATGGGTGCGTCAGCCTCTCTATTCCCAAGATCCACGTTTGCCTCCTGCGAATTATCTAAAAGAGCAAGAAGTATAGAGACAATTAGGGAATGCACAAATACCAAATCATTCAACTCCTTTGTGTATTGTTAATGGTAGATGTACCTGGATTCATCGAACCGGGTCCTACATTGACAGTCTCCCTAATGTCGGCAGCTTCTGCAGGCCTTTCTACTTGGTGCGGTGAGTCGGGCTCACCAGAAGATGTAAAATCATGAAAAACAGGATCAGGACTCATCTCGCTCTCCCCACGCTCTCCTATATAGAAATGGAAAAGCGTGAGTCAAAGTTCTGAATGATCAAGAGGCTAGTATATGGGATAGATGTTACCTCCATCACTAGCAGGGTCGTCACCGGCTAAATCCATATCCGATGCTCGTGAAACTACATGCGGCTTGCGGGCTAATCTCTTCCGCCTAGCGGCAGGAGCAACAATCGAAGGTCTCGTCTGGGAAGAAGGGCGGAATTCTTCATCTTGGTCAGCTGTAATCCCTGAAACATCAAACCATTGTCAGGTTTAATAATTCTGGAAGATAGAAGGAAAGAGTAAGTAACTGACCTCGTTCAGAACAGTCCTCGTAATCTTCAAGATCTCCGCCTGAAGCCGGCTAATCTCTTCCGCCTAGCAGCAGGGACAATAATCGAAGGTCTCGCCTGGGGAGAAGGATGGAACTCTTCATCTTGGTCAGCTGTGGTCCCTGAAACATCAAACCATTGTCAGACTTAATAATTCCGGAAGATAAAAGGAAAAAGTAAGAAACTGACCTCGCTCAGAATAGTCCTCGTGATCTTCAAGATCTCCGCCTGAAGCTTCATCAGCAGAATGAAAGATCTTCTTTCCCTCTTCGTCAATCCGACGGGTCTTGTGCCGTGCCCTTTGTGATCGAGCATTTTCCCAAATCATACGGGAATCAGCCTGAGAAGCCTCCTCAGCCTCTAGCTCTGCAATCGGCTTCACAGAAATAGTTTTATTAGCTGCTAACAACCACTTGCAGCTTAAGAAGGTGAGGTTCAACTGCCGCTCAGAACTCGGGAGACTGAACTTAGCACCAGTACAGCCCGTCACGGTCCACAACCATGCACGAAGTCCGTCCACCAAACCGCCGTGGGTCCGAAGCTGCTGACGTGGATTCCCGACATAAAGCTGATCATAGCCAAACTGGCGAACGAACCGGTAGGGTAGGTATGGCTCTATGAAACACTGATTCCTCACCCGGAAAGTCAGATAACCCGGCCTGATGTTCACCAGCCAGTTAAAGCAGCCGACGTCTAAATGAGTTCGATACCTTCCTCGGCTTTTCCTCATCAATCAGACACTCGCCGTATCGGCCGGAGAACTGCGGAAAGCAAGTGGAAAATGCCCAACACTTGTGGACCTGTAGCTGCTTTCTGATGTCAGGGAATCCTCGTCCCTCCCATTTGCCATTCTCAAGCAACTGTAGTAGGGGAACGGAGGGGTCTGTGGCGTTCGGTACCGACATCATATCAGAATGATGAAGGACGAACCAAGCCATCAAATAAGTGTACGGAAGCTCCACCTTAATAGTAGGAATCTGAGCCGGCGATTCACTTTCCTTCCATGTAAAAGCACTAGAAATCTGTCGAAGCCCTCGATGAATGTTAGCCACCATCACCGGGAGAAGCGAAAGTTCCTTTTTGTAGGCAAGCTGAACCGCTGGGTAGAGCACTTCCAAGGGCAAAGCGTCACCGGACTAATACGGGACTACACATTTCTTTAACCAGATAGCGAGGTAACCGGCGAGAAGGGTCATCGGTCGAATCGGCGCGGTCGCATGCCATAGAAATGATTTAAACTTGGTCCCTGCAGGAAAGCCACTCTCAGGACTGCTAATGGTGTAGGAATGAGCGTCAATCTTCTTCAATAGACTATTCACCCCTGAAGGAGTGAGTGGTGCCAGCTCGCAAATAGCCTCGCCGGAATTTTCTGGCTCACATGGGATTTAGCCCTCTTCGCTAAGGGTTCAGACTGCGCCAAAGCGATATGATAGTGACATGTGAGGTCCCATAAAGTCTCGTAGCGGTCGGGCATGCGATCCTTCAGCTGACTTAATTCATGGTTGGAGGGAAAGTATTCCTGATATAGCATCTGTCCCATGGACAAACCAGAAATCCTGTGCATCTCATGGAGGGCCAAGCCCAACTCCCCTTGCCGGGTCAGAAAAGTATTCGAATCTGAAGTATAAAGCTCGCACAAAGCGAAGAAATGCTTCGCGATGACAGGCAAACCATACATGGTGGCACGAACGGCTGCATATAGACCACAAGCGTGCAACTCCTCGCTCCATCGGCTTAAGACGTACTTCGTCATGCGAGTCTACCAAAGCTTGTCCAAAGAATGGACCCAACCATAAAATCTGTGACGTGTCGCAGGCATCTCCCGTCCTAAAGCAGCGAGGCGATTCTTCAAAGTAGAAGCAGAGGCAAGAAGCTCGTTACGCGGCGGTGCATCCAACCCCAATACTCCAGGATGCAATCCAGTGATATGACTCCTGCTCGAACCAGGAGCTGCCTCAGTGAACGCTCTCATGCTCCTCCGTCAAGCGCCACGACATCTCTTGTGTCACAGCCTGACGCCTGAGCTCAGTCAACGAACGATGCCGAGGAATCTTCGGCAAATATATGAAACCACCGCCAGTTTTATGAAGCCACTGCTCGGCGTCAATAAACACTGCATCCGGATCTCTAGCAGAGTCGCCAAATAAAAAGTCGGTCTTCCTGAGAGGCTGAATAGAACTGGCATCCTTCACAAAAGGCGCATCTGTAATCACCTGTCGAAGAGCTCGATGTCCACCTTCCTTCACCACTTGGGCAACCTCTGTCGATGTGCCCGAGGCAAACTGAGGAGTAACTGGAATAGGGGAAAATCGTCGGAAGTCGAATAATACTCGCCACGACGCCCGTACACTGCGTGAGATGAGAACGCTCCAGAAGGATATCCCACTGGAAACAAACAGTTAAACATTTGTTAGTCTCAATTATAAAAGGGAGTTGAACTCATCCTACGAATGGGTAAGATAGAGTCACTGCCTTATAAAGGGTGAGACGATTTGGCCACATTATTCACTTATAAGGTAGGATATATCAAAAAACATATCCCTGCCTTATAAGGCACAATGCAGCGACAAAACGCCCCCTTTATTTATTATGAGATATGGTTTTGACCAAGCAAAACCCATCTTTAAAGCGTCGATCCTCACTAAGGAGAATCAAGGCTCTTCCCGATTGCCTCACCAAGGAGAACAACGTGGGGGTAAAAAGGACTAATTTGCAAATTTCCAAGGAAAAAGGGACTAATTTGTAAATATGCCAAAAATAGCTCACCAGCATAAGAGGGAGGCGCGCCATCAGCCGACGCGGTAGAGGATTGACCTCTCGCAATACGCGACATGATAATCTGCAAAATAAATTAGGGGATCAGATCCAGAAAAAATTCCTTTTTTTTATTGCAATTCTACCCCCCTGAAAGGTGAGATCGAGGCGCCAAATCCTAATCCTAACCCTCACATGCGATCCCACAAGTTCATAAATTGAATTAAGCATGAAATACGCTAAAATTGTGGAGGATTTACCTGAGGGAAAGCTCGAAGATCCGACAAAAATCAAATCTTGAAAGAGGCTCAGACCACGTGCTCGAGGGGCCTGAGAGAAATTTTTATATGGAGATTTTTGAGAGATTTTTTCAGTCTAAGATCCAAAGGAAGGCTAGATCTAAGACAATTGTGAAGATTTGAGGGAGAAAGGATGCCCGAGGGAAGAGAAAAGCAAAAAAGAGATTAAGGGGGGGGGGTAGGAGGAGGAAAAGAAAGAAGAAAAGAACCCCTTTTATAATGTGAACCAGCCCTGAACCAGACCGGACCAGGTTGGACCAGACCAGACCAATCCAAATCAGTTCAAAAGAGGCTAAACCAACGCTCGAGGGAAGAGAAATCAAGAAAAAGAGATTAAGGGGGGGGGGGGGGGCCCTAGGGGGGGGAAAAGAAAGAAGAAAAGAACCCCTTTTATAATGTGAACCAGCCCTGAACCAGACCGGACCAGGTTGGACCAGACCAGACCAATCCAAATCAGTTCAAAAGAGGCTAAACCAAGCTGAACCAGGCCAAACCAGACTGAACCAGACCAGACCAGAATGAACCAGTCTGAACCAATCCTGAACCAGCCTTGAACCAGGTTGAACCAGTCTTGAACCAGGTTGAACCAGTCTTGAACCAGGTTGAACCAGGTTGAACCAGTCTTGAACCAGTTTGAACCAGATTTGAACCAGAATTCAAATTGAAGCTGAATCGAGCATCGAAACAACTTCAAATCGACCGAGGGTTCAGTCCTTGGTTTATTCTTGCCTCTCCCACACATTCGGAAGGGTCAGAAGATTTTTTGAGCCTAATTACTGCCTTTTTTGGCTCATTATCAAGCCGGTTCAGCTCTTATCAGGCCGGTTCAGCTCATTCGGCACAGAAAATACTCCAATAAGGTATACGAGTATAAACTATTCCCTATTTTTTTGGTGAGAAGTTCTGGAGAATATTTTTCCTAAAAATATTCTTAAGGATAACTCAACAAAAACCACGCGCGACAACGCGTCGCAAATGAGAACTCAACTGCCAACAATCGAATGGTCAGTTCTATGTTGAACCAACAAACCGAGGTAAAGATCAGAAAATCAGGAATTGACTTCAAGTTCAAGATTCGACAACGGTCAGACAATAAATGCACGCCGAAACCCTTACAGACATTCGACAAAGCACCGAATAGCCTGAAGGATTGAAGGAATCAAGAACAGAAAGCCATTCCAAAGTCCCGTTACACCGACTGAAGGTTGGGACAATCATACTCAAAGTATTCCAGACTCTTCTATTACAAGATATTGAGACTGAAATACTTGGAGGGGGTATCTGTAGGCATATAAAATTGCTTATAGGTCCCTTAGCACAGCTCGGCACAAACCGACGAACCATCGGGTGACGTATCTAAACACGAGCGTCAGTCCACAACGCCAAAGCCAAGTGACACGCAACGAAGCGGATTAACGAGGCAACGAGGCTAACGAACCGCACGCAAACAATGGAATACATCCATTCGCATGCGGAATCAAGCTAACAGTTCGGTGAGTCAACGAGTCATCCAACCATAGAACGGATTCGAACTCAAACACCGAGGCGGATTTACTACCATATTGGGATTCGGACTGTCAAATCAGAGTCCGGATCAACAACGAAGCGCAAAATCGGACAACGGACACAATACGGCAACACCTGGAGGACTCGGCCAAAGCCGAGCCACCTAGAGGTGGCTAGGTGGCCGAGCCACCTCTAGGTGGCCGGCCCAGATCTGTGCCAAGGCACAGATCTGAGAGCCTATAAATAGAGGGCTTGAGCTCATTTTTTAGAGGTTGGAACTTCTAGAGCCAAAACTCTACCGAATTGAGAACTGAGCTTGGAGTTTTGAAGACTTGAAGACTTGGACATTCAGATCTGGTTCTTGGCGAGCATCCACGTCACAAAAGGCAGGAGTTCGAGAGAGAGAAATCAGATCTGAGATCTACACGAAGTAATACTCCGGATCAAAGCTTGGCCTTTGATCCCGAGAACTAAAGGCTATTATTTCCTTGGTGAAATAGTACCCCCTGGCTGTTATTTCCTTAGTGAGATAACACCCGTCAAGTCGTGTAGATCCGACCGGATCTAGATCACGCGGTGGTCCACGGATTAACCCCGGCGTTGGCAAAGAACCCACAAAAGCGAGTGACCACAAAACAGGAGCTCGTGATTCGTTCGAAAGGAAAGTTGTAATTTTCATTTTCTTTTGATTTTATTGTAACCGGATCTTATAAAAAGACCGGATCTTTATAACCGATAAACTGTTAACAAAGGAATCAATGGAATCAGCAAAGAAAGCAATTTTTCCCGTGAACAAAAGCAATGAATTGCTGAGACCCAATCACTGAAGAATTTATTCTCCAAACGTGTCACAACAACCTTTCCTTGGATGTGTTAGAATTTATGGGCATGACACCATCCAATAGTGGAAAGAGTTGAAGGTGTGAGGGGAGTAGGCTGAACGCTTCCTCAAAAGGAAGAAAACTAAAAGGGGTCAGCTACCCAATAATGCCCCGAAACAAAACTTCACCCCCGTGGTAAAGGTAAGTCGCAGGCAAATGTAGCGGATGCAAATCAGACATTCTAATTACAACCCTAACAGCAACCACAACAACAAATGCCACGCCAGCAAACACCCCAATGGCAACAACGGCCTCCAAGGCAACAGAAGACTATTGAGCCAAAATTCCCAAAAGAATATTCATTTAAGAAAGATGAGGTTCCCGGTATTTTTAAATACTTGTTGGAGAACGATAAAATTAAGCTACCCCCAATCACTGATCATGAGAGAGCTAACAAAACTACGGACTCGCGAAACTGTGCATTCCACAGAACATTCCACCATCCCACAAAGACGTGCTACGCTCTCAAAGATAAAATTCAAGCCCTAATCGATGTGGGTATCATCACTCCAAAGCAGCCTAAGGAAAAGAAAGTGGGCGCAAATACGGTTTCTATCAGCTTTGGATCGGTCCCTATGTCATGGTTCCAACCAGAACTTGTACCAAAAGTGAAGGTAAAAACTATTAACGATGATCCCCATGGATAACGCCAAAAGGGACTTGTGCAGCACACAACTTCTAACGGTAAAATTCTTTGGGTCCATCCAGATCTGCTCAATGATGAACAATGGGCAGGTTCCTCATCTGAAAAGAAGTCCAAAAACAAGGGCAAATCCTGTTGTCCTGCCACGGCAATTCCTGAAAAAGATGATGAAAGTATCCTTACTTTATCACTTTCCGAGGACGAACAAGAAGCGTTCGCTACTAGGGGTGGAAATGAATATCACTACAAGTATCCCGAAGCCTCTGACCCAAATGCAAGAAGCGTTCGCTACTAGGGGTGGAAATGAATATCACTACAAGTATCCCGAAGCCTCTGACCCAAATGCTAAGACATTGGCTGAGCTGGGGGTGGCTACAACTTCACTACAAGTATCCCGAAGCCTCTGACCCAAATGCTAAGACATTGGCTGAGCTGGGGGTGGCTACAACTTCCCCTGCACCTATAGTAAAATCACAGCAACAACCGGCTAGTAAACAAAAAGGAAAAGAACCCTAACACTAGGAGGTCCAGAACCCGAAGCAGTCTCGATTCAATCGCCCGATTAGGAGAGATAAACCGAGGAATTTAAGCACACCATACCGCTTTGACATTATGACTCAGCTAGCCAATATCCCAGTAAGAATAACTTTGTACGAATTGCTGTGTCTCTCTAAAGACATGATGGAAGCCTTGCAAAAAGCCCTGGCCGATGCCGATGTATTTCTCACTCACATCAAACCAGCTCCTAAAGATTCAGAACTCTCGATTCAACATTGTGACCTGACGGCTAAGCAATTCCCTTGCATAACATTCACCAAAGATGATATGCAAGTATCAAACTCAAAGCATGATAGGCCCTTATACTTCACTGGGTACATCGGCTCCAGTGTCGTCAACCGGATCCAAGTCGATCCGGGTTCCGCTGTTAGCATCATGCCGCTCCGACTGATGTACAATCTTAGGATCCCCGCAAGTAGATTATACTCAACTGGCACCGTCATCTACGGATTCAATACCAGTTGGTCTAGGCTATTGGGTAAAATCCAGGTAAAATGCCAACTTGGGGATTTAAAGTCCGAAGTCACGTGCTATGTGATTGACGCGAAAACCTCCTATAATTTACTATTGGGATGACCCTGGATCCATGGTAATCTTATCATCCCCTCCACTCTCCATCAATGTCTAAAATATGTAGACACTAATAATGAGATAAGGATGGTGGTCGCGGATAAACAACCGTTTAAGGGATTAGAAAATTACTTTACTGACTCCCTTCTATACGATGCTGAATCCGACACTGAATCATAGGCTTAAGGAACGGACAGCGGAGAAGAAGCAGATACCGAAGCCAGGCTTGGTTACAATGGTGGTTTTGTACTAAATGACATTATACCCTTTGTAATCAGCCCTGACGACGGTGAATCGTCAGACAGTAGTTGTAATTGGCAACTTGCCAAAGAAGTAATAAACGATGATTTAGAGTATTCACAGTGTCTGGATGACGTAATGCAGGGATTATATAAGAACCCTGACATACACCTGCCGCTTTGATCCTCCTGCTTAACATCAAAGCATGTCCAAGGCTCATTTGGAACAACCCTTATCATTCCTGCCAAGGCAGGGGTTGGAAAATAGTTAGTTTTTGGTAAAGGGGAGACGTTCCCATCGTCAAATCCTTTTTTAAAGGAAAATAACGATGAAGAGAAACCTAGACCCCATCTCTCCAAGTATAGTCAGCAATCGCGTGATTTAATGAAGAAGTGGGGATATAATTTCGCGCTTGAAGAAGGCCTCTGTTTTGGTCAAGGCCCACGAGTTCCACCTCGTTCGGCCTATGTACCAAGAGGAAAACCTGATAATTATTATGGCTATAAATAGGGTCTGGGCTACGCCTCTTCATCTGATGAAGAAAGTTGTGGGCAAGTCCTCGATCAATTAGCAAACGAGGATGGATACTCATCCGATTCTTCCAATTGGGATTCTGATGTTAGTTTTGGGGAAATATTCAAAAACTTGATGTCAAATATGGCCACGGTCTATCCTTCCACAATGGAAGAAGACGATCAATTACCCACTTGGGAAGATCCGTGGATTCATCACCTGAATATTCAGTACATGGATCATTTCGAGCAAAGGAAACCACCCATCGAAGACAAAGTAGTCTAGGTAAATATGGGAAATGAAGAGAATCCGAAACCTGCATTCGTCAGTGGTAGTCTTCCACTAGACGAGAAGGAAGAACTGATCACCCTCATTAAGGAGTACATAGACGTCTTCACCTGGAATTATGAGGATATGCCAGGACTTGATCCGAACATAGCAATGCACCACCTCAACATCAAATCAGATGCCAAACCTGTCAAACAGGCCCAGAGACGGTTTCGTCCGCAAATTATGGAGGCAATTGTGGCAGAAGTTAAGAAATTGATCGACTCTGGTTTTATCAGAGAAGAACGACATCCTGATTGGCTGACAAATATCGTACCAGTCCTAAAAAAGAACGAGAAAATCAGGATCTGTATCGACTTTAGAGACTTGAGCACGGCTTGCCAAAAGATGATTTTCCTCTTCTAATCACGGATGTTTTTATTGATAACATGTGTGGATTTGAGAGAATGTTCTTTATGGATGGATTTTTGGGTTACAATCAAGTCAAGATGTACCCAGACGATGAAAAACATACCGCGTTTAGAACTCCTCTCGGTGTCTTCTGCTATACGGTTATGCCTTTCGGATTAAAGAACGTAGGCGCAACCTATCAACGAGCGATGTCAAAAATTTTCCAGGAACACCTCCGGAAAACCGTCGAATGCTATGTCGATGACCTAGTTGTGAAAAGTCCTAATAAAGACGACCATATCAAAGATCTAAAGACGATGTTCGATCTCATGCGGACTCATCAGTTGAAGATGAACCCCACCAAGTCTTTCCTCGGAATGTCCAGTGGTAAGTTTCTAGGATTCGTCGTCACCATAAAGGGTATCCGTATTGATCTCGACAAAGGGAAAGCAATAAACGAATTGTAACCCCCGAAGAACCTTAAAGAACTCAGAGGATTATAAGGACGGCTAGCTTATATTCGTCGTTTCATCTCGAATCTATCCGGGAAATACCAACCGTTTTCCAAAAACTCGCCAAGAAGGGTGTGTCGTTCATTTGGGACAACGCTTGTCAAAAGGCATTCAAGGATATCAAAGCATATCTAGCAAATTCTCTTGTTCTCGTGGCACCAAAATCAGGTAAGCCGTTCTTGATTTATATTAAGGCGATGAACCACTCGTTAAGTGCTTTGCTCGCATAAGACGATGACAATGGTCACGAATAGGCCGTCTATTACTTAAGCCGAACTTTGGTAGGTGCTGAGTCTCGATATCCAATGATCGAGAAGGAATGCCTCGCTTTATTGTTCGCCATCCAAAAGATACGGCACTATCTCATTGGACAGACATTCTATGTCATTTCAAACGTCAACCCGGTTTGGGTATTCATAATGCAACCGGCCTCTATGAATTGGAGATTAGCAAAATAGGCCCTATTCCTGTCCTAGTATGATTTACACTTCAAACAACAAAAATCAGTCAAAGGACAGGCAATTTGCGATCTCTTGGCAGCTAACCCTACAACTGATGTAGCCGAATTGTATAAAGATTTGCCAGACGAAACCCATGAGGTTAATGTTACTTCTCATCAACACATTTGGTAATTGTACTTCGACAGCGCTTCCCGGGCAACCAACACGGTTAGCGCTCCTGGTAATTCTAAGATCTCTGCAGGAGTCGGAGTCGTCCTAGTCTCCCCAGAGAAACACATGATACCCCAAGCCTACTCATTGATAGGAAAGCGCTCCAATAACATAGCTGAATACAACGCGCTGCTCATCAAACTTAGCTTTGCCAAAGAGCTGGGGGTCGAATATCTTGAAGCTTTTGGTGATTCTCAATTGATAGTCAATCAAATCCGAGGAGAGTACGAAGTCAGGAATCAAGACTTGATACCATGCCACAAGGTGGCCATCGAGATGGTAGGTTCGTTTGAGGAATTCTTCATTGAATACATTCCACGTCTCCAAAACACATATGTAGATGCATTGGCAGCATTAACAGTATCTTTGGCGCAACCTCCCGACACAGAACAATGAGTTACCATCAAAACTCATCAACTTTTTGTGTCAGAATGCACTTTGAAAATCAAAGAGACGCACGTGTCCAAGATTGAGCTCGAACCTCGAGATTGGCGATTCCCTATTATCAACTACGTCATACATGGAATTTTACCGCAAGATGTAAAAGAAAGAGACTCGGTGCGATGAAGGGCACCGAGATTCTATTACAACTCAACAACCCGAACATTGTATCGACGCGCATACGACAGACTACTACTTCGATGCCTCTTAACAAAAGAAGCAGAAGGAGCTATCAAAGAAGCTCATGACGGAACTTGTGGTGCACATCAACCCGATCCCAAGCTCTGCGATCATCTCAGAAGAATGGGATTTTATTAGCCAACCATGGTTAAGGACGCGATCGACTATGCCCGACGGTGCCACGCGTGCCAAATACATGCAAGTTACATGCATCAACCCTCGGAACACCTACACCCATCAGCCACTTCATGGCCATTCGAGACATGGGGAATGGACATCATCGGTTCTATCTTCCCGCCGTCAGTCAAAGGAGACCGTTTTATTTTGGCAATCACCGATTACTTCTCAAAGTGGGCTGAAGCAGTGCCATTAAGAGAAGTGAAGACTAGCTTTGGCAATCACCGATTACTTCTCAAAGTGGGCTGAAGCAGTGCCATTAAGAGAAGTGAAGACTAGCAACGTCGTCAAGTTTATTAAATACCACATCATCTACAGATATGGAGTTTCGAGAAGAATTGTACACGATAATGGCCCTCAGTTTGTGAGCAATGCCTTCATCAAATTCTACGGAAAATTCAAAATCGAAGATGTCTCGTCAACGACATATAATCCCACAATAAATGGATTAGCAAAGGCATTTAACAAGACAATCATAAAGATTTTATCAAAACTCATGAGAACTAACAAGCGAGACTGGGATGACAAACTTGGTGAAGCCCTTTGGGTCTATCACACCACAGTTCGCACGCCCACCGGGCAGACTCCGTACTCATTAGTATATGGGTGCGAAGCTGTTCTTCCCTTAGAAATCAAAATTCCATCCCTCCGTATTGCTCTCGTAACAGGGATGATGACAGAGGAACAACATAAAAAATGGCTCAAAGAACTTGAGATGTTGGACGAGAAGCATTTGGAAGCTCAACAGCAAATTGAGTTTTACCAAGCCAAAATTTCTTGTACTTTTGACAAAAGAGTCAAGCAACAAAGCTTCAAAGAAGGAGATTTGGTTCTCGCCATCCGGCGGCCAATGATACTAAACTCAAAGAAGAAAGGCAAGTTTCAACCCAAATGGGAAGGACCATTTGTGATAGAAACGGTCTACTCCAATGGAGCATACCGTTTGGTCACCCAAGATGGTGACAAATTCATGACGCCAATAAATGAGAAATTTCTGAAAAAGTACTATCCTTAGTACGCTCAGGATAACTTGCTAAAACGAGAAGTTCCTGGAGAATACTATACAAGATGTTCTTAAGGATAACCCGAGATCAGCTGGATTTGCTATAATATTCCCTCATGAACCCACTGTTGTGGTCGATTTACACTCTTCCACCATAAAATCCCTCACTAATCAAATTAATCAACGGTGGGTCCGCTAAAATTCTCCCTAGTTTACTCCACTCAAGCTCCTGCTACGTCTATGCACTCAACACTCCCATAGTTAGAGTCCAGATATAGTGTTCGGAATTTTAATCTCGTGATCAGTGATTATTGTCAAACCCCTTCGTATTAAGTATTTGTCACTTAACACCGAGAACTCCCTTCGAGTGATTTGTACGAATCAACACTCCCACTGTAATTTATATTCCTACTCTCACTGTTCATTTGGTCAAACCTTCTTATAGTTAGGACCACAACCACAACCAAAATCCCCTCTCGATTCCTCCAATGAACGAGAGGCCCACTTTTAAGTCGGATTCTTTTCTTTCGATAAACGAAAGACCTCCACCCTAATTGAACGACCAAACCTAAAAGTTAGGGTCGTCTCAGTACCTCATCTTGGTCAAAACCATCGAACGGTTATGGCCCGAGCCAGGATTTCTTTTCGATAAACAAAAAAACTCTCACCCCTTTCCCCTTCAGTCAATCTTGTAAAAGTTAGGGATAAAGTCGGAAACTCGTCTTCAAGTCAGATAACTAATCCTATAAAATTTAGGGTTATCTAAAATTTTTGATTCTCGGAGTGGAGATCCCATTCCTAGTTTCACCTCACAGATTCTCAAAATAAAAATCCCACTTTGAGTTTCTTTCCTAACCGGAGATAGAATATAAAATTCTTCCTCCCCGATACCAGGTTCACTTCTGCCCCAAAAGAAGGTTCGGAGATAGAATATAAAATTCTTCCTCTGCAGTGTCAGGTTTGTCTTTGCCCCAAGAGAAGACACTACATTTTAACACCATAATCCGTGCCTTATATGCACAAAGAATTTTATCCCGAATCCTAAGTAGGGATAAGTCAGCGCCTAACACGTGTTGCCGGTTTAGTCTTTCACCGATTGAAAAAGACACCAGAATACAAAATCTGGGGAATTTTATCCTAAAGCCTAGGTAGGGATAAGTCAGCACCTAACACGTATTGCCGGATGGTCCGTTCCTGTAAAAATGACCAAGTCTACGTATTCAATATCGTAGCGCTATGTCTAAGGGAATTCATTCCGTTAGCACAACATTATATATGAAACGGACTTAGACAATTCATATGCTAGCCCGACCCAAATGGTGGTTGGTAGTAGCTCATCAAACCCGTTGATAGCTAAGGGTTTTTCAAAAATCCTAAAGTCTATACCTAACACGTGTTGCCGGGTGGTCCGTTCCCGTAAAAATGACCAAGTCTATGTATTCAATGTCGTAGCGCTAAGTCTAAGGGAGTTCATTCCGTTAGCACAACGTTATCTATGAAACAAACTTAGACAATTCATATGCTAGCCTGACCCAAATGGTGGTCGGTAAAGGCTCATCAAACCCGTTGATGGTTGAGGGTTTTCCAAAAATTCTAAAGTCTACACCTAACACGTGTTGTCGGGTGGTCCGTTCCCATAAAAATGACCAAGTCTACGTATTCAATGTCGTAGCGCTAAGTCTAAGGGAGTTCATTTCTTTAGCATAAAGTTATATATAAAACGGACTTAGACAATTCATATGCTAGCCTGATCCAAACGGTGGTCGGTAAAGGCTCATCAAACCCATTGATGGCTGAGGGTTTGCCAAAAATCCTAAAGTCTACATCTAACACATGTTGTCGGGTGGTCCGTTCCCTTAAAAATGACCAAGTCTACGTATTCAATGTCATAGTGCTAAGTCTAAGGGAGTTCATTCTGTTAGCACAACGTTACATATAAAACGGACTTAGACAATTCATATGCTAGCCCGACCCAGCTGTAGTCGGTAAAGGCTCATCAAACCCATAAAAGGCTGGGGATTTGCCAAGAATCATATAAGGATTGCTGTTGATTATTCTAAGAAGAAGGGGAAAATCATAATAAGAATGAAAGTATACTAAACAAAAAATATATTTTCATTAACAAAATCGAGCGTTCAGATACAACAAATCGCGGTCACTCTACATCAAGCTTATGACTAAGGATTTGTTGCTCTAATTTGGATAATTCTTCGACATAGGTCTGCTCAAGCTCACATTGCAGTTCCGCCTTGAAAGATTCTTCAGAGATGGATAAAATTCTGGCAGCTTCCTCCTCCATTTTGGCTAGCCGTTCTTCCGAGAGCGTCACCTTGCTAGATATTATAAGCCTACTGTGCTCTTCCTCGGCCCTGGTCACCTCCAAAATAGCCCTTCGTTCTTCTGCCTCCGCAAGTTTTTTCTTAAGCTCTGCTATCTCAGTATCAGTAGAAGCTATGGAAGAATCGAGCTCGTGTATATGGGCCTATCTCTCAGAAAGAACCTCCTTCACCTGGTCCACTCATTTTCTCTGTGCCTAAATCCCGAGCTCAGCAGATGCTCGAGCTTCACGATAGGATTATAGACGGATCTCCATCTGAGCAGCAACATAGCCAGGAGTACCAACGGATCGGAGATCTTGCAATTTTTTAAATTCATGTTCTAGCCACTTTAGGTCACCAGTTAGGGCATCTGTAATTTCTGGTGAGCCAGCGTCCCTCACAGAGGCTATTTTGCGCTCGAGGAAAGGTCGGAAATGATTGAAAGGGAGCCCTTTCTATAGAAGTTTTTCAATCAATGACCCTGTAAAATTGAAAAAGTGGCTAACCTCCAAACAGAGGATGAGCTTCTTCGGATCATCATCCTACAAAAATGCCTTAACCATGTCCCAGAGTTAGGACGACAGCCCTAAAAGAAGGACAAAAGATGAGTATTCTGAAATACAAAATAATTCTAAGTCAAGACATGACATGAAATTTACCAATGCCTGCCAAAATTTCTTCAGCTGAATGAACCACATCTGGTTCCGTTCGCCCGATTTCTTGAGTCGCAGGGATCACGGTGGGTGTAGTAACCGTTGAAGTACCAACTTCTTTAGTTGGTCTCACAGTTTGTTCAGTTGAGCTCCCCCCAACAGTTCCAACACCCGTGATAGCTGGTACCTCCAAAAGAGGAGGAAGCTGCATCTCAAGAGCTGATGACCCGGGCTCGACCACAATTCCAACCAACAACAAGAAATCGAGACCTTCAGATTCATCAGACTTTCCAATAAGAGTAGTAGTATAAGTCTCAACGATTGGTCCTACGATTAGAAATTTCCTATGGTTAAATGGAAACCGACAGGCGAATCTATAACACGGGAATAAAAATCTTACCGACAGGTGAGTCAACCGTGTTCATCGGTTCGGCAGCCTCACGTTGGGCTTGTTCATACAACATGTCTTCGAAAAGCCTGTCGTTAGAATCTAAAGAGATAGGAATCGGATCAGGTGAAGATACACCTGTTTCTCCGAGGTCCGCATCACTGAGAGCTCCCTTATCACCCAGATCCTCTGCTAGAGCACCTACACAGAGTCAAAGTGTTGAAGTAGAAAGAGGAAAAGCCGAGAAAGCACAATAAGAAGAAGTGAAAATTACCTTCAGCTGCTGTGCCGAGTTCTGCAACCTCAGTCCTTAGGGCCACTCATTTTAATTTTTCTAAGAGGGTAAGAAGCATAGAAACGATAAGCTGAGACACAAATTCCAAATCGTTCAATTCCCGCCAAATGAAGGACCTATCACCGATGTCAAATATACCTGGATCTTCGACCCTTTCAATGGCATCAGGTTCAGCGCTGGAATCTACAACAGCCTCAACATTTGTACCTGCTCCAGCACCGGTAGGTTCTTCGGTCATGACTTTGTCCATTGGTTGGGAGAAGTCAGACCTTTCAAAACCATCAAAGCAGGGAGAAAGAGGATCATACTCCTTTTCACCTTCTTCGCGACCTCCTAAGACACGAGAATGAATAAGTCGAGGAATTAATAAATAGGACAGTCCGAAGATCATAAAAAGTTGAAACATTACCTTCTCCACCGATAGATATGTCAGTGGTAGGTCTCGTTTCTAAAGTCAGGAGTCCAACATATCGCTTGGAAGCTAACTTTTTACGCTTAGCAGACGGAACCTCCTCCGGATCAATAACTCGCTCATGAGTAAATTTAGAGCGCAATTCTCGCCCCAAACCGACTTGAGTTGAAGGCTGAGAGCTTGTCCAACGTATGGGACGAGGCCTTTCTTCTTCTCTCTCTTCTTCGGAAGTTGCACCTGGGATTTTAACCCACATCTTGTTAGGATAAGTGCGTATAACTCACACTCTTGGCTTCCTCGGAGCCGACGAAGGCTTAGGTAAGCTAGAGCGACGAGCATGAGCAGCCAATACTAACTCAAATAATTCTAAAGAAAGAGGATCCGACAAACCTATTTCCAGCTTCTCATGGTCACTGCCGGCTTCAGTCTCCTGCCCACCTGCAATCTCAGTTTTTAGGATCTTGTCACTAACAGTAGAGGCAGCTTCTTTTTGCTTCCCCTGGTCAGAAACACCCACATGCTCTTTTCCTCTTCTTTTTTGCAGTACAACCTCACGCACCATCCAAGTGGCAATCCAAGCTGCCTCTTCGGCCGCTAACTCCGCAATCGGTCGGACGGGCATAGATTCGTTCGCTGCCAGAAGCCATCGACATTACAGGAACATCAACTCTAATTTACGCTCTGCATCAGGAAGTTTGAACTTGGCACCAGTGCAGCCAGTTATGCTCCAGAACCAGGCCCTAGCCCATCTATTAAGCCACCACGAGTTCAAAGTTGTTGATTCGGATTCCTAATGTAAATCTGATCGTACCCGAGCTATTGGGTGAATTGACATGGCAGGTATGACTCTATATAACAACGGTTCTGTACACGAAAGATCATGTAACTCGGCCAAATGTTGATCAACCAATCAAAACAACCAGCATCAAGACCAGTCTGATGTGTCCCAAACCTCTCCATGTCAACCAATGAGTCATCGTGTTGACCCGATAACCATGGGAAGCAGGTCGAGAAAGCCCAACACTTGTGATTCTGAAGCTGCCTTTTAATTTATGCAAACTCTCAGCCTTTCCATTTACAATTTTCTATTAATTAGAGAAAGGGAACTGATGGATCTGCAGTAGTTGGGGCCGACATCATATCTGATCGATATAGTACGAACCAGACCATCAAATAGGTATAGAGGAGCTCTGCTTTTGTAAGAGGAGTCTGGGCTGACGGCAGATTTCCCCCTTGAGTGAACACACTCACGATTTGACGAAGCCCTCGATAAATATCCGCGACCATCGCTGGAAGAAGAGATAAATTCTTTTGATGAGCAAGTAAGACCGCAGGATAAAGGACTTCTAGAGGCAGAGCGTCTCTGGATTGGAACGGCACCATGCATTTTTTTAACCAAAGAGTGAGGTAGCCAGCAAGCAACGTCATGGGCTGGATCGGCTTCACCGCTTGCCATAAATATGTGTGGAACTTGGTTCCAGCAGGAAAACCACCTTCAACACCAGCTATGGTAAAGGATTAAGTGTTGGAATTTTGAATTAGCTCATTCACTTCTGAAGGAGTCAACGGTGTCAGTCCACATATCGCCTCACCCAGACTGTTATCCAGATTCTTGAACAAATAATCCGCAAACTTCTTCAGACTTATTTGTTGTCGCGTCTTCTTGGATAGCGGATCGGCACCTGCCAAGGCTATGTGGTAGTGGCAGGTGAGATCCCAGAAAGTGTCATAGCGATCGGGCGTCCGCAACTTCAGCTGCCGTAGCTCTCGGTCAGAAGGAAAATATTCTTGATAGATCATATTTCCCATTGAGAGGCCTGACACCTTATGCATCTCATGCAATGCTAACCCTAACTCCCCATGCTTGGTCAAGAACGTGTTGGTGTTAGGATTGTAAATCTCCAATAGTGCCAGGAAGTGGGGAACACTTATCGTCAATCCATATGTAGTGGCGCGGACCGCTTCATATAAACCACTCCCTTTCAACTTGACCTCGAACTGGTTTAGGATATAATAGCTTAAGCGGGTCCACCAAAGCTTGTCAGAGAGTGCACCCAACCAAAATACCGATGACCGGTTACTGGCATTTGTCGACCTAAATTCGTAAGTCGGTTCTTCACAGTGTTGGCCACGGTAAAGACTTCACCCCTGGGCGGATCATTCGATTGTAAGACCCCCGGATGTAACCCGATTATCCAATTCCAATCACTTGATCCAGGAATCACGCCATGGGTGACATATTCGCAATGAATGCGGTCGTGCTCCTCCCTTAACACCCACGACATTTCCCGCAGGACAGTCTAACATCGAAGTTCCGTAAGTGAGCAGTGACAAGGAATTGGAGGAAGGTATAGAGGCCCGCCATCATCATGATGCAGCCATTGTTCGGCTTCTAAAGACACAGTAGCTGGATCTTCAGTAGAATCGCCGAATAGATACTCCGGCTTCCTCAACGGATGTGTCAAACTTGGGTCCTTCACTAAAGGCACATCCATAATCAGTTGCCTTAAGGTACGATGCTCTCCCTTCCATATTAATTGCTGAAGTTCGTCTGGTGCATCCGAAACAAATTGAGGGGCCGTCGGTACAGGGATAGGTTTGTCAGTGGTGGCGTAGGCCTCACTAGAGTGACCTTCCACTCCTAGAGCATTGAGTGCCCTCGAGGGAAAATTAACTGAGGTAGAACGATAAATGATTATTAACACGGTTATAAATACCTATGTTAAGACAGTATAAGCGTTGAACTCATCTCACGAGTTGTAAGATAGAGTCACAACCTTATAAAGGGCGAGACGATCTCAATCACATCGTGCATGTAAAGGACAAGGTACATTACTACGCGAATAACGTGATAACATACCCTAGCCCATGTAACGCGACACAACATGAGATCGCCCCATGTCTTAAAACATGTCTCGACCAAGCAAAACATGTCTTGTGAAGCATCCACTCCCACGAAAGAGAGTGTCGGCTCTTCCCAATTACCTCGCTAAGGAGAGTAAAATGGGGACATTATTCAGGATCTATATTAATTAGGTGAGATAATCAAGAACTATGTTATACATACGAAGTACAAGATACATCATCACGTGGATAACACGATAGTATACCCGCCCTTCGGAATATAGCACAGTAGGAAATCGCCCCAAGTTAATTTAGACATGCCTCGACCAAGTGAAATGCATCTTCTGAAGCGTCCACTCCCACGAAGGAGAGTGGCGGGGCTTCCCAATTGCCTCACCAAGGAGAACAAAGCGGGGATGTAATATGCAAAATGATATATTTAGTTCATGAATAAAAAGAAACGATGAAGTTATACCTATGTAGGTAAAGGGCGTCGCCTCGGGCGACTGAGTCACCGAACGACCTCTAGGAACACGGGATCTCTTGGGCGACATATCTGCAAAGAGAGTTAACAGTTCGATTACGCTAGAGGTTGAGAAATAGCATAAAGGGCGTCGCCTCGGGCGACTGAGTCACCGAACGACCTCTAGGAACACGGGATCTCTTGGGCGACATATCTGCAAAGAGAGTTAACAGTTCGATTACGCTAGAGGTTGAGAAATAGCACAATATACACAAGGTGATATATCCTATATGATAGAAATATATGCAAGGATATATAAACAATAAGATATATCCTAACAAAGAGATATAGACAATGTATGTGCAAGGATATAAAACTAACAAGAGGGGTAAACAAATTAACTACAAATGTGATAGGGCAAAATGATCAACAAGCAATACACAATGGCGATGTAAGATATGAATATGAAAACAAGTGCGCCAATGCAATCACAAACAAAGGATATGTTTACGAGGTTCGGTCCCCACGACCTACGTCCCCGCTCCTCACCTCGAGGAGATCTCCACTATCACAACCGGGTTTTCTACGTTCACCCGAACAACGTTTACACCTCACAATACAATCACTATGCAATCACACCTCACACACTAAGTGTTGGTCCTAGCCCGTGTCCTCCTCCTCAAGTGCTCGGTTACAACCTCTCCCTAGGCACGTCAACCGACGCCACTCCTCTTGGATTCGACCCCGTCTCTCACCACACACTTCTCTCGGTGTACAAGTGTATTACAAGTGAATCCTCACAATTAGGCTCAATACAAAGTATTTGTTCTCTACAATGAATGAGAACAAATTATAAGCTCACTCTCTAAGTTACACAATCCCACAACCCAATTATACTATGAATGTAAATACAATAAGCTCAATAGGTTGTGTGTGAACAAAGAGATAATAAAATCAACTAAACTCAATATGAACACTAGCTTAATAAAAAGATAATCAAACAATATAAAATATGAAGCTAGATTGAGTTTAGAAAACTTCTCAATAGATCAAGAGTGGAAGGAGAAGAGTTGGATGCTCAAACACCAATAGATGATCTCCTCAAGCTCTTGTGGAAGTGATTCACAAAACCAAAACACTCAAATGCTTAAAAGCTTATAAACACACTTAAACCAAACATAAACCCTTGATTAAAACTCTCTTAAACTTGTTTTTAAACTCTCTTGGCTCACTTGAAAAGACATCAGCAATGGGGTATATATACCCACTAGAAATCTCAGCAAAAACCCCCAAAACAAAATGACCAAAAACCCCAGCAAACAGCTCAGAGAAAGAGCCGTTAAAAAGCAACGGCTATATTGTCGGTCGACCGAAAATTCCGTCGGTCGACCGATGAGAGCAAAAACAAAAATATGAGATACTTGAATTTTGATGTTTTGACATAAACCAACTTTTGAAACTTTGTGAAATGTTTTTATAGACTTAGCAAAACATGTATAAACTGATATTCAAGTCTACAAACTAAGAATACAATATTTTCACAAAATTGCATATTCTATGCAATGTTTTCAAAAACACAATAGAAAATATGAAATATATAATTTCATATATATAATCATAAAAACTCAAAACACATGTATGTATATGTATAACTATATATATTATATATATATATATATATATATATCACTATATATATATATATATATATGAAAACCAACATAATGTGTGTGTATAGATAATTGAGCTTAGTGTACTTAACACACATAATATAAATCCTAAACTACATTACCCAAGCAATCTTGATCTTCCATTAAGCTTGACTTGGTATACGTTGCGGATGAAGCTTGAACTTGATCTTTAACTATGAATTGCAAGGCTTCACCGACATTCCGCCAACCTCCATTTGATATGATCGTTAAGGCGCAATCCATCCATCCTCCAACTACGTTGTTTGTCTACAATAAATACGAAAACACAAATACTAGACAAACAACATTTTGTTTGTTAATCATCATCAAAACAAGAAGGCCAACAATCTCCCCCTTTTTGATGATGACAAACAATTTACAAAAAGAAGTATATGCATGAAGTAAATGAACATATACAAGATAATAACTCACATGCATATAAACAAACAAGATAGATATACTCACAATATTTCTCCCCCTTTGACAACATCAAAAAGGAGACAAAAGAATTAAGAGAGCGAAGGCTCCCCCTATCAATAAGCATAGGTGAGTATCAAACAATTATAGGGAATGCTCTTTCTCCCCCTATCAAAATGCCTCATGAAAAGATCATGGCAAATATGTGAGCGAGCATAAATGAAAAGATATGCTAAGCATCACTCACATACAAACAAGATACAATGAGGACACATAATGATATGACATTATAAAGATAGTGTCTCATTATAAAAACCATGTATGAGAATAGATTTATGAAATCAAAAGAAGAGGAACATGAGAACCATGAAAAAAAGTTTCAAGTGAAAACAAATCACTCAAATGAAATCATAAATCAAGATTTGAGTCCAAAAACAATGTTTGATCAAAAAGAAAGTTTTCACCCAAGTATTCTTGGTGCCGGATTGTTTAGGGACATGACCCCTATCAATAAAGCTCAAAGCCTTAGGGTTATGAACCCTCTTAGGCATATATGGTGCACGAACACGGTCATAACAAAAATTACTCAAATGACCCTTCCGATTGCAATAAGTACAATGGAAAGGAAGCATTTGCTTATGTTGACCAAACGGTTGTGCACGGGAAACTTTAGAAACATTTGCAAACATGGATGATCTTTTAAAATTATTTTGCAAATGTGAAACTCTCTTTAAATCAAAACAAAATTTGGCCAAATGACCAAATCTACCACAATGATCACATCTATACACATGAGCATGCTTATGATGAGCAATGGGTGCATGTGTGTGTACATGTGATGAAGAAACTTGATGAGATGCACAAGAAGGATTAATATTCTTATGTTTTTGTGCATCATAGCAAAATTTAGCTAAATGGCCTTTACGACCACAAATGGAGCACTTGTAAACTTTGCTATACAAGTGTGCATAGTGTGTGGGTGATTTTGTAGCACTAGATTTAGCACACTTGTCCATAAGTTTCTTATGGTTATCAATGCATATTTTCAAAGTTGAATCTAAAGATGAAATGCAATTTTTCATAAGATTCAAGTCTTCATTTTTAGGCACATATGCACTTTTAGAAGTAGAACATAAGTAGTCATTTATAAAAGAAGCAGTGTTATTTTGTATGTTCTTTACTTCTAACATGGCATTATCTCTTTCATGAGTTAAACTAGCAACGTTTGAAGTTAAAGAAACATGATCCAATTTTAATTTTTCATTGTTTTCTTTAAGGATCACATTTTCATTAGAAATAGTTTCAAACTTAGATGCTAACAACTCATGATCGGATTTCAAAATTTCATGCTTGCTTTGTAAATTAATGAAATCATTTTGCAATTTGTTAAAGGCATGTAATAATTTTTCACTAGCACAAGCAAGTTCATCATTAGGTAAATCATTAATAGATTTGAACTCGCAAACCTCACTAGGGCTATCGCCTAGTGGCCGTGTGCATGATGCTCCACATGAACTTGAAGCGGGATCCTCCAAAGCTTGTCGGATCGCCTCCAAGTCTCCTTGATGTGCTTCTATAAATATCCATAAGGTGTAAGCACTATCAAAATGAACAAACTTGTTAGACATAGATGAGTTAAAAGCATTTAACAAATATTCTAACAAAATGTTGTTCATAGTAAACATGCGATGATCATTTTTATTCCACTTGGATTTCTCCATAGTGGGCACAATATAAGCATCATCTATAATTTCCCATAAATCAAAGTGTTTAGATTGAACAAAAAGTTTAAATCTAACACACCATTGGGCATAGGGGAAATTATCTAATCTAGGAGCAATATTGATGGCATAACCTAAACCATGCATATCCATAATATAAAAGGCAAGCAAGATACAATTAAAGCTCAAAATTAGATTAGCACAAAAACTAACTTGGATCTTTAACTCAAGGCGATTAGACCTTAAATCAAAGAGCACCAAGCTCTGATACCAATTGTTAGACCCTAGAGGGGGGGTGATTAGGGTCTTATGCTAATCTAATCCGATTAAATGCCAATTAAAACTAATTAATAAGTTATCCTAGCAAGTATAAAATACAACAAGATACGTAAGCTAGGATAAGCAATATGAACAAATGAATATATCCTATCAATGAGATATTACAAATATATGAGCAAGGATATATGAACTAACACAAGGGTAAAATAAACAATCTACACAAGTGATAGGGTAATATGATGAGCAATACACAAAGGCGATATAAGATATGAAAACAAGAATAAGAACGCCAATGCAATCACAAACAAAACGATATGATCACGGAGTTCGGTCTAACCACTTGACCTACGTCTCCGCTCCTCACCTCGAGGAGATCTCCACTATCACAACCGGGTTTTCTACGTTCACCCGAACAACGTTTACACCTCACAATACAATCACTATGTAATCACACCTCACACACTAAGTGTTGGTCCTAGCCCGTGTCCTCCTCCTCAAGTGCTCGGTTACAACCTCTCCCTAGGCACGTCAACCGACGCCACTCCTCTTGGATTCGACCCCGTCTCTCACCACACACTTCTCTCGGTGTACAAGTGTATTACAAGTGAATCCTCACAATTAGGCACAATATGACAAATGATTGTTCTCTCTAACAAGGTGAGAACTCAATTAAGCACAACTCTTGGTCACAAACCCACAACCCCAAATTATACTATGAATGTAAATACAATAAGCTCAATAGGTTGTGTGTGAACAAAGAGATAAAACAATATAAACTCAATATGAAATCTAGCTTATGGAAATTAAGGTCAAAACAATAAATAGCTAGAATTGAGTTTAAGGAAAACTTCTCTATAGATCAAGAGTGAGAGAGAGATGAGTTGAATGCCCAAACACCAAAGGATGATCTCCTCTTTGCTCTTGTGAAATTTGCTTCACAAACTAAACTCAAACAAACTCTTAAAGCTTTTTAAACCAAACTTAAACAAACATTAAACAAGTTTAAACCCTTGTTAAACTATTTTAAAAACAATCTCTTAGATGGCTTGAGAGTTGAAGACAATGGGGTATTTATACCCTCTCACAACTCAGCCAAAAACCCCAAGCAAAAAGACAAAACAGCCCCAAGGCAACGGTCAAAAAACTAGCCGTTGGAAGCTGAAAACAACATCGTCGGTCGACCGGAAAATTCATCGGTCGACCGAAAATTTTCATCAGTCGACCGGACCGGTCGACCGACAGGCTTTCTGTCGCCCAGTGAACTTTTGACCTCAGGTTCGGTCGACCGGTTCGGTCGACCGAAAACTGATACTAAAAAACTGTATATCTGATTTTAAAACGCTGTTTAAAAATATCAAATAAATTCCCTCATCGAGCAATGCTCCGATAGATATCTCGGTGTCGTCGTCGAAGAAGTAGGCGAGGAACATGTTCTCTATATCGTCCCAGCTGTTCACGCTACTTGGCTTGAGGCGGCGATACTAATCGAAGGCGGCTCCGCGAAGAGTGCCGACGAATGACCGCACCATCAGAGGCTCATTGCCAGAAATAATACCCAAGTGCGATTTGAAATAAATCAAATGCTGAGTGGGGGAACCCTTCCCATCGAACGGCGTGAAGTTGATTAAACTGAACTTCGCCGGATAGGGGATCGATTCCCACTCTCTTGGGTATGGACAGGGAATGCCTGTTTTCTTCGTCTCTTGAGCGGAGATCAATGTGTTGATTTTGCTCTCGAGATCTTTGATCTTCAAGTCTTCACTTGTATCCTCGTTGGCATCCTCGTTATCACCCCCTGCATTGACGGGAGGGTTATTGGCATTGTGAGCTCCATCCCTATCCGTGTGCTCTTCTTCCTGAACAACATGATTACGGTGACTTGGTTCACCTTGTTGGTTCCTGAATGCCTGGATTTGTTGCTCATGCATCTCTCTCATAGTCTGCATGGCCATCTGCATCTCGAACCTGAAGCTTTCTTTCTGCTTAGCCAAAGCGTCTTCAAGCATCTTGGCCATTTCTTCCGCGCTTATCATAAATGACTCGCGGGGTTGTCCTCCGCTGGACACTGTATTGTCCGATGCGACAGCAGAGCAGGAATCCGATTCTTCATCTTCCGAAGGCAATCTTGTCCGAACCCTACCATAAGTTCCTCGTGCGATGGCTCCGGACTGCAGGCGGGTTACACACCGGGATGCTTCCAGAAACGACTTGAGATTAACCTGTGTCGATGTCTCTTTGCTGGTCATGTTGGCGGTGACCCTCGGAAATTCTCCGTCTTTAACCACCGTTCTTCTTTGCCGGAAACGCCTATACCTTGGTTTTGGCGTTTCGGTGCCGAGCCTTTCGAACACTGAAATTCTCTCGGGGACTACCTTGATGCAGTTGCATTGAGACAGTACCGCCCGAATGAGCTTTGAACAAGGGCACTGAGTTTCCTGTTCTCGGGGACTCCTCTTTCTGGTTCTGTTCGTACCCCCAGCACGATAGTACAACTCGTCATTTTGACAGTCGGAGTAACCTATCGTGTGTGGGCACGACTTCTCAGGTATAACATTATCACTATCAGATGATAATGTTTCCATCTGAGGGCGAATTGCCTTCCTTGGACTTTCAAGAGTCA
The DNA here is from genome assembly GCF_001876935.1 of Asparagus officinalis. Lineage (NCBI taxonomy): Eukaryota > Viridiplantae > Streptophyta > Magnoliopsida > Asparagales > Asparagaceae > Asparagus > Asparagus officinalis. The sequence goes on from NC_033796.1 coordinate 78,798,776, forward strand.
CGCGCCTTGAGACATGCCTTTTTGGGCGTGAATTCTCAGCGGGCTCTTGGACCTCAATGCGCAAATTAGCGCGCGCAGTTGCCTTGAGCTCCTTGTCATGTTGGAGGTAGCGGTGACCCCCAGCGTGTTGATTCGTTCGGGGTTTTCTTAGTGGGCCCAAACGTTCTTGGATCGGAGCTTTGCTTCGCTCATCGGGAATTGGACCGAGGCGCTCCAAGACTGGCTTTCTTCTTCGGGAGGATTCTGCATGATCTCCCGGAGTAGCTATGGGAATTCTCGGCGACTTAGCTGGGTTCGCCGGAGGTTGAATTTTGGTTGGAGGCTGCAAAGGTTGCTCCTTAGCCTGAATTGCCGCTTCAGACTTTGGCCTCCAAACTTTGCGAGTTGTTGTATATATATATGACTACATATATATACAAGGAAACCAGTAAAATGTGTGTGTATAGATAATTGAGCTTAGAGTACTTAACACACATAATATAAATCCTAAACTACATTACCCAAGCAATCTTGATCTTCCATTAAGCTTGACTTGGTACACGTTGCGGATGAAGCTTGAACTTGATCTTTAACTATGAATTGCAAGGCTTCACCGACATTCCGCCAACCTCCATTTGATATCATCGTTGAAGCTCTATTCCATCCATCCTCCAACAACGTTGTTTGTCTACAATACATAGGAATACACAAACACTAGACAAACAACATTAGTAGTAAATTGTTTGTAAATCATCATCAAAACAAGAAGGCCAACAGCTACTACAAAGGGAAAATGGCGCTATTCTACAAAATGGGATTTATTGTTAAAAATCCGATTCAACCTACATAGTGGGCCTGATGTAGATGCAGTTTCAACCCATGACAACTCAAATCAAGCCAAATATCTTGGGGTTTTGGTTCAAAACATGAACGTGGCCAAACAAGAAAACAACAACGTGCCTACAAATCAGAATATCGTGTGCACTAAAAGCCCGATAGGGCAGTTATCACGCAAGGATTAAACAGAGGGTTTGGCTATAATTACAAATCTCAGAAGTTCAACTCAACCCCTCATGCAATCAAAAGCAAACAATGAACTCAACGAATTTAGATTCGGCCTTGTCAATATATAGGTTCTTGAACCCACAGTTTACACCAAGTTTATGTCAACAAAATAGATGTTCACATGAAGTCAACGGATTACGATCCGAACGGGCTGTTATTCAAAGGTCTTAACCATACTCAGTCTGTATGCAAAGCTAGGCCAAACATGCAATCATACAACCAGATCAAAGAATTTGAGCTGCCGTCTCAAGATTCAAACAACTCGTGCCTGAGAATGAAGTTCAAGCCACGGTTCTTAAACAAATTCAAGTTAACGGAAAGGGGTTACCCAAGATAAATTGAACTCGGGATATTCACAAAGAAGAAGTTCTGAAAGTAACCAACCCAAGAAGAGACTTAATCCCCTGTTACATTCAAAAACCTAGATGTCATCCAAAGTCCCTAATTTGAAACTAGGGTTTTGACTACCCCTTCACAATCGAGTGCACAAGATAGATGTCATCCAAAGTCCCTAATTTGAAACTAGGGTTTTGACTACCCCTTCACAATCGAGTGCACAAGATGGAATCCAATCTTGAAACTAGGGTTTTGACTACCCCTTCACAATCGAGTGCACAAGATGGAATCCAATCAGAATTGAGGATAAAGCTTACCTGAATTTAGAGAAGAATCGAGGAGAGAATAAGCTCGTCGAAGCAAAACCAATCGCTGCTTGCTCCCACGACTCCAACCCAAATCAAGAACTGAAACCCTAGCCTTGAAGAGTGAGTTCACCAAAATGAATTGGATTCAAAGATAGGATTCAAGGAGGCAAAGAGTAAAGAGGATTCAGAAGTTCTGAAATGAGTTCATGAGGAAAAGGCTCGAAGAAAAATTTTGAAACGACGAAGAGAAGGAGATGAAGAGATCGGGTATTTAAAAGAGCCTTGAACCGAATTAAACCCAGTTCGAACCAGACCAAACCAAGTCGAGCTGGAATTAAACCAAGTTTTGAACCAACCTAGAACCAAAATCTCTCCTTATCCTCTCAACTGACTCGCGCTCATGCGAGTCACCAAATGGTGATTCACACTCATGCGAGTCACCAAATGGTGACTCGCACTAATACGAGTCACTAAATAGTAGCTCGCATGTGTGACAAGTTGTTTGGCCAATTTACGAGAATTCTGACCTATTTTCGAGTATTTTTAATGTATACGGGGCCCGTATTCCTACTTCAATGGGTATATGAGTCTAAACTATTTCCTACCTTTACCGAGAAGTTTCTGAAGAATATCATTTAGAATATTCGTAAGGATAACCCGACAAAACTCCCATGAGTATACGAGTATAAACTAGTCCTCCTAACTCCAACGCCTTAAGAGTTTAAACTATGTAGACTCCAGTTAACATACGAGTATAAACTGTGTTAACACAGGTCAACGCACTGATGGCTTCGCTAGAACAAAACTATGGATATGAATTCTGACGAAGATGATCAGTTCAAAGTAAACTCGATGGCATGAGCTGAGTTCAGAAACTTACACACCAGTCTCAGTTCAAGACTTCAATAGTGGTCAGATGATAAATGCAGTACCGAAAGAACTTTATCTATTTGACAAAATACTAAGTAGATTGAAGACTGAAGAAGCTGAGAGCAGAAGCTAATTACAGGTCTTATCATACCGATTGAAGGTTGGGGTATCTATAAAAGAAACAAGACTCTTCTATAAAAGAAACAAGACTGAAATACTTTGGATGGGGTATCTGTAGGCGTCAAAAATTGCCTATGGATTCCCTCACGCAGTTCAAGACAAAGAGAACATAATGAATAACATCATCCGAGTCAAAGAAGTTTATCTGACGACGATGAAACGTATGAAGCGAATTGGTAAAAGCACACAAGTCAACAAATTGATGAAACACGCGTAAAGGGGAAGCAAGTGAACTAAAGGAAATGCAAATAGCTAAAAGAGTCAAAAAGACATAACAACTGGCTAGGAGACTTGCACGCATGCGAGTCACCAAATGGCAACTCGCACCCATGCGAGTCACTAAATGGTGACTCGCACAGCTCCGAGTCACCAAATGGTGACTCGCACAGCTCCTAGTCACCACGACTATCTGGGCCTCCCAAACCTCCCAAAACAAGGATTTTGATATTTTATTAGAATTCTTACGTCCCAGGACCTCCCCAACTGTTCTGAAGCTATCCTTAAGTGTGCATGGGTGGTTATCAACTGCAGATGATGTCAAAACACTTGATCTTATTAGAAAACACGATGACAAAAGCCTAGAAATAGAAGCCCAAGGTCTTCAGTTGAGAGGATCTGAAATCTGAGGGCAAGGTGCTGTCCAATTGAACAGTAAACCATGAATTTCAGAGGAGAATTGACAGATCTTGGCGAACTTTTTTATAAAGAAAAAGCCATTGAAAGATTTAAGATTCTCTCTCCCTCTTTCCTCCGGATCAAACCTTGTTTTGATCTCGAGAAGAGCCACAATCTCGCTTGGTCGTGATTATCATTGTTGTGATTGTTTCCTTCGTGAAACAAGAGCATAATTAAATTTGTCAATCGGATCTGATCTACGGTGGTCCACGAACTAACGTGTCTCCGGCACAGGCAAAGATCCCACGCAAAGTAATAGGAGATAAACTACTGCTGCGTTTTGTTTCATAAAGTTGTAATCTTTAATTTTTATTGTAAGAAGATTTTATAAAAAGATCGACTTTTCTTTCAGCTTGAACTTGTAATCGATAAACGATTATAATAGGTTTAACAACAATGAAAACGACAACTTTTGACAAAAACAACTAGTTTGCATGGAATGCTAGAAGCTGGAGGTTATTTGATAGGGTTCATTCGAGGGATACTAGGGACTTATGGACTCAAGTTCATGAATATGTAAGTGAATGGCGTGTTGTGCAAGAAACCTCCCATCAACCTTGTCTACATAACCCTCCAATGGGGGATGCAGTATTAGTCATAAGTGGTGCGCTCCAATTGTGGGAAAGATGAAATTAAATGTTGATGGGAGTTTTCTTAGTACTTCTCGTGATTAAAGTGTGGTAGGGTAATTCGTGATGATTCCAACAACGTTTTGGGGGCATTCACAATTCTATAATGAGTACTGCTGGAGCATGTAGAGGTGCTTGCCATTACTTTGGGTCTTCGATTTGCTTTGGAGAGTGGGTTTTAACTTGATGCTGTTGAGTTAGATAGTTTTAGATTGTTCGTCTTTCATATTCGAAGGATTTTGATCACCATATGTTAGGAGATGTCCTTGAAGAGGCTCGAAAGATGATGCGTGCTTGTGGTTCTCCTTCTGTGAAGTACGTGCACTAAAATTTGTTAATGTATGGTTGACAATCTAAGATAGCTAGAATTAGGTCAAAAGAAGTTCATTCACAGCTTATATCTCTGATCTATGATGATGTAGCTACATGTGGACCTTCTCTATCATGGAGGGTCATCTTTCAAAGGAAAAAAAAAGAAAGAATTTAATTCTCCTGCATCTCGTCCAATAAAATACTTACTCCCCCTTCTATTAGCATACCCAATAACAAATTACTAGATTGACATATATTATTGACTTAGTGACCAATTAGTATATTTTCTTGCTCCGGCGATAATTTGGTATATTATGTAGACTATGTGATAAATTAGCCTATATTTTGGCCGGAGCCAAAATTCCAGCCAATTTGAGTCATATGTAGCTAATGTGGATTAGGTGGGCTTACATGACAAGGTAACCGAAAAGGGGAAAAACTCAACACCTCCACCCCCCAAAAAATCTCTATTTTCCCTCTTTATCTCTATTCATGCGAGGGAGGGGATGAATCTTCCAAATTTTGTAGAAATTCTCCTTGTGCATAGTGTTATTTAATGGGTTCAGAATCTTGATTTGGCTATAAAGATATTGATTTATGTAAATTAGGGCTTTTCATCCTATTAAACCATTAGTTTACTTCTTCCGTGCTCATTCTTGAGTTTGACTTTGAGTAAGAGCTTGAGGATATATGATCTAACTCCAATTTCAGTTGCCCTAGCCAATTTAATGCTAGGAGGAAGAAGAACCAAAAATTCTCAATTTGAACCCTAATTTTGAGCCCTAATATTTGGGAAAACCTATTTTAGATTTAATTAACCCCAACTACCTCCACGTTGGCAGCCACATGGGCCACACGTGAGGATTATGTGACTCAATTTGGTCGAAATTTTGGCTCCTACTAATCTACTTGTCAATATCTAGAACCTTGGGGCATAGGATCAATATTCAATTACCATAATCTAATACATTCTCTTCATTCTCTATTTATATATTAACCTAGGATCTGCTCTACTAGTGAAAAGCCGGATTAACCCAATCTAGATTGAATGAATGAATGAAAATGCTCACATTGAGGTTTTATGTAATAATAAAAAATTAATAACTATATTATCACTAACAAATAATGGGTCTACAGGGACGCTTTATAACCGTCCTGCTAGACACTAAAACCGTCCTCATAGGCCTAAGGGAATGGTTACTCATCCGATACCTTTGCTGCCATAGTCTTTGGTCTAAGGGGACGGTTCATGATCCAAGTGGCACGGTTCTTGAATTATTCCCGTAAACAACATTTTGGGACGGTTTAACTATGGTGGCGGTTTATATTTTTGCAGATGGTGACGATTATTTGGCAACGGGAACAGTTATATTTTTAAGCTACCGTGATGCTTACGCACCAAGGGGGATAGTTTTAAGTTTGATTTAGGAGGATGGTTTTGTTATCTATGGGAACATTTTTGTTTGTAATCTATGGGGATGATTTTTATACCTAAGGAGAAGGTTAGCAATGGGGACGGTTTTTAGAAATGGGGACGGTTTTCAGATGTAAAGATAAGGGAACGGGTATATTTAGCAAAGGGGACAGTTTTCTATTTTGATAGTGTAAAAGCAAATCATCCAAATATATCACACATTTTTTTGACCTACAGTTTCAAAATTAAAATAGAATAAAACAAAACGAAAATTCCATGATTTATACATGCTCATGTCACAAACAAATAAATGAAACTCCAAATGATGTTGGTAGCAAACAACCAAACATAAGGAACAATTCATTGGTGCATTACAATTACTTTAGTACAAGTTTTTTCTTTTTTCCAAAGTACATGACTAAAATTCCTCTTTCATTAAAACGAAAAGTGTCTTCTGTATCTTAATGGAGAACGATGCCTGAAACAAAAAAGAACATAAGTCTCAGCCTGAAGGTTACCTCCAGTACAAACTCTTAAATCATAGTGCCTAGACTCAAATGCTTTTCAACTTCTGAGGAGCACTGCACCTTAATGGAGGACGATGACCCTGGCACGGCTGCATGATAAGGGCAATAAATTCGGGAGAAATAGAAAACTAAAAAAATAAAAGCCTAATAAAATGAATTCGGTGGAAGACATAACTAATGGTCAAACTGGTCTACTACATTATATAGAGAACATTCAAATGTTAAAAGTTAGAGCAACCTCTACATTGAACTTCAACGATGAGTACATCCTCCAGTGAATAAACCCCTAATGCAGCTTCATAACAAGGCCGAATCACGTCCAGTTTCGAACTTTCAAACAATATGTCCTACATAGTTCCGAATCACGTCCAGTTTCGAACTTTCAAACAATATGTCCTACATAGTTCATTACATGCAATCAAAGGTTAGTCACATAAGAAGTTAAAACAATATGTCCTACATAGTTCATTACATGCAATCAAAGGTTAGTCACATAAGAAGTTAATTATTACCAAAACTATGTAAAGTAGATAATTGTAGTACAAGTTTACGCGTCTTATTGTAATTTCCACAAACAATTGATTAGATGATAGATCGACCTTCATTTTGTCAATGTTGGCGAGAAGGAAATCTTTTGTGCTGACTTTGTTCTTAACTATAGGAAGGCTAGAGAATGGAATTGAATTCATGAACTAATCAAAATACGTCACAGAAAAGTATGAAACTTGGGAACCTACCCTGTTGATATGTATCACATATTAGAAAAAAATTAGGTAAGAGAAAGAATGCGTAGAGAAAAACAAATACATAACCTACTATACAATTTTATTATCAAGCTATTATAAAAAAGGTAGTCACAAGATCTATAACGTATACTTCATATGCAGTGGCAGAACTACATCGTGTCCAATGGTGTTATGGGACACCAGTGGATTGCCTAGTTTATAGATATGTTTCTTTTACACTTTTCTCACCCTGAGCTAACATCACTTTGGAAATAGTTTTCTCACCAGACTCTCTGGATCCATTATTATCTTTGTCATTGAGGATTCGATGTACAAAATTGGCACTATCATCAGCCACCAAACCATTTATATCCATAGGCATAAAACCGGATGTCTGCCCAATAACATCTTTAATTAAGTCATCTCTGATGTTCTGCATACATGAACCATGTTACCTATATGGAGACTGTAAGCCTAAAGACGAGGAAGTGAAAAATCACACACCTCACGCTGGATCTTTGAGACACCCTCAAGAGAAGAGGATAGCATATCAGCTCGTTGAGCCTCTGTCAAAGGACTCATGACAATTTCATGGCTGAAGCAATGTCTGATTGGTGGTTGCAAACCTTCAGAACTATCTGCAGCTACAACGAGCAATACAGGATGCCTACTTACTCTTTTAACTTCAACTAGATACTGATCCACAAGAAATGTCATCATAAGATTCTGGATTAAATTGATTTCCAAAGAAATGCATGTACATAATTCCAATAACCTAAGATAAGTATGGATGGACGAAGATTTTGTAGGAGCATCTTACAAGACCATGATTAGCTGGTGGTCTTGAATACGACTCTTCATCTTCAGAAAATGGTTCAGTAAACTCTCTAATAATAGACGCAACTTCAGAGATAATGCCGACTTGATCAAATGTTGAACCTTCATTTGAAGATAAATTCCCGAACATCAAAATAGCGAAGTAGAAGTATACAAGGTGCATATCTGTTGATTCATTAAACTTAGCACAAGATATGCGAACAAAAGGAATATCCATCACCAAAGAAGATTGATGTGACAGACAAGAAAGTAGAAACTTACATGCAAAAGAGATGTACAACATTACCTGTGAGCAGCTTTGAAAGTATTTGCAAGTGCAACAGACGCCTTCCTCTCTGAGGATGACATGAGATCATGGCATCTAAATTCCACAATATGTAGGAGGGAGGTGCTGTATATAATATCCTTGGAGGATGGTTAAACAATATAATGTAATGCCAAGTATCATACAATAAGTATCTTGCAGGCTGCCCCGATACATGGGCAATTACCAAGTATCATACAATATAATGTAATGCTAAGAACTCATGCATTCGCAGGTTTACCATTATAAGTTGAGCTTGTTCGAGAGATTTTTATCATAAGAAACAACTATGAAATGGCATGCATAAATATGATTAGATCTCTGAAAACGTAAGTGTTCGCGGTGAAAATCGTAGCTTTCTTCATTGTTGATTCCATTGTCATCTTAAATAACAGCTTTTTGAGTTACAAAGATCCGGTCTTTTTATAAGATCCGGTTACAATGAAAATCAAATAAAATAAAAGAAAGATTACAACTTTTTCTCCTTGTTTGTCGAACAAATCACGAGCTCCTGTTTTGCGATCGCTCATTTTGTAGGTTCTTCGCCTGCGCCGGGGTTTATCCGTGGACCACCGCGAGATCTAGATCCGGTCGGATCTACGCAGTACGACGGGTATTATTTCGCCAAGGAAATAATAGCCGAGGGTACTATTTCGCCAAGGAAATAGTAGCCTTTAATTCTCGGGATCAAAGACCAAGCTTTGATCCGGAGTACGCCTGCGTAGATCTGAGATCCGGTCCTCTCGAACTCTTGCCTTATTTGGCGTTGACGATCGCCGAGCACCAGATCTAGATGAGTAAGTCCTCGAAGTCCTAAAGTTTGAATCTTTTTTAGATCTGAGTCTTCAATCCAGCAGAGCTTCGCCTCCCTCTCCTCCTCTCGTTGACGCACACGGGCACTCTTCACTGCAGCAGGGCTTCGCCAAGCTCTCCAAAAATTCCTCTTCTCAAAACAAAGGCCCAAGGGGGCTATTTATAGGAAACCAAGAGGGGGGGTATCAAAAAAAATGAGGACACCCCTTGGGGTGTCTCGGAAATTCCGAGACACCCCTGGGGTGTCTCGGAATTTCTGAGACACCCCCTGGGGGTGTTGACTCGTTGACTCTTCGAACACTTGGCTTGATCCCGCACGCGAATGGATGTATTCCGTTGCTTGCGTGCGATTCGTCAACCTCGTCGCCTCGTTGGTTCGTCGGTTTGTGTTGATCTGTGCTAAGGGATCTATAAGCAATTTTATATGCCTACAGATACCCCCTCCAAAGTATTTCAGTCTCGTTCTTTTATAGAAGAGTCTGGAATACTTTGGATATGATTGTCCCAACCTTCAGTCGGTGTAACGGGACCTTGGAATGGCTTCTGTTCTTGATTCCTTCAATCCTTCAGGCAATTCGGTGCTTTGTCGAATGTCTGTAAGGTTTTCGGTGCTGCATTTATTGTCTGACCGTTGTCGGAATTTCGAATTTTTGAAGTCGATTCCTGATTTTATGATCTTTAGCTCATGTTTGTCGGTTCAACATAGAACTGACTCTCGAATGTTGACGTTGAGTCTTTATTTGCGACGCGTTGTCCGGCGTAGTGTTGTTGAGTTATCCTTAAGAATATTTAGAAAAATATTCTCCAGGAACTTCTCAACCAAAAATAGGGAACAATTTATACTCATATATTTTGATCGCAACGCATTGACTGGCGTTGACCTAGGGTTACGCGTTGTCCGGCGTTGACCTAGGGTTTTGAACGTCGTACGTTGATTTTTTGATCGCAACGCATTGACTGGCGTTGACCTAGGGTTACGCGTTGACCGGTGTTGACCCTAGGGTTTCGAATGTCGTTGGATGCTCAAGTCACGAGACCAACTAATGAAGCTGATGCGTCAGTGACTCTCGTATTTATAGGATTTTTGGCAAATCCCCAGCCATCAACGGGTTTGATGCGCCTTTACCGACTACCGTTTGAGTCGGGCTAGCATGCGGATTGTTTTAAGTCCGTTCCGCATGTGACGTTATGCTAAAAGAGTTAACTCTTTTAGTGCTACGATATTGAATACGTAGACTTCGTCTTTCTCCTGTGAAAAGACTAAACAGCAACGTGTATCAGACGTTGACTTAGGATTTTTGGCAAATCCTCAGCCCTCAACGGATTTGTCATGCTTTTACCGATTACCGTTTGAATCGGGCTTACATGCGGATTGTCTAAATCCGTTCCGCATGTGACGTTGTGCTAAGAGAGTTAACGCTCTTAGTGCTACGATATTGAATACGTAGACTTCGTCTTTCTCCTGTGAAAAGACTAAACAGCAACGTGTATGAGACGTTGACTTAGGATTTTTGGCAAATCCTCAGCCTTCAACGGATTTGACGTGCTCTTACCGACTACCGTTTGAGTCGGGCTTACATGCGGATTGTTTTATGTCCGTTCCGCATGTGACGTTGTGCTAAAGGAATGAACTCCCTTAGACTTGATGCTACGACTTCGAATACGTAGACTTCGCCATTGTTACGGGAACAGGCTACCTGGCAACGCGTGTTAGACGCTGACTTATCCCTACTTAGGCTTCGGGATAGAATACCCCAGAATCGAACTCTGGTGTTTTTTTCCACGGAAAAAGACTAAACCGGCGACGCGTGTTAGGCATCGGCATATCCTTTCTTAGGGTTCGGGATGAAATTCCCCATGCGTGTAAGGCATGGATTATGGTGTTATTAATAACAACCTGCCACAATGACGAGTGTTCTTTTTAACGGTTAGGAACTAACCGGCAGCGCGGGTTAAGCGCAGACTTATCCTTGCTTAGGTTTCAGGATAGAATACCCCAGAATCGAACTCTGGTGTCTTTTTCTACGGAAAAAGACTAAACCGGCAGCGCGTGTTAGGCGCAGACTTATCCCTGCTTAGGATTCGGGATAAACTTCCTAGACTGGAATTCTGGTGTCTTCTTCAATCGGTGAAAGACTAAACCGGCAACGCGTGTTAGGCGTTGGCTTATCCCTGCTTAGGCTTCGGGATAAAATTCCCCATGCATAAAAGGCATGAAACTTCCTAGACTGGAATTGTGGTGTCTTCTCTTGGGGCAAAGACGAACCCGAAATGGGAGAGGAAGAATTTTATATTCTATCTCCCGACACTGAAGAAGAAGAATTTTATATTCTATCTTCAGCTGGAAAGGAGACTCGAGGTGAGATCTCCACCCCCAGAATCCGGAACGATGAAACTAGGAGTGGGCCCTCCACTCCGAGAATCGAAAACTTCGGATAATCCTAACTGTCAGAAGGTTTGATTACCGAACTAAAGGTGAATTTCTCGTTTATCGAGAGTGAATTATGGTTTTGACCCTAACTGTAGGAAGGTTTGGCCAAATGGGAGTTTGAGGTGACCCTAACTGTAGGAAGGTTTGATCACTTGATTTGAAAGTGGACCTCTCGTTCATTGGAGGAATCGAGAGGGGATTTTGACTGTGGTCCTAACTGTAAGAAGGTTTGACCAATTGGGAGGTTTGAGACGATCCTAACTGTAGGAAGGTTTGATCGCTCGATTTGTGGACCTCTCGTTCATTGGAGGAATCGAGAGGGGGATTTTGGTTGTGGTCCTAACTGTAGAAAGGTTTGACCAGGTGACAGATCAAGATTTATTATATCCGGACTCTAACTATGAAAGTGTTGAGTGCACGAACATGGCGTAAGTTTGATTGGATTAAACTTGATCGAATTTGGTGGTCCCACCGTCAATTAGTCTGATCGGTGAGAGATTTAGTGTTCATCACTTTGTTCATATTGATCGGGTTATCCCTAAGAATATTACCATTCTTTTGGGAACTTCCCGTTACACGAATTATCCACCCCCAACTTTCTTGCAAAACTGGGTGTAACGAGGAGTACGTTATCCTCAATCGCATGTTCAGGTTATCCTTAAGAATATATGATTCTCTAGGAACTTCCCGTTACATAAATCGTCCACCCCCAGCTTCCTCTGCGGAACTGGTTCGGACATTATTCTCAGTTACCTGACCGGGTTATCCTTAAGAATATTAGCGTAATATTTCCCAGGAACTTCCCGTCAAAAGTGGGAAACAGTTTAGACTCATATACCAATTGGAGTATGCAGGGAGCAGTTTAACCTCTTGCACCTGTTAGAGGATTGAGAAACAGTTTATACTCGTATACTCTTTGGAGTGTTGTTTCGACTTAATTAAGCGATATAACGCCGGCTTCAACCAAGGTCTGAATGCTATTCTTGAGAGCGAAGCAATCCTTGGTGGGATGAATGACCCTCCTATGGTATAAACAGTACTTTGGGTCCGTAGTGTTGTCAGCTTCCTCCCGATTTGTGATAGGTGGTAGCTTGATCTTGTTGCTTCCAAGGAGGGATTCGAAGATGGCTGGAACGTCTTCGTCCTTGAAGGAATACTCTCTTTGGAGTCTCGGACCCGAAGTCTTTTGCTGTTTTCGCCTTGTTCCGGAACCTCTTGACGAAGGTGTCGACCAACTCCCCATCCTTTTGTTTCTCGTCGAGCAACGTTCCGATGGAAATCTCGGTGTCGTCGTCGAAGAAATTAGCGAGGAATTTTGTCTCCATGTCGTCCCAGCTATTCATGCTTCCTGGCTTGAGGCGACGATACCAATCGAAGGCGGCTCCGCGAAGAGTGCCGACGAATGACCATACCATCAGAGGCTCATTACCAGAGATAACACCCAGGTGCGATTTGAAGTAAATCAAATGCTGCGTGGGTGAACCCTTCCCATCAAACGGCGTGAAATTAATTAGACTGAACTTTGTCGGATAGGGGATTGATTCCCATTCTCGTGGGTATGGACAAGGAATGCCCGTCTTCTTCATCTCTTGAGCGGAGATCAACGTATTGATTTTGCTCTCGAGATTTTTAATCTTCAGGTTTTCACCTGAGTCTTCATCAGCATCCTCATTACCACCCTCTGCATTGATGGGAGGATTATTGGCGTTATGGGTTTCATTCGCACCTGTGTCCTCATCTTCCAGATTAACCTGGTTACGACGACTTGGCTCGCCTTGCTGGTTCGTCAGCGCTCGGATTTGCTGGTCATGCATTTCTCTCATACTCTGCATGGCCATCTGCATTTCGAACCTGAAGCTCTCTTGCTGTTTAGCCATGGCTTCTTCGAGCATCTTGGCCACTTGTTCCGCGCTTATCATGAATGACTCGCGGGGTTGTCCATCGCTGGATACCGTGTTATCTGATGCGACAGCAGAGCAGGAATCCGATTCTTCATCTTCTGACGGTAATCTTGTCTGAACCCTACCATAAGTTCCTCGTATGATGGCTCCAGACCTCAGACGAGTTAGATACTGGGGTACCGACGGAATTGACTCGGTATTATCCCTTATCGATGCCCTTTTGCTGGTCATATTGATGGTGACCCTCGGAAATTCTCCGTCTTCAATTACCCTTCTCCTTGGTCGGAAGCGCCTAGACCTTGGTCTTGGCGTTTCGGCACTAAGCCTTTCGAACACTGAAATTCCCTCGGGGACTGCCTTGACGCAGTTGCACTCAGATAGTACCGCCCGAATGAGCTTTGAACAAGGGCACTGAGTTTCTAGCCTTTGAGGACTTCTCTTTCTGGCTTTGCTCGTACCCCTAGCATGATAGTACAGCTCTTCCGTTTGAAAGTCGGAGCAACCTATCGTGTGTTGGCACGATTTCTTAGGTATAACGCAATCATCATTAGATGATAACGTTTCCTTCTGAGAGTGAACTGCCTTCTTTGGGCTCTCAAGAGTCACGCGCCTCGAGACATGCCTTTTTGGGCGTGAGTTCTTAGCAGGCTCTTGGACTTCGATGCGCAAATTAGTGCGTGCAGTTGCCTTGAGCTCCTTGTCACGTTGGAGGTGACAGCGACCCCCAGCGTGTTGAGTCGTTCGGGGCTTCTTCAGCGGGCCCAAACGTTCCTGAACTGGAACTTTGCCTTTTTCATCTGGAATTGGACCGAGGCGCTCCAGAATCGATCTCCTTCTTTGGGATGATTCCATGGGATCTCCCGGAGTAGCTACTGGTATTACCGGCGACTGTGGTTGATTCATCGGAGGTTGACCTTGCTTCAAAGGCTACAACGATTTTGCCTTAGCCTGAATCGCCGCTTCAGACTTCGGCTTCCATACTTGGCGGGTTGGCGGCGGCTTCTTGGCCACCTCCTTCTGCAGTCTTCTACGGGCTTCTTGGACTTGAGCCTGTGCCTGCGCTGACATTGCGTGGCGCTTGTGAATGCGCTCCTCAAGTGTCGAACGGTTCCGTTTGACACGGACCCATTCGTTCGTTGGCGGCTTGGAGGAGTCGCCATTCATCGGTCGTTGAGGTTGTTTGCCTCTCATGTTCTTCAGATCCGCGTTGTAGCGGATTCCGTCAGTTGACTCCATCGCTTTGGCGAATTCTTTGGCCAAGCGTTGGCGTTGCCTTTGGCGGGCTCTCTTTGAGAGAGTCACCGCTCCTTTGGTGACGGAGGAATTGGTTGGAACCAGCTTGATCTGGTTGGAGGTTGGTGGAGCCTCCCCCGACACAGCTTTGGTGTCAATCGGGATGAGGTCGTCGTTGGTAGCTTCAACTTCTTCGTACCAACGCACCTTTCTGCTGGAAGAGAACTTGGACTTCTTAGACTTGCGAGGGGAGGTAGATCCGGACGAGGATGAAAGGTACTCCTCGAACTTTTGTTGGTCGAACTCATACTCGACCTCCTCCTCGACCGGGATCGAGATCCGCGGCTGCGACGCAACGATCTCGGCAATGAGATCGTTGGCTCCCACTGTGGTCGCCAGATTGTTCGCGGGGAAAATCGTTGCTTTCTTCATTAATGATTCCATTGTACACTCTTGTAATAGTCTATCGATTACAAAGATCCGGTCTTTTTATAAGATCCGGTTACAACGAAAATCAAATAAAAATAAACAAAGATTACAACTTTTCTCCTTTTGTGTCGAACGAATCGCGAGCTCCTGTTTTGCGGTCGCTCTGGCTTTGCGTGGGTGTTTGCCTGCGCCGTCGGGGTTTATCGCGTGGACCACCACGGAGATCTAGATCTGGTCGTTACGCAGTACGACGCGGTATTATTTCGCAAGAAAATAATAGCGAGGGCTACTATTTCGCCAAGGAAATAGTAGGCCTTTTAATTCTGGGATCAAAGACAAATGCTTTGATACGGAGTACGCCTGCGTAGATCTGAGATCGCGGTCCTCCGACTCTTGCTTATTTGGCGGTTGACGAATCGCGGCATGAGCGGATCTGGATGAGCAGTCTCTTCAAAGTCCTAAAGCTTGAATCTTTTTTAGATCTGAGTCTTCAATCAGCAGGGCTTCTGCCTCCAAAAATCCAACCTTGAAGCAAATGACCACGCTCTCCTTATTTATCAGCCTCTCTTTCACTGGTGCCGCGCAGGAATCTGGGCCGCGCACCCATGAGGTTGCGGGCTCATGGGCCGAACACCGTATCCACCTCAGGTGGCGGCCTTGGGCCACGAGCCCGCTCAGAGGTGGCTCGGCTTTGGCCGAGCCACCTAGAGGTGGCTCGGTTTCGGCCGAGCCCCCCCTTGGTGTTGGGTTTTGTCGTTTTGTCGTTGTATCCGTTTTTCGGTTCTGTCCGTGATTCGGTTGTGTGGTTGATTTGTTCGGACTCAATTCGTTGACCTGATTTGGCAGTAAATCCGGTTCCTGATTTGGCAGTAAGTCCGCTTCCGAGTTCGAGTCCGAAACTGATCTTGATTCGATCGTGATTCGTCCGAGTCTCCCCTTGGTTGGATGACTCGTTGACTCTTCGAACCCTTGGCTTGATTCCGCATGCGAATGGATGTATTCCATTGTTTGTGTGCGGTTCGTTAGCCTCGTCGCCTCGTTAATCCGCTTCGTTGCGTGTCACTTGGCTTTGGCGTTGTGGACTGACGCTTGTGTTTGGATACGTCGCCCGATGGTTCGTCGGTTTGTGCTGAGCTGTGCTAAGGGATCTATAAGCAATTTTATACGCCTACAGTAAGTTGACAAGTGAAGGATTTAGGTTACCTAAGCAATATTCAGGTGAAAAAACAGGGGTTCCTGGAGACCCTTAGAGCTCTTCATTGCAGTCCTGCATGAGAGATAGAAAATGGGAGGCTTAGCTGCCGTCAATATTATAATAACATAATAACAAAAACAAAGATGCACTTAAGGATCACTGAGGAAGTAAGATGACGAATTACCTCAAGAACTTGGCAACACCGAAATAAATCCTAACAGAGTCACTTCTTAGCACCAAAAGGGTTTCTGGTTTAATATCCCCATGTACAATGCCCTACAACCAGTGGAAGAAAGTGTCAGTGCTAATCAAAAAAAGGGCATGAACACCCCTTTTTAGTTAGTCTAAACGTCTTAAAGTGCTAAAACTACAGAGCTACATGATTGCTATAGACTAAGGGTATTTCACTAGCTCCAATGGTTTACTATATGAATTCTTTTTTCTCCCTAAGCTAGTAGATGCATAACTTTAACAATTAGCAAGTGGCATACAAAAGCAACATTAATCTAGGTATGAAAAAGAACACGAAAAGTTGTTAGTGAAAAAACAAAGTGGTTTAACTAAACCTATATAAGTAATTCCAATTTGTTAGATAAATATTACAAAATATCAGATAGTATATAGTTTAAAGTATGACATTTGTAGAATAATTAGCTTCTTATATGCTTCATCATAAACCAGATTGTCTTCATATTAGCAGACAACAGTTTTAACTATATATTTGTTGAAGTTCCTTTAAGACAGAGCTGCAATTGTCCCTTCTGCAGTCGACAACAGTTTTAACTATATATTTGTTGAAGTTCCTTTAAGACAGAGCTGCAATTGTCCCTTCTGCAGTCAACTACTACAATACAACTCTCAGGAAGGTCATCCATCCTCTTGATATCATGATTGTCCCTTCTGCAGTCAACTACTACAATACAACTCTCAGGAAGGTCATCCATCCTCTTGATATCATGCTATTACATCTCAGTAATAATTTAAAAATCAGGATTGCCATTTATAAGCACTGCCACTTTTAGTTTCAAAAGTCAGGTTGATTATAACTCAATGATACACACATGCACATTTTGCATCAATCACTACGAATTAGTCCCCAACAAGATTAGACCCAGTAATTAGGAAAAACAACCACATTTTTAAACTCAGACTGTTAGCATAAACCCAGATCCAATTCCAAATTACCATTTTGCATCAATCACTACAAATCACAGAAAAGGAAATACCTCTACTGACAGCGAAGAAGGACAACACAACAACAATCGTCGTGATGATGAGCAGCAAAAACATCCCAACTTTCTTTCTACTCGCAATCCTAAAAATCACTGACAATCTCCTCTCCTTCTCTCTTGATCCTGGCTAGAGCGTCTTCAAATTCTTCCTAACTGAAACCGGCGTCAAAGTGTTCGGCAATGTGAAGACTTAACAAAGCGAATTATGCACTTGTTATGATGACCCATAGCTCCATGTTTGGAGACCCAATGAACCCCCCCAATCATTGTCCCTTTACCCCCTCAACCTCCCCTCTCATCTCCCCACTTTATCGTTGTAGGCGTTAAAAATTGCCTATAAGTCCTTACACATGGCTCGAGATGAAGAGGAGATGATGAAAGTCTTTATTCGAGTCATAGAAGCTCATTTGAAGATGATGAACATATGAAGTGAGTCGACGGACCATGCGAAGCAATGGAATTTCGGAATAATCGAAATACGAATGAATCGGGAGCTGCACGTCATTTACGAAAGACTAAGCACCCCTTGTGTCCTATTTACTCCACACATGATTCAGTCATGAGAGCCTATAGATCTCCTCGTTAGCTTTTTGACGCATTCTGGATCACGTGATTTTGAGTTCGGATGATGAAAATACGGCGAAAACGGACGAAGCGCCGAGACCAAGCCATGAGCCAAACTGAGACACCAATTGGTGTCTTGGCCAAACCGAGACACCCATGAGTGTCTCAGCTTGGCCGAGACACAGACACCCATAAGTGTCTCGGCCATGCCGAGACACCCGCGAGTGTTTGCAACCCGAAAAAGCTGATTTTTGACTATTTTGGCGGTTTTTTCGACCGTTAACCACCTGGATTTGCCCCAACTTATAAAATATCATCCATGAACGTGGTTAAGTGGATACAACTAAGTATAAGAGGGAATCAGCTATTCTTATCCAAAAATAGGGGTCCAGAAGCCTATAAATACAGCCCTAGGGCCTTCATTTTTTCAGATCTGGAATTCTCGAGCGTTGGCGATGCCTTGCCAAACTGAAGACTGAAGGAGCACGAATTTCAGGAGAGAGGAGGAGATCGATCGAGTTCTTTAGCGTAGGAAAGAAGAGTTCGTCAGATCTGTAGTTCCCGTGTTCTTCCCTTAAGATTATCTTATTGCGGTAATCTTAAGAAGAGTAATTATCTTGCTGTTGACGAGATAATTACTTCAGCTTCTTAATTCCTTCACGGATCGATGAAGCTTCGGATCTGATCTAATCGTCAGGTAGTCCACGGATATTGATGTCCCCGTCACTGGCCAAGAATCCACGCAAGCAAGAGTCGATAAACGAATCTTATGTTTATTTTCGAGAGAGTTGTATTTTTTTATTTTTTGTTATTTGAATTCGTTGTAAACAACTAAAGTTATGATGAAATCAATCACGAAGACGACTTTCGGAGAAAACAAACTGGTGATCACAGTGGGAGTCAACAGCCTCTCTGCAGAGGCTGTCGTGACGCAACCGGCAATCAAGATCCCGATGAACGAAGAGGTCGAATACGAATTCGACCAGTAGAAATTTAAAGAGTATCTCTCTTCCTCCTCTTCCAGATCTGCCTCTCCTCAGAGGCGCAAGAAGGCTTCTTCTTCTAGGAATGCTCGCTGGACTTCAGGCTCAAAGATCCAAGATCCTCTCGCCGCCACCGCACTTATACCTCGCGATTTCCCTCCAGCGTCCAACGAGGTCCAAGCTATAGATCTGGGCCTCCCCTTCAGCAAAAGCTTAGCTGGTGAAGATGTGCCAACTCTATCGAAGAGAGCGCATCAAAGCGACGCCAATGCCTTGCGCGTCAACTGGCCAAGGCTTTAGAGCCAATAGATGGGATCCGCTATGATGTGGATCTAAAATCTAGGCAGCACCGAGAACAACAACGGCGAGCAAACAACCCCTCCTCCAAAACAGAGAAGAATGAATGGGTCCGCGTCAAAAGGGCCCGCTCTACCCTTGAGGAGCGAATCCAGAAGCGCAGCGCATTGGTCGTACATGCCCGAGTCCTTCTGTAACAAGCAAAAGAAATGCAAAAGGAAGAGGCAGTTAAAAAGATGCCCAAGCACAAACGAGTGTGGGTGCCGAAGGCAAAGTCAGCGCCTAAGGTAAAAGTGGACGAAGTTACCATTCAGTCTTCGTCAACTTTAGATCTCGTTTCCCCTGTCCCCGTACTTCTGATGGAGCCATATGGTAGCGTGGATCTCACGAAATTTAGAGTTTCTCTGAAAGATCGCTTTGGTCCTCTCCCCGAAGATCGAGGTAAAGCACCTGTGAAGAAGTGATTGGGGCTGTTGAAAGGTTTCCAAACAACAATTCAAACTGGGGGGTCGTACTAATCCCCCAATAACAACAAAGGGAAAACCCCTATGACCGACCGCATCGGATTGCGAGTTGAAGTCCAAGAGCCCGTTAGAGTTTCACGCTCGCAAAGATGTAAATCTGAACGAGTGACTCTTGGAGATGCTAATGAAGCGTCATATCCCCAGAGGGAAACATGTTCGTCCGATGAAAACATTATACTTGGGAAGTCATGCCAATACACGATGGGTTGCTCCGGTCATCAGACTGACGAGTTGTACTATCGGGCTGGGGGTGCGAATAAATCCTGAAAAAGAAATACCCGAGACACGAACTCGCACTGTTCGTGTGCCAAGATAATCAAGGCAGTGTTGTCAGAATGTTGCTGCCATAATGCCCCATAAAGGGTTTTGGTGTTTGAAAGAATCTCCACCGGAACATCCGAGGCTAAGCCGAGGTGTTTCCGCAGAAGAAGGTCAACCGGCACAAGTAACGAGCTCTCGCGAGTTACTATTAACATGGTCGACAAAGGCAAATCTATGCGACGCTTCAGTCCTGAACCTTTTGCAGAAGTATCTCAGCACATGACTTGGCTGCGATCTGGAACTGTCAGACCTAGACCCAGAAGGTCACGATCCTCGGACGACGAAACGTCAGATGCTTGCTCGACGTTGGCTTATGATGATACGACATCCAGTGCAGGACAATCTTATGAATCATTCATGATTAATGCCGAACAAATAGCTAAAATTCTTGAGGAGGCTTTAACCAAGCAGAAGGAGAATTTTAAATTTGAAATGAAGATGGCTATGCAGGAAATGAGAGATATACACAACCAATAAATTACGGCACTGACGAATCAGCAGGGAGAGTCCAGCCGTCGTAATAATCTTAATCAGGTTGACAGTGATCGGGAAGCGAATGAGAACGCCAATATGGCCGTTGATAACAATGCTGGGGGTGGGTCTTCAGATGACAACAATATAAAGGAAGACCATGTCACTTCTCCTCGTAATCGTTCGAAGAAAGATATAAGCGAGGATAAGAAGATGAGGGACTTGGTGAGCAAAATCAATGCGTTGATGAGTGCTCAGGAGGTAAAGAAGTCCGGAATACCGTGTCCATACCCAAGGAATGGGAGTCAATCCCATACCTAGCAAAGTTTAATCTGATTAACTTCACGCTGTTCAACGGGAAGGGTCCCCCCACCCAGCATTTGATATATTTCAAGTCCTATTTGGGAATAATCTCTGGCAATGAACCTTTAATAGTATGGTCATTCGTGGGTACTCTTCATGGAGCGGCCTTCGATTGGTATCCCCGCCTCAACCCGGGGAGTATCAGTGGTTGGGACGACATGAAAGACATGTTTCTTACGAATTTCTTCAATGAAGATACCGAAGTTTCAATCGTAATGTTGTTCGATGAGAAACAGAAGGATGGAGAGTTAGTGGAGAACTTCGTTAAAAGATTCCGAAACAAGACGATGAATTGTCGAGATCCGATTAGTGAAAGTTTTATCCTCGAGACTTATCACAACAACCTTTTGCTAGATATCTTGGAAGCCATGGGAATGACAAAGTCCAAGACTTGGAAGGACTTGAAAGTGCGAGAAGAATGAGCCGAGCGTTTCCTCAAAAGGAAGAAGGCCGAAAGAGGTCAAATGGCGGATAATATCCTGAAACAGAATTTTGTTCCTCGAGGTAAAGGGAAAGCCCAAACAAATGCAGTGGATGTAAACCAGACGTTTGAATTGCAATCGCAACAGCAACAACAACCACAAAATGGGCCTCAACAATCGCAATGGCAACAGAGGTCACAAAAGCCAAAGACTATCGAACGAAAATTTTTGAAAGTTTATTCTTTCATGGAGGACGAAGTTCCTAGTCTCTTCAAACACCTTGTGGAGAATAACAAAATCAAGTTACCTCTATCCAGGATCAGGAAGTCACTAAGAAGGTTAATGACCCAAAATACTGTGCATTCCACAGAGCGGTGCATCATCCTACTAAATCATGCTACGCCCTTAAGGATAAGATCCAAGAGTTGATCGATGTTGGAGTCCTTACGGTAAAATCAGCCAAGGAGAAGAAGGTGGGTGCAAATGCTGTATCAATTAGCTTTGTATCTATTCCTTTGAACTGGTTCTAGCCTGAGCCCATGATAAATGTAGCGGTGAAGACCGTCAACGACGATCCTCACAAACAAAGCCAGAAAGGACTTGTGCCACCAACAGCCCCAAATGGCAAGATTCTCTGGGTCCATCCTGATTTGATCGAAGATGAACAATGGGCTGGGTCGTCATCTAAAAAGAAATCAAAGGGGAAAGGAAAGTCCTGTTATAGAGTTGCAGCTATTCTAGAAGAAAATGATGAAGGAATTCCTACTTTCCCACTCTCCGAAGACGAGCAAGAGGTCTTTGCTACCAGGAGTGGAAATGAGTACCATTTTAAGTATCCGAGTGCTTCTGATCAATTGGCTAAACAGTGATCGAAGATGAACAATGGGCTGGGTCGTCATCTAAAAAGAAATCAAAGGGGAAAGGAAAGTCCTGTTATGGAGTTGCAGCTATTCTAGAAGAAAATGATGAAGGAATTCCTACTTTCCCACTCTCCGAAGACGAGCAAGAGGTCTTTGCTACCAGGAGTGGAAATGAGTACTATTTCAAGTATCCGAGTGCATCTGATCAATTAGCTAAACAGGGGGTAACTAAAACCATTCCCTCCAAGACATTAGCAGAAATGGGGGTGGTCACGACTCCCCCGACACCAGTCGAAAAAACTTAGCAAAAGCTAAAGGAGAAAGAGCCGTTATACCAAGATGGCCAGAGCCTGAGGCAGTCTCGATTCAATCAACCGATTAGGAGAGACAAACCGGGAAGCTCGAACTCTCCACAGCGCTTCGATATTATGGCATAGTTGGCCAATATACCGGCTAGAATAATTCTATATGAGTTACTACGTCTTTTGAAGGACACAAGGGAAGCACTACAAGAAGCCTTGGCCAACTCTGACGTTTTTTTGACTCAGATAAAACCATCCCTTGAAGAACCAGAGCCTTCAGTGCAGCATTGCAACCTCATGGTACAACACATTCCCTGTATTTCTTTCACCAAGGAGGACATGCAAACAAAGAATTCAAAGCATGACCGGCCCTTGTATTTCACCGGGTACATAGGATCCAGCGTTGTCAACCGGATCCAAGTCGATTTGGGTTCCGCTGTTAGCATCATGCCGCTCCGATTAATGTACAATCTCGGAATACTAGCCAGTAAGTTAGCCTCCATGGGCACTATGATCTATGGATTCAACACCAGTGGGTCCAGACCATTGGGTAAAATCTGGATAAAGTACCAGATTGGAGATTTGAAGTCTGAAGTCACATGCTATGTGATTGACGCAGAGACCTCTTATAACTTACTGTTGGGTCGACCTTGGATCCACAGTAACGTTATAGTCCCTTCTATCCTCCATCAGTGTCTTAAGTATGTAGACACTAATAATGAGGTCAAGACGGTGGTCGCGGATAAGCAACCGTTTAAGGGGTTAGAGAATTATTTTACTGACTCTCTTCTCTACGGTGCTGAATCCGATACTAAACCATCGACCCAAGGCACAGACAGCGGAGAAGAAGCTGATACCGAAGCTTGGTTTGGTTATGATGGTGGTTTTGTACTTAATGATATTATACCGATTGTAATCAATCTTGACGATGGAGAATCATCGGATAGTAGTTGTAATTGGCAACTTACCGAAGAAGTAGCAATAAATGATGATTTAGAGTACTCGTTGTGTCTCGATAATATCATGAAGGGATTATACAATGACCCTAGCTTGTATGTACCACTTCAATCGTCTTGCATGACGAAGAAACATGTTCAGGATTCGTTCGGAACAACGCTCGTCATTCCTGCAAAGATAGGGGGTGAAAAAGAAGTCATCTATGGTAAGGGGAAGGAATTTTCAATACCAAATCACTTCTTGGAAGAAGATAACGATGATGATAAATCGGCCCCTCATTTATTCAGATTTGACACAAAAACACGTAATCTCATTGAGAGATACGGATATGACTTTGCACTCGGAGAGGGTCTTTATTTTGGTCAAGGTCCGCGAGTTCCACCTCATATGGCCTATGTACCGAAAGGGAAACCCAATAACTATTATAGCCACAGAAGAGGTTTAGGCTATGTCTCCTCGTCCGATGACGAGTGTTGTTGGTAGGTTATTGATCAGATTGCTAATAAGGTTAAAGACAGATATTCTTCTGACTTTTCAGCCTGGGACTCTGACGCTAGTCTTAGAGAGATGTTCAAAAGGCTAATGTCAAACATGGCCACGGTCGACCCTGCCACAATAGAGGAAGACGACCAAATGTTGACTTGGGAAGACCCTTGGGTTCACCACCTGAATATACAGTACGGTGATAGGTTTGAACAAAAGGAACCCCCTACCGAGGACCAAGTAATCTTGGTGAATATGGGCAATGAAGATAATCCAAAACTGATATTCATTAGCGATAGCTTCCTGCCAAATGAGAAAGAAGAGCTAATTGCCCTCATCAGGGAGTACATCGATGTTTTTGCTTGGAACTACGAGGATATGCCAAGGCTCGATCCAAATGTGGCAATACCTCGCCTCAATATTAAGCCGGATGTCAAACCTGTCAAACAGAAACAAAGACGGTTTCGTCCACAAATTATGGAGGCAATCGAGTCCGAAGTTAAAAAGCTTATCGACTTGGGTTTTGTCAGGGAGGAGCAACATCCTGAATGGCTTACCAATATTGTCCCGGTCCTTAAGAAGAATGAGAAAATTAGGATTTATATCGACTTTAGAGACCTTAACACCGCCTGCCCGAAAGATGATTTCCCTCTTCCCATCACAGATGTTATCATCGATAATACGTGTGGATTTGAGAGAATGTCCTTCATGGATGGATTTTCTAGTTATAATCAGATAAAGATGCATCCAGAAGATGAAAAGCATACCATATTTAGAATACCCCTTGGTGTTTTCTGTTACACAGTTATGCCCTTCGGCTTAAAGAACGTAGGGGCCACATATCAGAGGGCCATATCAAAGATCTTCCAAGAGTATCTTCGGAAGACTATCGAATGCTACGTGGATGATCTAGTTGTGAAGTGTCGTGATAAGAATGATCACATCAAAGACTTGAAAATGATGTTTGACCTGATGCGGACTCACCAATTGAAGATGAATCCTACCAAATCTTTCCTCGGAATGTCCAGTGGTAAATTCTTTGGATTCGTCATCACCACCAAGGGTATTCACATTGACCCTGCAACCCCCAAGAAACCTTAGGGAACTCAAAGGATTACAAGGACGGTTGGCTTATATCCGTCGGTTCATCTTGAATCTTTTGGGGAAATGTTAACCATTCTCCAGGCTTACAAAAAAGGGCGTGTCATTCGTATGAGACGACACTTGTCAAAAATCATTCGAGAATATTAAAGAATATCTCTCGAAACCCCCTGTGCTTGTTGCACCGAAATCGGGCAAATCATTCTTGATTTATGTCAAGGCGACGAGCCACTCGTTAAGTACACTACTTGCACAAGACGACGATAACGGTCATGAACAAGCCGTATATTACTTGAGCCGGACCCTCGTGGGTGCCGAGTCTCGATATCCAATGATCGAAAGAGAGTGTCTTGCCTTGGTATTCACTATTCAAAAGATGTGGCACTACTTGGTCGGACAGACTATCTATGTCATTTCCAATGTTAACCCAGTCCGAGTATTCATGACGCAGCCCGTTTTCATGAACTGGCGGCTAGCGAAATGGGTCGTGCTTTTATCCTAATACGACCTACACTTTGAACAACAAAAGTCGGTCAAATGCCAAGCTATTTGTAATCTCCTAGCAGCTAACCCAACAACGGATACTGCCAAGGTGTACGACGATCTGCCAGATGAAGCCCACGAAGCTAATACAACTTCCCATCAACAGGTGTGGCGTTTGTACTTCGACGGTGCTTCTCGAGCAACTAATGTAGCAAGTGTTCCTGGATGTTCTAAGATTTCTTTCGGAGTTAGAGTTGTCTTAGTTTCTTCGGGAAAACATGTGATGCCTCGAGCTTACTCGCTGACCGAGCCGTGCTCGAATAACGTAGCCGAGTATAACGCGCTACTTATTGGACTCAGCTTTTCTAAAGAGCTAGGGGTCGAATACCTTGAAGCTTTTGGTGACTCTCAATTGATAGTTAAACAAGTTCAGGGAGAGTATGAGGTCAAAAATCAAGATTTGATACCATACCATAAAGTGACCGTTGAGATGGCAGAATCATTCGAAGGATTCCATATCGAATACATTCCACGCTTATAGAACACCTATGCGGATGCGTTAGCAGCATTAGCGGTATCTCTGCTACAGCCTCCCGAAATGGAACAATTCATTATGGTGAGAACTCACCAACTCTTCATACCAATCTACGATGTAGACAACAGAGGAGATGATATTAAAGAAGTGTATTCAACTCAAGTTGAGTTCGAACCCCAAGATTGGCGTTTCCCTATCATCGATTATGTCTTGCATGGAATTTTACCAGAAGATGTGAAGGAAAGGGACTCAATCCAATGAAGAGCACCAAGATTCTACTATAACACGGAGAGTCGAACGTTATATCGTCGGGGGTATGATGGTTTACTATTATGTTGCTTATCCACTAAATAGGCGGAAGAAGTCATTAGGGAGACACACGAAGGGGCTTGTGGTGCACACCAACCTGGCCACAAACTTTACGATCGTATCAGAAGGATGGGATATTTCTGGCCCACCATGATGAAAGACACAGTTGCGTACGCCCGAAAGTGTCATACGTGTCAGGTACACGCAAATTATATGCACCAACCCCCGGAGCATCTACATCCTTCGGCTACCTCATGGCCGTGTCAGGTACACGCAAATTATATGCACCAACCCCCGGAGCATCTACATCCTTCGGCTACCTCATGGCCTTTTGAGACTTTGCACCAACCCCCGGAGCATCTACATCCTTCGGCTACCTCATGGCCTTTTGAGACTTGGGGAATGAACGTTGTTGGTCCTATAAATCCTCCGTCAGTCAAAGGCCATTTCGGTCAAAGAAGTAAAGACGAGCATCTACATCCTTTGGCTACCTCATTCTGACAATTACCGATTACTTCTCCAAGTGGGCTGAAGCCATTCCGCTCAAAGAAGTAAAGATGAGCAACATGATTACGTTTATCAAGCACCATATTATCTATCGATATGGTGTCCCAAGATGAATCATACATGACAATGGGCCCAAGTTTATCAGTAACGCCTTCATCAAATTTTGCGAGAAGTTCAAAGTTCAAGACGTCTCGTCGACAGCTTACAATCCCACAGCAAATGGATTGTCATAAGCCTTTAACAAGACTATCATAAAGCTTTTATCAAAACTCGTGAAAACAAATAAACGAGATTAGGATGATAAGCTTGGCGCAGCCTTATAGGCCTATCGTACCACGGTCCGCACGCCGACGGGAGCGACCCTATATTCTCTGGTGTATAGGTGTGAAGCCATTCTTCCATTGGAAATCCAAATTCCATCACTTCGAATCGCTCTCACAACAGAGTTGACAACCGAAGAACAGCATCGTAAACGTCTCGAAGAACTCGAGATGCTCGACGAGAAGTGCTTGGAAGCTCAGCAGCACATTGAGTTCTACCAAGCCAGAATTTCTCAAGCTTTTGATAAAAAAGATCGACAATGGAGTTTTAAAGAAGGAGACTTGGTCTTAGCTGTCCGACGGCCCATGATCCTTAATTCTAAGAAGAAAGG
Organism: Asparagus officinalis; assembly: GCF_001876935.1. NCBI lineage: Eukaryota > Viridiplantae > Streptophyta > Magnoliopsida > Asparagales > Asparagaceae > Asparagus > Asparagus officinalis. The sequence continues at coordinate 78,826,305 of NC_033796.1, forward strand.
CAAATTTAAACCCAAATGGGAGGGGGCATTCGTAATAGAGACAGTCTACTCGAATGGCGCTTATCGCCTTATTACCAAGGAAGGTGCTCGACTGATGATGCCAATAAACGGGTAATTCCTAAAAAAGTACTATCCTTAGTACGTTTGGGATAACCCATGTCACGGGAAGTTCCTAGAAAAATACTATGTGGGGGTATTCTTAGGGATAACCCGATAGTTACAAAAAGGATAAGCAAGAAATCCCTATTTAGATTCTGAATGTCCTCAATAATGGAATCTATCTCATTTTCGAGATTAAATTCACCAACTCTCATGAATTCTTTTGCTGAGAAGAGATTTGACCATTTTGACAAGAGCAATCTTTCCTCACAAAATCTCTCACTGATCAAATCAATTGACGGTGAGTCCACCAAAAATCCTATCAACCAATCTTTGGTAATTTCAAATTTTCCGTGTTAAGTACTGATCACTTGGCATCAAAATCCTCCATCGAGTGGCTAGTACAAATCAGTATTTTCACTGCTATCTATATTCCACTCTCACTACTTTCTTAGGAAAACCTATAAAAGTTAGGGCCAAAACCAGAATCCCCTCTCGATTCTATCCATGAACTAGAGGTCCACTTTCAATTGAGCAATCAGACCTATAAAAGTTACGATAGCCTCAAACCTAATCGGCCAAGCCTATAAAAGTTAGGGTCGAACTCCGACCTAACTTCGATAAACGAAGAGCTCTTTTTAGTTTAAGTAACAAATCCTATAAAAGTTAGGGTTGCTTGAATCTTCTCGATTCTCAGAGTGGAGATCCCACTCTTAGTTTCACCTTTTCGGAGTTTTAAGGTGAAGATCCCACCTTGAGCTTTCCCCGCAACTAGAAATAGGATATAAAATCCATCCTCTTTAGTCTTGGGAGATAGAATATAAAATTCTTCCTTTCCCGCTCTGGGTTTGTCTTTACCCTTAGAAAAGACACATTTCTCAACTTTAAATCCACACACTTCATGCATGGGGGGTTTTATCTCAAACCCTAAAAGAGAGATAAGTCTGCATCTAACACATGCTGCCGGTTTAGTCTTTTCCCAAATGAAAAGACACCAAAATATGAGTCTGGGGACTTTTATCCTGAATCCTAAGTAAGGATGAGTCAGCACCTAACACGTGTTACCGGGTAGTCTATTGCTGTGATAAAGACAAATTCTATGTATTCAAAATCATAGCACCGAGTCTAAGAGAATCAACTCTCTTAGCATAACGTCACATGTGAGATGAGTTTTAATAATTCACATGCTAGCCTGATTCAAACGGTAGTCGGTAAAGGCACATCAAATCCGTTAAAGGCTGAGAATTTGCCAAAAATCCTAAGTCTACGTCTAACACACATTGCCAGTTTAGTCTTTCACTGAATGGAAAGACACCAAAATATGAGTCTAGGGTCTTTTATCCTGAATTCTAAGTAAGGATGAGTCAGCGTCTAACACGCGTTGTCGGGTAGTCTATTCCCGTGATAAAGTCAAAGTCTATGTATTCCACATCGTAGCACTAAAAGAATTAATCCTTTTAGCATAACGTTATATGCGGAACGGACTTATACAATCCGCATGCTAGCCCGATTCAAATGGTGATCGGTAAAGGCACATCAAATCCGTTGATGGCTAAGGATTTGCCAAAGATCTTCGTGGCTTCACCTTTTAGCTTTATCAATCTCTCCTGCGTAGATCCTAGTCTCTCAAGTATTTGTCCGCGAGAGCTCTCTAAGCCAGCCAGCTCATCTGCAATGATAGCACCAGACTCCTCAGCGTACTTCAAGGCCTTCTTCAACCTGGCTACCTCCTCGCGGTTGGAGTCTAAAGAACTGAGTAACTCGGCTCTATCCATATCCTTCTTTGCAAGACTAGCCATCATCTGCACGATGGAACTCTCATGCGACTGAAGTTCACTACCAATAGAAGATCTGAGGTCACACCACTGTGTCAGTCTATGCTACAACTGAGAAGATACGAAGGAAGAAGCCCCACTAGTCTTTAGCTCCTCTAACTCTAGGAATTCACACTCCAGAACAACAAAGTCGGTAGTGAGAGAATCAGCTAGCTCAGGATATCCCTCCTCTCTAATCATCGTCATGTGTCGAGCAAGGGAACGCCTGAACTGATCAAAACAATATCCCTAATGAAGAAGTTTCTCGATCATTCCGTCAAAAAAGTTGATGAAATAACCAAGATCCACTCAGAAAATGTCTCTGCTAGGATCAGGATCGGCTAAAAGGGATATGACACGCTCATACGGATATAGTGGAGACCCTACAAGTAATGGCGTAGAAGGGTAAGAAACTTTAGAATACAGTGGGGAAATTCAGAGCGAATTATGAGCATACCAGTACTAACAGAGGTCCCCTCGGTTTGAGATCCTATGATAGGCTCTGTCAATCTAATCTTAGCAGACTCAGGAATGCTAGCAGGTGCGATCGTTGATGGTATATCAACTCCTCTAGGTAATTCTTTAATGCCCGTTGGGTTTGGAGAAGATACACCACCGCTAGGCAAACTAGGGATGCTAGGAATTATAGTCATATCAGTCATGATGACTGGTCCTATGATTACAATTCTTTAATAGTCAAATAGAGATTTGGATAAAAGAAAAGAATGACGATGAAGGGGATTACATGCATACCTACAGATCCGTCACTGTCAGGCAAACTCGGGATGTTAGGAATTGTAGTCGTATCAGTCATGATGGTTGGTCCTATGATTACAATTCTTTATTAGTCTAATAGAGATTTTGGCAAAAGAAAAGAATGACGATGAAGGGGATTATATGCATACCTACAGATCTATCACCCTCAGGTAAACTAGGGATGCCAGAAACCATAGCCGTATCAGTCTCGGTGACTGGTCCTATGATTAGAATTCCCTATCGGTCAAATAGAGGTATCGACAAACAAAGATAATTACAATGTCAGAAATTAGATGCATACATGCAGATGAACCACCTTCGAAGGATGGTCTTGCAGCCTCTCTGGTGGCCTGCTCCGTCAACATCTCAACTAGCAATCTAGTGTCAGATCTCGAGAAACTAGGTGCTGAGACATACATGTGTTCGCTGAATCCCCCAAGACCCATATCATGAAAAGTCTCATCCTCGACCAGCCTCTCTAGTGCGATACCTACATAAGAGTTTAAGTGCAAAAACTTGGTAGACAAAATCTGCAAGCGCACAGACTCGTTGTAGCTATCAAGCTCGATCCCACAGGGACTAGGGTTAATTACCAAATTTCACGTTATTCGACTAGCTAAACTAATGAGTAAATTAGAAGAGATAAAAATTAAAAGAAATAAAATAATAACTAATCAGGTGGAAATTCAATATAATGAAGAGCTAGGATTGAGTTATCACCACAACTTCGATGCTCAATGATGAATTATCTCAGTTCTCGTTGTTGGTTTAAACTAAAAAGGGTGAATTAACCTAAATTAATCTAAAGCCTCTTTCAAGGTCTAAAAATCGTGCCTAATTAATCTTAATTAACCTACTTTCATGGAATCAAGATTAAATTAAACTCATTAAGCTTCATGCTAATCCAAATCAAATCCCTAAGGAATCTAGCCTACTTTCATGGTTCGAGCTCCCTGCTTAATTTCTAGAGATCCGGTATTAATCTTCACCTTTCAGTCCTTCAATTAATTACATATGATTACTAATACAGTGATCAAGCATATCAACAAAATTAAAACACTAGAAAAGAAGTTTAAAGATTTAAACTTTCACCAAGAACCTATATCAATTCATCATCAATCACCAAAAAGTTGGGTTCTTTCCCAATCCTATATAAGAAATCTACTCACACATGATTGGGATAAGAGAATACATCAAATAATTATGCAAATCAATCATAAGAAGAAATAAATTATAGATAGGAAAGAATTAACCCGTCTTTCAATTGAGATCTTCAAAATCAAAACTTGTAATCCAATCTTGTACAAGAAATTAATGTCTTTCTTCAATGCTTGAACTCTAAAATAATTGCTAATTGATGGCTAAGAGAACATAAAAAAAGATATCCAAATCCTAAGCCAAAATATCTATTTATATGTTCCTAAAAAATCTGGAAAAAGATAAGGTCCGCGCCATGGGTGTGGCACGCACCACACCAGGGTGTGGTGGAATCTCTTTTTTGCTGATTTTGTACTTGTTTGTTCAGGTTTCGGTATTTTGGCTATAACATTTGCGTCCGACCTCGGAATAAGGTGATTCAAGTTGCCTTGAAAACCTGTTGAAGAGATATACAACTTTTATCTTTTGAGTTTTTCTAAATTCAAATTGCATCATGGTCGAAATTCCTGTTCTTCATACTCACGGATCCATTTTCTTCACGAACCATGCATTCGAAATCTTGTTGTGGCTTCAAACTCTTGTTCAACTTCCAACGATCATCAAATCTTTCAATCTTGAGCCAATACCTACATATAAGAACACAAATCACAGCAGTATCCTCGATCTAAACATGAAATATGCATTAAACACTCGTAAATCATAGTTGAAACACACTAAGATAATGCATATTTTACGTGTTTATCAACTCCCCCAAGTTTAGACTTTTGCTTGTCCTCAAGCAAATAAACAATAAAAAGAGTGAAAGCCAAATAGAGTAGGGATCACCCCCTCATCAATCCTTTAACCAATATCAAACATATCACAAAACAAATACGTTTCATCGGGACCTAACCAATTAATTTTCAAAACTCTCAACAAAATCACATTTCAAAATTTATTTACAATAACAAGCGTCACGAGTCAAGGATATCCATCCTATCCAATTCTCAAGTCAAAGTAGAAAAAAGAAATTCATGTAACTAGCTTCAATTCCGAAGTACTAAAATTGAGACCTTCAGGTAGTTAAATTGGTAGACCTCACTTTAGGATAAATGGACTCTTAATCTCTCATGTGTTTAAGGATGGGATTGTATCGCTCAAAATTCTTCCAAATGGATGTATTCAATCCATAAGCTTACATTTCATCTCAATTCTCCACCACTTCGAAAACTAATGCATGCAACAAAATCATGAGGTCTTTTATTTGGTTGTAATGGGGCTAGGGTCAAAAGGGTAGGATAGATATTTGGGATTGGTTGAAAGCCTATCACTAGTGGAGCTATGATTGTAAAAGATTAGATCTCAAAGTAAGATCAATGACATCTACACAAACTCCATCATCTATTAAAGAACTTCTTCCAACTACTCCTTTTAGTATGATCAATGACATCTACACAAACTCCATCATCTATTAAAGAACTTCTTCCAACTACTCCTTTTAGTATGCCGTAATGAATTATTTCGACACCCGCAATTACATTCACCATAAAGAGGATACTTTATTCTCTTTTTTTTGTACAAGAAATTATGAAAAGGAAGCAAACACCTACTTTCACACCCCCAAGCTTACACCACATTACTCACATAACCCATTATATCATAAAATGTGCTCCACTAGCTTAGGCAATGGGTAAGGAATAAAATTAGGTTTTGAAGGTTACATATGTGGGTTAAATCAACAAAAATTAGGCTCATAGGCTCAAGGGGGCTAATCGAAGGGAACAATAGTGCATGGTAGGCTATTTGGCTAATGTGGACTATAAACAAAAATGTGCCTCAATCACCTTTTATGCATACAAAAGTTATATGTGGCCTTGAAGAGATTCATTGCAAGTTCTAGTATCCTATACCATTGGAGAATATCACACAAGAAAAGAAAATAATGATTGGATATGTAATGCATCCAATTTCAGGCTCAAGATCTCACCGATTTTATTTGTCTACCAAATTTAATTTCCCTCTTGTCTCAATAGAGTAATGGTTATGATGCTAGCCACATAAACGCTAAAACCTATAAGACAAGAGAACATTCAAGTTTGATTCTCCCGTATTGTTAACTTGTAATCAAAAGCCTTTGAGAATCAGTTGAAAGATGGTATAAGAAGTTGCCAAGTCCCGACTAATGAGCATCTATCTAGTTCAATGATCGATAAAGGTTAAGGATTTATGTCATCATCAGGAGATCATTTCCCTATTTTGTTTTTAATTTTTTTTGGAAATAAGAAACAAAGCAAAAGAAAATTAAAATAAAAGAAAAATAGGCAATTATAGACAGGCAACCAATGAATGAACAACCCACACCCCCAAGCTTAAGATCTACATTGTCCGCAATGTAAAAAGATAGAAATTAGTGCAAGGGTACAGAGGACATGCCAACTCGGAGGTGGCGCAGAGGCATCCTGTCGGAGCTGCTGCTCGTGAAAAGACTGCATCATGTAGTGTATCGAGTCCAGTAGTTATCCTTGACGTTGTTGCTCTTGCTCGATGGCACCTACACGGTTAGTAAGAGAGACAAGAGAAATATGGATAGCTGATAATTCCGCTGACCAATCAAGGTGATGGAAAGAGTTAGTTCCCCTGGTAGGCTCAGCCTGAATAGGGATCGGGGGTACCGTGTCAGCATCCTCAGTTGGTACAACCTCATGACCATCACAATTCACAAAATCAGATGTGAGGTAGGACCAATTAGCGTGAACATGGATGGTCGTGTGATCAAGATCAGGGAGTGGGAAAAGATAATTATCCTGAAAACATAACCATAACCTATTGCCCTTATTACTAATCAATTTCATATGTAGACAAGCATCAAGGTTAATGGACGCACTAGGGCTTAATGGATGAAGTCCCTCTACAAACTCTCCTAAACCCATCCCGCAAGCTAAAGTGGTAATCAAGCCACCTAACATAATTTTTCCACTCGTTGATCTCGCTGCACAACACATATGATGAATCATAAAAGCTCCTGTATCAACCTTATGTCCCTCAACCATGGCACATAAAAGGTATAGCTCTCTCTGACACATGACTCCATCACTCTCGCCTCGACCAAAAATGGTGAAAGCCATGAACCTCTGTAAATATCTAAAGCATGGGTTATAAATAGCAGAGGCTCGTGACAAAGAGGGATCATAGGTTCTTTGAGTGGTAGAGTGTGCGATAGAAATCCAAAAGGGGGATTTTTAGGAACAATTCTAGCCCCACCCTCCGAAAAACCAAATATTTGATTTAATTGTGCTAATGTAAGTGTGTGAGACTGGTTAAATAGCCTGAAAGTGATTTTCCCTTCCTTTACGCCCTCACCATTAAATAAAACAACATCAAGAGAGCTAAAAAATTCGAGAGTAATATGCTCGTTCGTGGGGTGTTTAGCCTCTACAAAATTTAACCAACCAACCCGTCTTAGGAGGTATGAAACATCATCCCACAGTCCTAACTTACGCAAACAATTCTCATCCAAATAGCAGGTACTCAAAATTCCCCGCTTAACCAGTATATTATACCTATATTGTTGTTGTGCATTGACAAATTCTATACCATGAGGATTTTGGGGAGGGGGAGAGTTACCTTTGTGTTGTCGCGCTGTAGAAGTTGAGGCTCCCTAACTAGGCCGTCCCCACTTAGGTCCCATTTAGTCTCTCGAAATGCAATTGATAGCAGATTTTGAAGGCAGTTGCTGGTTGGTGTGAAATGGAGTTGGTGTTGTAGCGGCGAACTCGAAACAGTGGTAGGGGATTTTGGTCGGCCGCTGGTTGTGAGGGGAAAGAGGGGTGGCTGCGGCGTTTTGGTCGGAGGGGATGAATGGGTGGAGGCCGGTGATGTAGGGGAAAGACGAGCGAAAGTGGTGATGAGGAAAAGTGGAGGCCGGCGCGTTATGCCCTGTGCGTTGGCTTGGTAAGAGTGAGGAGGTCGGCGTAATGATGACGAAGGACGAGACGTGGCCACGGTGGTTTGTTGCCGGTTACCGTCGCGCTAAGCAAGAATGGTTGAAGCCGATGCAGGGCGCGTGTCTCGCTGATCGAAGAGTCGGGAATGGCAGAGGGGATGTGGGCCGCGCCTAAGTGGCTTTCGGTCGGAGATGATGTGCAGAGGGCGATGAGATGCGTCGGAGGATGCATGCTGGCAGGCGCGCTTAGATCAGGAAGCAGTGGCAGCGAGGCATGGCCGGTGGTTTGAGAGCGTGCCGCGCCGCTTAGCGATTAGGGGCAAAAGAAGCAGGGGTGCGGGCTTTGCGTTGCTGCGGTTGAAAAGGGAGATTTATTTTTCTTTTTAATTTTTTTAAACCTAGTGACCCACGGGTGTGGCGGCTGGTGCTGGTGGGCTCTGCGATGTCTTCTTTTTTTTTTCAAACCAGGGCTGTGCGAACCATGGGCTGTGGCAGATGGGTGTTGGTTATTAGTCCGGAATTGGTGTCCAGCTTTTCCTGCAGCGAACCATGGGTGTGGCATATGGGTGTGATGGCCTCTGAATTTTTTTCCTGTGGATCATGAGTGTGGTAGAGTCTGCTATCCCATTTTAACTCTTTTTTTTGCAGTTTTTTTTCATTCCTTAGTTAATGCCATGTCTTCCTTTCTTCACAACTGCATGATCGAAAATAGTATAAGTTAAATTTGTGCCGATCTAATTGCCTAAAAAAAAAAAAAAAAAAAAAAAAAAAAAAAAAAAAAAAAAAAAAAAAAAAAAAATAGAATGAAATAAAATAAGAGAAAATAAAAGAATGAGAATGGATGAAAACTTGGGTTGCCTCCTAAGAAACGCTCATTTATGGTCATGAGCTCGAACCCTTTTTCGCTCAATTCTCCGACGAAGGGGGGTCCGAAAGGGTATACGTGACCCCTTTCTCGTTTTGTTCCCCTACAATGTAGTGCCTCAATCGTTGCCCATTCACCTTGAAAGATCCTATTGTTTCACTCCAAACTTCAACAACTCCACTAGGAAAGACCTCACGGATTTGAAACGGTCCGGACCATCTAACTTGAGCTTGCCCGGAAAAAGCTTCAAACGAGAGTTGAAAAGTAATACCATATCTCCTTGATTAAACTCTCTTCGAAGGATATTCTTATCGTGCCATTGTTTAGTTTTTCTTTATAAATGCGAGCATTCTCATAGGAATCTAATCGTAGCTCATCTAGCTCATAAAGTTGAAGCTTTCTTTTCTCACCTGCGGTCTTCATATCGAAATTGAGCAACTTGATAGCCCAATACGCCTTGTGCTCTAACTCAACTGGGAGATGACATGATTTGCCATACACCAACTTGTGTGGTGTCATACCTATGAGTGTTTTGTAGGCAGTTTGATAGGCCCATAAAGCATCAGAGAGTTTCATAGACCAGTCCTTTCTCGAACGATTAACTGTTTTTTCAAGATACTCTTGATTTCTCGATTTGAAACCTCCACTTGACTACTAGTTTGAGGATGGTATGGCGTGGAAACCTTATGAGTGACTCCATATTGTCTTAAGAGAGCTTCGAATTTTCTTTCTATGAAGTGTGAACCGCCATCACTAATTACTCTCCGTGGTACCCCAAACCTTGAAAAAATGACATTCTTGAATAGTTTCACAACCACTTTGGCATTGTTGGTGGGGGATGCTATCGCTTCTACCCATTTGGAGACGTAATCCACCGCCACTAAGATGAACTTGTTATTACACGATGACGGAAACGGTCCCATGAAATCAATGCCCCACACATCAAAGACCTAAATTTCCAAGATGGAGTGTAAAGGCATCTCATGTCGCTTCGAAATGTTCCCGGTCCTCTGACAACTATCACAAAATTTCACAAACTGATTTGCATCCCGAAAAAGACTCGGCCAATAGAAACCTGATTATAAAACTTTTGCAGCTATCTTTGAAGTGCTTGCATGTCCTCCGTAAGAAGATGAATGGCAATGATGGAGAATACTTGTAACCTCATCTTCAGGAACGCACCTTCTAAACATCCCATCAACACACCGTTTGTATAGAAATGGTTCATCCCAAAAATAATACTTCAAGTGAGCAAAGAACTTCTTCTTCTGTTGATAGCTCAGATCTAGAGGCAAAACTCCACACACTATGTAGTTGACGAAGTCTGCATACCATGGTGCATCCAATCTTTCTATGGCTAACAATTGATCATCTGGGAAAGATTCGTCGATCGGTAGTTCATCCTCCTCCCTATCATGTGATTCTGGTTTCATCCTCGACAAATGGTCTGCCACCAAATTTTCTATCCCTTTCTTATCCTTTATCTCTAGGTCAAATTCTTGCAAAAGTAGTATTCATCGAATCAACCTAGGCTTGGCATCTTGCTTGCTCAAAAGATATTTTATGTCGGAATGATCGGTATAAACGATGACTTTTGACCCTACTAAGTAAGACCTGAACTTGTCAAAGGCGAAAACAACTGCTAATAACTCCTTTTCAGTAGTAGCATAGTTAACTTGGGCCTCATCAAGAGTATGACTAGCATAATAAATTGCATGAACTATCTTGTCCTTTCTTTGACACAACACAACACCAACCACGTAATCACTTGCATCAGTCATGACTTTAAATGAGAGATTCCAATCCGGCGGTTGCATAATAGGAGTTGTTATCAATGCTTCCTTCAACCTATAAAAAGCATCAAGACATTCATCAGTGAAATCATAGGGAGCATCTTTAAGAAGAAGTTTAGTTAAGAGTTTTGCAATTTTCGAAAAGTCTTTGATGAAACGCTGATAGAAACCGGGATATCCTAAGAAACTTCTTACTCCCCTAACCGACGTTGGTGGCGGTAATTTTTCAATGATTTCCATTTTTGCACGATCAACTTCAATTCCTTGCTCGGACACCTTGTGTCCTAGAACTATTCCATCCCTTACCATAAAATGGCATTTCTCCCAATTTAGGACTAAATTAACTTCTTCGCAACGCTGCAAAACTCAAAACAAGTTAGCTAAGCAACCATCAAAAGTAGTCCCGTACACGGAGAAGTCATCCATAAACACGTCCATACTATCTTCTATAAAATTAGAGAAAATAGCCATCATACATCGTTGAAAAGTGGCAGGGGCATTACAAAGACCGAAAGACATGCGCCTATAAGCAAAGGTCCCATAAGGACAAGTAAAAGTGGTCTTTTCTTGGTCACTAGGATGAATAGGGATTTGGAAAAATCCCAAATAGCCATCTAAATAACAAAAATAGGAATGCCTAGCCAACATTTCCAACATCTGGTCAATAAAGGGAAGTGGAAAATGATCTTTTCTGCTTGCCTTGTTCAATTTTCTATAATCAATACACATCCTCCAACCCGTAACTGTCGTAGTAGGGATAAGTTCATTATTCGCATTATTGACTACGGTCACACCCCCTTTTTTAGGAACCACATGGACCGGGCTAACCCATTCACTATCAGAAATAGGATAGATTACCCCCAGCATCTAGTAGCTTAAGCACCTCTTTTTTAACCACTTCCTTCATGTTAGGATTTAATCTATGTTAGTGCTCTATAGAGGGTTTATGATCATCTTCCAAGAGAATTCTATACATGCAAATCGATGGGTTGATTCCTTTAATGTCGTCCATGGTGTATCCTATGACCCTGCGATGCACCCTAAGTGTTCTAAGCAACTTATCAGTTTCATTTTCATTTAGACATGCATTCACAATCACATGATAAGTAGAGTCAGGGCCAAGAAATTCATACCTTAAAGAGGAAGGAAGGGGTTTTAATTCTACCTTTGGCGCATTATCCTTTTCACAAATAGATCCTTTTGGCTCTAGCATCAATCTTTCAAGCTTTGCATTTCGAAGTGGAGCAGTTGATGTTGATTCTAAAGATTGAGCATACGCGGCTACCTCAGGGTCTTCATCATTTATTGAACCATCACTTACCAAATATTTCTCAAGTGGATCAGCTGAGTTATTGTTTGTAATTTGCTCATGTGTACACTTGTCAATGACGTCGACCCTGTAACAAATTTTATCAGTTAGAGGAAGTTTCATAGCATTGCTTAAATTAAATTCTACCGTCTCCCCTCCAATATTTAGAGAGAGCCTTCCATTTTTAACATCAATTATAGCACCTGCAATAGCAAAGAAGGGTCTTCCTAATATAATTGGAATGTTAGAATCTTCTTCAATTTCCAAAATAACAAAATCAACCGGGATGAAGAACTTACCGACCTGGATAGGTACATCTTCAAGTATACCTACCGGATATTTTACTGATCGATCCGCTAATTAGAGTGATATCGTGGTTGGCTTCAAATCACCTATGCCAAGCTTCTTACAAATAGACATCGGCATCAAACTTACGCTTGCACCTAAATCACACAAAGCACGGTTAATAGAGACATTACCAATAACACAAGGAATAGAAAATGAACCTGGATCCTTAAGCTTAGGAGGCAGCTTATTCTGGATGATAGCACTACACTCCTCAGTAAGGGCCACAGTCTCGTATTCTTCCAACTTCCTTTTATTGGATAGGATCTCTTTCAAGAACTTAACATAGGAAGGCATTTGAGAGATAGCTTCAGTGAACGGGATATTGATGTGCAACTTTTTTAAAATCTCCAAAAAATTTCCGAACTGCTTTTCTAACTTAGCCTTAGCTAACCTTTGGGGAAAGGGTAGAGGAGGCTTGTAAGGAGCGGGGGTCACATATTTCTAAACTTTTTCTTCTTCCTGCATCTGGGTCTCATTATCCACATCTATCACAATTTTAGTTTTCTCTTCATGATGACCATCTCCCCCATCATTTTCCTTCATCTTAGGTCCCTCATATTGTTTTCCACTCCTAAGGGTTATAGCATTCACATGACCTCTGGTATTCGTCTCAGGTTGTCCAGGTAGCATGCCTGAAGGCCTAGAGGAAGAGCTAGCATTTTGCGCCAATTGAGTGATTTGTGTCTCTAACATCTTGTTATGCGTAGCTAGGGAATCCATCTTAGAGGCCAATTGTTTTACTACCTCATTCGTCGTTTGTTGTTGTTGCTTAAACTCTTCATTCAATTTTGACTGAGTCATCATAAACTTTTCCATCATATTTTCCAAATTAGACCTTTGGGGAGGGAGATTAGATTGAGGAGCACGAAAACCAGGTGGATCAAAATTAGATGCGGGCATAGAATTTCCAGGTGGGTTTCTATAAGAAAAATTTGGAGGATTCCTCCACCTCGGATTATAAGTGTTGGAGAAAGGGTCTCCCTTCTAATTAAAGTTATTAACATAGTTAACATGTTCATTATTAGAAGTATTAAGGGATGAGGGGTTTCCTAATTGACGTTCAAGTGCAGAATGACCCACATAACCGCATATCTCACATGCAATTGAAGTAGACGCCACAGAATTAATACTCAAGCTTTCAACCTTTTTAAATAAAGCATCATTTTTAGAGGATATATGATCTAAAGCATCTATTTCATACTTGCCACCTTTTGATGTCTGAGCCCGATCGTTCGCCCATTGATAGTAATTTTGAGCCATGTCTTCAATGAGAGTGTATGCCTCATCTATTGTTTTGTTCATCAAAGCTCCTCCTACAGCAGCATCAATAGTCATCCGAGTGTTATAAGTGAGCCCGTTGTAGAAGGTGTGAACAATTAACCACTTCTCCAGTCCATGGTGAGGGCACATCCTCAATAATTCCTTGTAGCGTTCCCAAGCTTCATAAAGTGACTCTCCTTCCTTCTGTACAAAGCTTGTGATCCGGTTCCTCATCTGTGCTATTTTACTTGGGGGAAAATACTTTGCAAGAAATGCCCTAGACAACTGATCCCAAGTGGTGATGGACCCAGCGGGCAATGAGTGCAACCAAGCCCTAGCCTTATCCTTTAAAGAGAATGGAAAAAGTCTGAGTCGAATAGCATCATTGGTCACTCCATTAAGCTTCAAAGTGTCGCAATACTCCAAGAAAATTGACAGGCGGAGATTCGGGTCTTCAGTAGCACCTCCTCCAAACTGATTTTGCTGAACCATTGAGAGCAGTGATGGTTTTAGCTCAAAATTATTAGCTTCAACAGTGGGCCTTGTAATACTTGAATGCATGCCTTGAGCATTTGGGGCAGCGAAATCCTTAAAAAGCTGATTCTGATCACCCATTGTAGCTTGTTCTGTGTTCCTTTGCTCCCTTATATACATTCTTATCTCTGCAAGAGTCACCGATAGTTCAGGATTGTTTTCATTGTGTACTTCTGTTTGATGCCCTTGCATAAAAGAAAGTGAGTAGCGAAGAGAAAATAAAAAAATCTAGTCTAGCTTAATAACGTAAGCACTCAATATTAACACCGTAGTCCCCGGCAAAGGCACCAAAAACTTGGTAGACAAAATCTACAAGCGCACAGACTCGTTGTAGCTATCAAGGTCGATCCCACAAGGACTAGGGTTAATTACCAAATTTCACTTTATTCTACTAGCTAAACTAATGAGTAAATTAGAAGAGATGAAAATTAAAAGAAATAAAATAATAACTAATCAGGTGGAAATTCAATATAATGAAGAGCCAGGATTAGGTTATCACCATAACTTCTATGCTCAATGATGAATTATTTCAGTTCTCGGTGTTGGTTTAAACTAAAAATGGTGAATTAACCTAAATTAATCTAAAGCCTCTTTCAAGGTCTAAAAATCGTGCCTAATTAATCTCAATTAACCTACTTTTGTGGAATCGAGATTAAATTAAACTCATTAAGCTTCATGCTAATCCAAATCAAATCTCCAAGGAATCTAGCCTACTTTCGTGGTTCGAGCTCCCTACTTAATTTCTAGAGATCCGGTATTAATCTTCACCTTTCAGCCCTTCAATTAATTACCTATGATTGCTAATACGGTGATCAAGCGAATCAACAAAATTAAAACACTATAAAACAAGTTTAAAGATTTAAACTTTCACCAAGAACCTATATCAATTCATCATCAATCACCAAAAAGTTGGGTTCTTTCCCAATCCTAGACAAGAAATCTACTCACACATGATTGGGATACGAGAATACATCAAATAATTATGCAAATCAATCATAAGAAGAAATAAATCAGAGAAAGGAAAGAATTAACCCGTCTTTCATTTGAGATCTTCAAAATCAAAATTTGCAATCTAATCTTGTAAAAGAAATTAGTGTCTTTCCTCAATGCTTGAACTCTAAAATAATTGCTAATTGATGGCTAAGAGAACATAAAAAAGATATCCAAACCCTAAGTCAAAATATCTATTTATATGTCCCTAAAAAATCTGGAAAAAGATAAGGTCCGCGCCATGGGTGTGGCACGCACCACACCAGGGTGTGGTGGAATCTGTTTTTTGCTGATTTTGTGCTTATTTGTTTAGTATTCGGTATTTTGGCTATAACTTTTGAGTCCAACCCCTGAATGAGGTGATTCAAGTTGTGTTGGAAACCTGTTGAAGAGATCTATAACTTTTATCTTTTGAGTTTTTCTAAATTAAAACTGTATCAATGGTCAAAATTCCAGTTCTTCATACTCGCGCATCCATTTTCTTCACGAACCATGCTTTCGAAATCTTGTTGTTGCTTCAAACTCTTGTTCAACTTCCAACGATCATCAAATCTTTTAATCTTGAGCCAATACCTACATATAAGAACACAAACCACAACAATATCCTCGATCTAAACACGAAATATACATTAAACACTCGTAAATCATAGTTGAAACACACTAAGATAATGCATATTTTACGTGTTTATCACTGGATATATACAAAAAGGGAGGGAAGAGAAAGGAACTCAGATTTACCTACAGCGGGAGCAGACCGTATTGGAGTTCACACAATTCATGTCGACTCTGCCTCAGGAGGCTCAGGAGGCATATAGGAGACGGTTTTTGTCGTCACAGGTAATATATATACTTTGCTTTTTTTTTAATTAGATGATATCGTGCACACTAATACATACTGATACAAACTGTTACATACAAACCCTAACTCTAACCCTAACACAAACCTCAAAATTTATACTTGCGTGCATGGAGGGGGAGGGGGTGTGTAGAGTATGATTGGTTGGTGGGTGGGGGCTTTGATCGTGGTTGAGGATGAGGAGTGGGGATTTTGTTGTGGTGGTGGTTGAGGGGGAGGGGTAGGGCGAGGGGGAGTGTTGTTGGTTGGTGGGTGAGGGTGAGGATTTGTGGTGGTGGTGTTGTGTTATGGTGTGATGTGTGGTGATGTGTTGTGGAGTGTAGTGTTGTGTTGTGTTGTGATAGTTTAGGGTTGTTGTGTTGTGGTGTTGTGGTGTTGTGGTGTTGTGTTGTTGTGTTGTGATGGTGTAGTGTTGTGGTGTTGTGGTGTTGTGTTGTTGTGTTGTGATGTTGTGGTGTTGTGTTGTAGTATATTCATATTTGTACTCTTATTAACGTTTACACACACAAGTTAACATTTGATTTATATTTACAGGCCGGGACATCTTCACAAGGTGCAGCCGGGGGTAGTCATAATGTGGCTGGGGGTGGGGATGAGGATGATGATGATGATGATGATCAGGAGGATTGATTGTCCTTAATATAACTTTAAAAACAATTTCTTGTGTTGTATAAACAATATTTATTATGTACCTGTCGAGAAACTTTTACTTGCTTTTATTGAATTAAATGTGTGATATATGCGTGAGATGTGATATTTGCGTAAGATTGAAGCTTTCTTCTGCTGATTGAACAGGTGTTTAAAAATTATTATCGATATTGTACAGGGTTTTTTCAATTTTCAAAATATTTTCCAATTTGTTTTAAAATTTTTAGCGACGGAAATTCCGTTGCTAAAAAAAATTTTAGCAACGGAAATTCCGTCACTAAAGTACTATTTAGCGACGAAAAACCTGCACGAAATCACATATGGACAATATTAGAAAGCATTAGCGACGGCTTATCCGTCGCTAATAATGTTTTAGCGACGGAAAATCCGTCGCTAATATTAATATTAGCGACGGAAAATCCGTCGCTATTGTTTTTTCAATTTTTTATTTTTTTTAACTAGCGACCACTTTACCGTCGCTAATAACCCATCGCTAAATTTTAGTGACGGAATGTCCGTCGCTAAAAGTGTTTTTAGGCACCCCTATTATAGTGTCGATGTTTTAGCGACGGAAATTTTTTTTTCTGTCGCTAAAACTTTTAGCGACGGAAAAATGACTTATAGCGACAGATTTGTCCGTCGCTAAAAGTTGAAAATCCAGCAGTGCCTAATATTCACGCCCGCATTCTTCAATTTGTCTAAAATAGAATGAAGCGCGGAAGTGATTAAAGGGGGAACAAATTTCGAATTGCCTAACTCCTTTAACTACTGCTCGAATAGTGTATTACCGATGTTAGATATACCTGGGCATAGAATCCCCGGCTCAATGCTATTAGCCTGCGTGGCATCTCTGTTTGCTTCAACATCCATAGGCTCATCACGAATGGTATCGTACATTTGCTGCATGAAGCTCGAGCTATCCAAATGGCCAGGATCAGAGAATACATAGTCTTGCGGAAGTTCACCTATGTCATGGCTTCCTAAAACACGGAACATGATTAGATTTAGGGAATCCAAAAGAGCACTATTTTAAAAGTAGTTGAGATAGTAGAGCATTACCCTCTTCTCCGCCAGTAGTACCTCGTGACTCTGCTCCGAGGGTGCGCTGACCAATATGCGATTTATGAGCGGTCATCTTCCGCTTTGGAAGACAAATCCCTACAGGACCAGCAGGTCACTCATGTGTAGACTTGGTGCACATCTCAACCTGTGCAGAAGCCTCGGCGGTGGGCTGTGATCTCGCATAATGAAAAATAAGAGGCTCGTGCTCATTAACCATCCTACCTGGAGTGACATGAGTCATCTTGTTAGGGTAAGTAAATAAGACCTTTCGTTCTGGCTTTTGAAAAGCCAGTCGAGATTTAGAAAGGATATAGCATTGATGCCAATGAGAAAATGCCAGATCCATTAAGTCCAAAAAGAATGAGTCTGACAGACCTATATTAGATTCTCCCCCATCGGTATCCATGTCTATAAATTCTTCCTCAGAAGTCTCATCCTCATCATCGATAGGAAGGAGCTCTTCATCATCCTCCATCTTGTCTTTGCTCGAATGGGAGGGTTTGGCAGGTTTCTTCCCCTGCTTCTTCGAAAGCCCAGTCTTACGAGCAGCTTTGATAGTAGTTTGAACCAAGTGCTCAGCCTCTAACTCTGAGAGGCTCTACACATCTAGAAACTCGTTGGTAGAAAGGAACCACTTGCAGCTGAGGAAAGTAAGCAACGGTTTTCGCTTGGAGGAAGGAAGAGCGAATTAGGCTCCAGTACAACCCATCATAGTCCAAAGCCATGCTCGGACGCCATCGATAAGGCCCCCCTCAATCCTCAAACCCCAGCTCGGGTTCCCAACATATAGTTGGTCATAATCGAACTGGCGAGCAAAGCGACACAGAAGATAAGGCTCTATATGGCAACGACCCTTCACACGAAGGACGAGATACCTAACGTGGATGTTCACCAACCAACGGAAGCAACCAGCGTCAAGAGAAGTCTGACCGGCCCTTGGTTTCTCCTCATCAATCAGCACATCGTCATAGCAGTCCAAGAAGCGAGGGAAACACTTGAAGAACTCCCAGCTCTTACGAACTTGAAGCTCTCGCTGGACATCAGTGAATGTCTTCCCAAACCACTTGCTCCTTTCTAATAGTTGTACAAAAGGAACAGAGGCATTAACAGTACTAGGCGCTGACATCAAATCGGGACGGTGAAGAACTAGCCACGCCATTAGGTATGTATATGGAAGCTCGACCTTTACAGAAAGAAGCTCGATTGACGGTTCAGAACCCACATGTGTAAGACCATTGACCAAATACCTAAGCCCATAATGAATGCTGGCAACCATCGCTGGAAGCAGAGAAAGCTCCTTCTCGTAAGCTAGCTGGACGATGGGGAAAAGGACCTCAATAGGCAAGGCGTCAGAAAACTAATATGGAACGACGCACTTCTTCAACCAGAGGGAGAGATAGCCCGCCAGCAGTGTCCTGGGCCGAATGGACTTCTAAGCGTGATAAAAGAATGTCCGAAACTTGGTCCCCATAGGGAAAGCTCCCTCAGTGCCAGCAATAGTAAAGGAATGAGCTTTGGACCTCTTTATTAACTCATTGATGGCAATAGTAAAGGAATGAGCTTCTCGCCCGAACTGCTCTCCAAATGCTGGAATAAATAATTAGCGAACTGCTTCAAACTGATCTGCTTCTTCCTCTTCGCCAGAGGACTCACTTTGATTAAGGATGTATAATAATGACACGTAAGGTCCCAAAATGTGTCATACATATCGGGAGAATCTTTCTTTAGCCACTCTAACTGCAGGTTCAAGGGAAAGTACTCCTGATACGGATAGTCTCCCATCGGAAGACCAGAAACTTTGTGCATCTCGTGCAAAGCTAACCCTAACTCTCCACTGCAGGTCAAGAAAGTGTTACTGTCAGGGATATATGTCTCCAATAACGCTAGGAAATGGCGACTGCTGACTGGAAATCTATACATGGTAGCTCATATGGCCGCATACACCCACTGCCTCTCAGATCACTCTCCCAACGTCTTAAGACATAACTGGTCATACGAGTCCACCACTTTTTAGGTGGCGAATAGGTCCAACTGAAGCATCTGATTTCTGTCGGAGGTAACTTCCTCCCAAGCTTGGCCAAGTGATTCCTTACAGTAGGGGCGGCTGCTGACACCTCATCTGGTAGCACGGTATCAAGTCTTAGAATTCTTGGTCGAAGACCACGAATATAAATATAACCATCAGAACCTGGGTCTTATGATGGGAAATAAATCCACAATGAACTCGGTCATGGTCATCTGTAAGATTCCAGGACATCTGTCGCCGTACAGCCTGCGTCTCCAAATGAGTGAGAGAGTAATGACGAGGAATATAAGGGATGTATAGAAGGAGTCCTTCATCATTATTCAACCAGTGCTCATCATCAAGAATCAGCTTAGACGGATCCTCGACATGGTCTCCAAATAAATGACCGGGCTTCTCTAAAGCCTAAGTGGAAATAGAGTCTTCAGTGAAGGTGGCATCGGTAATCAATTGGCGCAGTGAATAGCGGCCCCCGTTTCGTATCAAGTGACAGAACTCCTCGGAATGACTCTTATCAAACTAAAGAGTCGGACCAATGACCTGCCTTTCGACAACAGAAGCAAAACTCTCTCCACTATAACCGCTAGTGGCATGAGGAGGAAGGCTGTCCGCAGGGAATTCAACTACAGCAAAACAAACATGGAATCAGAAAGCTATTCATGAATTATACAATGGTTGAATTCATCTTACAGGCTAGCGAGATAGAGTCATTCATTGAGTGATTGGTGAGACGATTTCGAGTGTCCTACACCGGAAGGACGGTATGCATCATCACGTAAGCAACGTGGTAATGTACTCCGACCCACGTAGTGTAATACAACACGAAATTGCCCCAATATGCTAGAAGACGTGAATTGGCTAAGCAAAACATGTCTTTTTGAAACCTCGATCCCCACGAAGGAGGACGTCAGTTCTTCTCGAATGACCCGCGAAGAGGTCAAACGAGGGCATGATATAACCACAAATCATCCTAAAACCTCGATCCCTGCGAAGAAGGACGTTGGTTCTTCCCGAGTGACCCGCGACGGGGTCAAGTGAGGGCATATGAGTCATCCCAAAACCTCAATCCCCGCGAAGGAGGACATCGGTTCTTCACGGATGACCCACGAAGGGGTCAAGCGAGGATACAAAAATTATAAAAGCTCGCCCCCGTAAGAGAACGCTACGAGAGCCTCCCTCTCGCTATGCTGAGAAGAGGAGTGACTCCTATGTAATCGCGGTTGGCGTGGAGACATGGTTAACTTGCAACGAAAATTAACGGATCAAGTACAATCATTCCAAATACCCGAAATTTAAAAGGGAAATTATAAACTTTAACTAAAGTCCTATAAACAGAATAGGATTTTATAGTTGAAGTCTAATTAAACCTATGAGTTTTATGTATGCAAACAATGGGCTCAAATTGCATTTAAAACCCTCATGATCAACTTTTGGGTGAAATACCCAAAATACCCCTCATGTTCAAAGTTAAATTTTAGCCACGAACACATTCAAATTTGGCAATGATCGAGGAAAGAGAACCATTGTCCTCAATATCTCACAATTTCAGCCCTAAAATTTTAGCAACTTTGCAAACAAGTCCCCCAACCAATTTCAACCAATTCTTTGCAAATAAACCCCTCAACAATTAGTGGTCTTTTTTTTGCATAAAACGCCCCTCAAAGTTGTGGCCAAATGAGTATACAATCCTAGTCCAAAAATTTCAGTCCACTTTTGCATAAGAGCCCCTCAAAATTTTATCCCTATTTTACACAAAACCCCCCAAAATTTTGGCCTTGGCCTTTTTGCATGAAACCCCCCAAAATTTTGGCCACTTTCAAAACCAATCACCAAGATTCAATCTTTTTCACAAAAGCTATAATCTTTGCATATAAATTCATTAGTTTTTGACTGCATACCCATACTACAAGGGTAAAGTTTTAATCTTTAAATCCAAACCATAAACTTTTGGACCAAAATCAAGTGTGCAACAAAGAGGGGATGAAAAAGAAACTTACCCAACTCAAGAACCCAAGTCTTGAATTTGGAGATTCCACAAACCCTAGCCTTGGAGAGAGAAAATTTTTGGCCAATGAAGAAGAGAAATCCGAAATCCTTGGAGGGGTTTAGGGTTTTGAAGGCAAGAGTTTGAATGAGTTAGGAGTTCTTGAAGAAAAAAAAATAATGGGTTATGAGTAGTCTTGATAAGAGGAAGAAGATGGAGGAATTTTACGGGGGAAAGAAATCTTTTTGAAATTTGGAAGTTAGGAGGGAAATGAAAGTACAACCCCACAAAACACAAAAAAAGAGGAGGGGGGGGGGTCTCGGTCCAGGTCGAGCCCCCCGGGTATTTTTATGAGTTGAATGAGTTAGGAGTTCTTGAAGAAAAAAAAATAATGGGTTATGAGTAGTCTTGATAAGAGGAAGAAGATGGAGGAATTTTACGGGGGAAAGAAATCTTTTTGAAATTTGGAAGTTAGGAGGGAAATGAAAGTACAACCCCAAAAAAAAAAAAAAAAGGGGGGGGGGGGGGGTCTCGGTCCAGGTCGAGCCCCCCGGGTATTTTTATGAGCCTATATCGTTTGATTTCACTGGTGGTTGGTCATTCTGATGAAAATCAATATAAAAGTCAACGCTAGATGATCCGAAACCCTAGGTCAACGCCGGTCAATGCGTAACCGTAGGTTAACGTTAATCAACGTGTTGCGATGAAAAGTCAATGTCGGGTAGTTCGAAACCCTAGGTCAACACCGGTCAACGTGTAACCCTAGGTCAACGATTGTCAATGCGTTACAATAAAAAATCAACGTAGGGCGATCCAAAACCTTAGGTCAATGCCGGTCAATGCGTAACCCTAGGTTAACGCCAGTCAATGCGTTGTAATAAAAAGTCAACGTCGGGCGATCCGAAACCCTAGGTCAACGCCGATCAATGCGTAACCCTAGGTCAACACCAGTCAATGTGTTGCAATAAAAAGTCAACGTTGGACGATCCGAAACCCTAGGTCAACGTTGGTTAAAGCGTAACCCTAGGTCAAAGCCAGTCAACGCTTTGCGATAAAAGTCAATGCCGGGTGAACCAAAACGCTAGGTTAACGCCGGTCAACGCGTAACCCTAGGTCAACGTCATTCAATACGTTAGAATAAAAAGTTAACACCGGGTGATCCGAAACCCTAGATCAACGCAGGTCAATGCGTAACCCTAGGTCAACGGCGGCCAATGCGTTGCAATAAAAAGTTAACGCCATGCGATCCGAAACCCTAGGTCAACGCCGGTCAATGCGTAACCCTAGGTCAACGCCAGTCAACGCGTTGCGATAAAAGTCAACACCAGGCGATCCAAAACCCTAGGTCAATGCCGGTCAACACGTAACCCTAGGTCAACATCAGTCAATGCGTTGTAATGAAAAGTTAACGTCAGGTGACGCGTAACCCTAGGTCAACGTCAGTCAATGCGTTGTAATGAAAAGTTAACGTCGGGTGACGCGTAACCCTAGGTCAACGTCAGTCAATGCATTGTAATGAAAAGTCAACATCGGGTGATGCGTAACCCTAGGTCAACATAAGTCAATGCATTGTAATGAAAAGTCAACGTCGAGTGATCCGAAACCCTCGGTTAATGCCAGTTAACGTGTGATGAAAGTCAACGCAAGTCAATATATTGTGATGGAGATGGTCAGTTCAAAGTCAACTCGACGATACGAGCCAAAATCAATTTACCTGTTTTGATTCAAGGTTTCGACGACGGCCAGACGATAAATGCAGCGCCGGGAGAACTTCAGCTATCCGTCAAAATATCGAATAGGTTAAAAATCGAAGGAGTCAAGAATCGAAGCTAACTACAGGTCCTTTTACAACGACTGAAAGTTGGACCGATCATATCCAAAGTATTTCAGGCTCATCTATAAAAGAAACGAGACTGAAACACTTTGGAGGGGGTATCTGTAGGCGTAAAAAATTACCTATAGGTCCCCGCACGCGGCTCGAGACAGAGAGGAGACGATGAAAGTTTCTATTCGAGTCACAGAAGCTCATTTGATGACAACAAACGCATGAAGTAAGTCGACGGACCATGCGAAGCAACGGAATTTCGGAATAATCAAAACACGAATGAATCGGGAGCTGCACGTTGTTTACGAAAGACAAAGCACCCCTCATGTCCCATTTACTCCACACATGATTTAGTCATGAGAGCTTGTAGATCTCCTCGTCGGCTTTCTGACGCATTCTGGATCGCGTGATTCCAAGTTCGGATGATGAAAATATGGCGAAAACGGATGAAGCGCGCGAGACTAAGCCCTGAGCCAAACTGAGACACCAATTGGTGTCTCGGCCAAGCCGAGACACTCTCAAGTGTCTCGGCCACGCCGAGACACCCACGAGTGTCTTCAACCCGAAAAAGCTGATTTTTGACTGTTTTGGCGGTTTTTTCGACCATTAACCGTCTGGATTTGGCCCAACTGATAAAATATCATCCATAAACGTGGTTAAGTGGTTATAACTGAGGATAAGAGGGAATCGACCGTTCTTATCCGAAAACAGGGGTCCCGAAGCCTATAAATACAGCCCCAGGGCCTTCATTTTTTCAGATCTGGAATTCTCGAGCATTGGCGAAGCCCTGCCGAACTGAAGACTGAAGGAGCACGAATTTCAGGAGGGAGGAGGAGATCGATCGAGTTCTTCAGTGCAGGAAAGAAGAGTTCGTCAGATCTGCAGTTCCCGTGTTCTTCTCTTAAGATTATCCCGTTGCGGTAATCTTAAGAAGAGTAATTAACTCGCTGTTGCCGAGATAATTGCTTCGGCTTCTTGATTCTTTCACGGATCGATGAAGTTTCGGATCTGATCTAATCGTCAGGTGGTCCACGGATATTGACGTCCCGTCACCGGCCAAGAATCCACGCAAGCAAGAGTCGATAAACGAATCTTGTGTTTATTTTTGAGAGAGTTGTATTCTTTTATTTTTCGTTATTTGAATTCGTTGTAAACGACTAAAGTTATGATGAAATCAATCACGAAGACGACTTTCGAAGGAAACAATCTTAACCACCATAAATATATGGCCCTATTTGGCAACGAGTTAATAGAGAGATTAAGAGGGTTTAACGCCTCATTAACCCTCCAAACAACAAGATCACCTAAAGGATTAATAAACCCTCACGTGATTCTTAACTAATGTTTAACCAATACTTAAGCCGTAACTGTGCTTTTAGTCCGCCTCCTCACACGGGGGTACGAGCAGTAATAATGGAAAACTTGTAAACGATCTCTCTTAACTTGTTCTTTTTGCTTGGTTAGCTAACTCAACTTCCTGGAAGATGGTAGTGTGTACCATATTTTGATTGGTGATTAGCTACTCCGAGGTCTTGCTAGGAACTGTTCTTTCATAGGATGCTAGTGGGATGGAATATATTTACATATTTAGGTGTATTACAAAGTGGAAGTTATTGATGAAACTTCAAATTTTTTGTTAATTTATATTAGAAACAAATTCTTTGCTAATGATATGTAATTTAGTTAATTTATATTTCCGTTCCCAACAATCATTTATTTAAAATAATGTAAAAATGACAATATTTTTATAATTAAATTAATGCAAATTCAAGTTGAAATTATTTGAATGAAACATTTATTAATAAAATTTTCTATTTTATTAAGGTTAAACTTGGTATTTTTTTTAAAAAAAGGAGGATTAACTTACTTAGCCCTTCCTTTTTTGCCAAACACAAAAAATTAACTCTTCATTTTGACTATCTAATCCAAACAAAATTTGATTATCTTAAACTCTCTATAATGGGTTAACTAATTTAACATTTCGTCTTAACCCTTCTCTCTTAATCCCTTGCCAAATGACACCATAGAGTACTGGGGTCATAACAGAGTTTCTGTGCTCCTGATTTTTCAAAAACAAGGGTATGTACGCATCAGATTAAAAAAAAAGAAAGAAAATGGTTTCCACAAGGAATACGTGATGAAAACATAGCCTTTGATAGATAAGAATTGAAATTTTAAGTTAGTAGTTCGTGAGATCCATATGGAAGCTAACGTTAACAGAGCTCTAATACTGTATGCATTCAAGGATTTTTGAATTTTAGAGAATAATACAAAACCTCTTACAATAGGAGGGTCTATGTCCAATTAGTTAATTTAATTACACATAGACCCCCTGTAGTATCACTGAATTGCGAAAAGACCTCATGTAGTTCTATTTTACTAATAGACCCCATGTAGTTCAATTTTGCTAAATACTATATGCATTCCAGGCTCTCATGGTTGCATTGGTGCGATGGAGGCGAATGTAGTGGAGGCTAAGGCGGTGAGGTCGACGGCCTAGGCATCCTAGACAGAATTTCCAACTAGGATGCTTTTTACGTCTAGGTTACCAACATAGATAGAATTGACTAGATGAAAGTTTTTCTGTTTAGTTTGACTCAAACTAGACGGAAAAATTTTCGTCTAGTTTGATCCGTCTACGATCTGAGTTTTTCTACTAGTGATAGTTCTATTCACGAGGATATATCGCCAATTGCTAATCATTTTTATTTGAAAAGAGCTAAAAAAGTTTACTGAGGGGGTGTATTCCCACTTGGGCTAATACTATAGGGGATCTATTCACAGTTAATCAAATAAGTAATCCTAATAATTTTTAAAACAATTTAACAGGTCTGAGAGGCTTTTCTTCATCCTATGCTTGTGTTCTGGGTCTTTGGATTGTTAGTCTAAGTGTGTAGACCCAAAGCTGGAATCAAGAAGATGAAAAAAACTAGAAACAGTCGGGTCGGTTGACCGCCAGGTTTGGTCCGGTCAACCACGAAGCCTGTAGCAGACTGAACAGAAACAACCTCTTTGGCCGGTCTACAGCAGCAGCTGGTCCGGTCGACCGTGAACGTGCACCGTGCAGGGTGAAGAACTAATGCTCTGTCCGGTCGACCGCGGGACCAAGCCCGATCGACCGCGACAGGATTTTTCTGCTTCCTAATCTGTTTTGTATTCTGTTTGGTCTGGGATTCCTATATATATATCTAAACTATTTTAGGGTTTTGTGTGCATCAAAAGGAGGGTTTTTGAGAGGATTCTTCAAAGAGATCTCAGAGAGATTAAACCATAGTTTGTGAGTTTGTAATCTTTCTTTAAATTAATCAAAGAATTGTGTGGTGTGGCTATCGAGGATGTAGGCACGTTGCCAAACCTCGTTAAATCTGGTGTGTTCTTTCTTGTTTACTTTCTTATAAGTTTCATCTTTTATTTGCGGTGATTTTCCTACTTTCCTATTCTCAAACACAAGGTCCGAAAGGACACACATTCGATTTGATTATTTCAATTCCCTAACAACTTGTATCAGAGCTTCGTTTAGAAGGTTTGTGTGAGAGCCATGGCAGAGGAAAGCAAATCTAAGATCGAGAAGTTTGATGGTTTAGACTTCACCTACTGAAAGTCGCAAATAGAGGACTATCTGTACCAGAAGGATTTATACCGTCCGTTGATGGGCAAAGCTAAGGAAAAGAAGAAAGAGGAATTAGACGAGTTGTGGGAGATACTGCATAGAAAGGCTCTTGTATAAATCTGGTTGTCGCTCACCAAGACAGTCACACATAATATATTGAAGGAGAAGATGACGATGGGGCTTATGGAAGCACTCGTAAAGATGTACGAGCAACCGTCTGCCGCAAACAAGGTGCATCTCGTCTAAACACTCTTCAACCTCAAGATGGCAGAAGGACGCTCCTTCACGATGCACCTCAGCGAGTTCAACACGATTGTTGATCAACTTATCTCCATGAAAATCATGTTTGATGACGAAGTGCAGGACCTATTGATCCTATCGCAGTTGCCAGATAGTTGGGCAGTTATGTGACCGTAATTAGCAATTCGACGGGGAAGGAAAAGTTGAAGCTGAACAAGGTTGTTAGCATGATTCTATCCGAGGAGGTTAGAAGAAAATTATCTGAATCAGAAGGTTCAGGATCAGCCCTAAATCTTGGCAGAGAGGCAGAAGCCGGAAGAAGGATAACCAGAACACGAATCGATCGAAGTCAACCAAGAATAGTTCGAACTCAAAAGT
The DNA here is from genome assembly GCF_001876935.1 of Asparagus officinalis. NCBI lineage: Eukaryota > Viridiplantae > Streptophyta > Magnoliopsida > Asparagales > Asparagaceae > Asparagus > Asparagus officinalis. The sequence continues at coordinate 78,853,779 of NC_033796.1, forward strand.
TAGGCATATCAAACGAAAGTGTTTGAATTACGACCAGGAGAGTCATATGTCTTCAGCTTGTAAAGCACAAAAGAAGGATGCGAATGAGCAGGAGGCTCATCTCATGCAAGATGCATTGATCCTTACTATGGATAGCGATTCCGATTCATGGGTTATTGATTCGAGAGCCTCGTTCCACGCCACTGCTAATAGGAAGCTTCTTCATATCTATGTAGTAGGGGACTTTGGGAAAGTATACTTGGGGGATAATAAACCCTGTAGTGTTGTTAGAAGAGGTGATGTGCAAATACAGTTGAAGAGCTCTAAGTGCAATCTGAAGAATATCAGACACGCACCAAAGCTAAAAAGGAATCTTATTTCAGTAAGTCAACTTGGAGCGAAAGGCTATGTTTCAACATTCACCTAGGATTCATGGAAAATCTCCAACGGTACTATGGTGGTTTCCCGAGACAACAAAATAGGAACTCTTTACCTCACCTCACATGCGAATGACACCCTCGCAATTGGAGCTGGCAAGAAGAGTGCAGATCTGTAGCATAATAAGCTGGAACACAGGAGCGAGAAGGAGATGAAAATTCTACATTCATAAGGTAAACTAACCGGCATCGATTCAGTGAAAGTTGGTGTTTGCGAGGACTGTATCTACGGGAAGTAGAAGAAAGTTAGTTTTCATAAGGGTGGAAGACCAACTAAAGCTCATAAGCTAAAGCTTGTTTATACAGATGTATGGGGTCCATCTAGTGTGTCTTCTCTTAGCGGTTCGACGTATTATGTCACCTTTATCGACGATCCCTCGAGGAAGGTGTGGGTATACTTCATGAAGCACAAGTCAGAGGTGTTCGGGATCTTCAAGAAGTGGAAGGTCATGGGGGAGAACGAGACAGATCTGAAGGTGAAGTGTCTGAGATCAGACAATGGTGGAGAATACGAGCTAGAGGAGTTCAAGAGGTTCTGTACTCTAAACGGGATTCGTTTGGAGAGGACTACTCCAGGGATGCCACAACAGAATAGCGTTGCAGAAAGGATGAACATGACATTGACGGAGCGTGCCAGGAGCATGCGATTACATGCAGGTCTGCCTAAGATATTTTAGGCGATGTGGTGCATAATGTAGCTTACTTGATTAATCATAGGCCATCAGTTCTTGGATTTCGGGATTCCAGAGGAGGTTTGGAGTGGTAAGAAGATTAATCTCTCACACTTGCGAGTATTTGGCTATGTGGCATATGTTCATATCAGTGACCATGTCAGGGACAAGCTAGGAACTAAGTCACAGAAGTGTACATTCATTGGATACAGTATAGATGAGTTCGGGTATCATCTTTAGGACGAGAAGAACAGGAAGATCATCAGGATCAAGGGTGTGATATTCAATGAGGAGGTGATGTACAAGGACAGAGACAATGCTAAGGATAGCTAAAATAGTGGGAGCAACACTAAGGATACATATGGATCTGAGTACATGGATTTGGAGGAACTTTCAGATGGGGGAGATAGTGCTAGTTCTGACCGAAGAATGGAGGAGACTCCAGGTGTGAAAGCTACTACCCAGGACGTGGAGCTTAGAAGGTCATCCAGGGTACCCAAACTGAATCTCAGATATCTCTCATCACTTAATTACTTACTTTTGACAAATAGCAGAGAGCCGGAGTGCTATGAAGAGGTTATGCAAGTGAGTGAATCTCAGCAATGGGAGCATGCAATGTAAGAAGAGATGGATTCTCTTCACTCGAATGAGACATGAGAGTTAGCCCAGCTACATACATAGAAGAAAGCCTTATATAACAAATGGGTCTATCGGGTCAAACAGGAGAGTGATGGAAGCAAGAGGTATAAGGGAAGATTAGTCATAAAGGGGTTCCAATAGCGGGAATGAGTGGATTATACGGAGATATTTTTCCCGTTGTGAAGCTTACAACCATCAGAGTGGTGTTAAGCTTAGTAGCTGCAGAAGATCTCTACCTTGAGTACTTAGATGTGAAGACTCTCTTTCTTCATGGTGACTTGGATGCAAAAATCTATATGAAGTAACCTGTTGGCTTCATTGAAGAAGGAAAGGAAGAGATGGTGTGTAAGCTCAAGAAGAGCTTGTACGGTTTGAAACAGGCTCCGAGATAGTGGTATAAGAAGTTCAACAACTTCATGCAGAGCAATGGGTATGGAAGATGCAATCACTACTGGATTTACACCTTTTAGCGAGGAATAATTCCGTTGCTAAAGGTCTAAATTCTGTCGCTAAAAGTTTTAACGACGGAAAAAACAAATTCCGTCGCTAAAAAACCGACCCTACATTCGGGGGCCCTAATTGAATCTTTAGCGACGGAAATTCTGTCGCTAATTTTCAACGCCAGGATATTAGCGACGGTTTTTTTGTTATCGATTTTTAAAAAAATAAATAAATAAGCATTAGCGACGGAATTTCCGTTGCTAATATGTTTTTTAGCGACGGAAATTCTGTCGCTAAAGGCTATATTTATTATTTAAATTTTTTTCTCGTGTTAGTTTTCTATTACTAAATATATAAAAATCCATCGCTAAAAACTTTATTAGGGTTGAAAAATCCGTCGCTAAAAATAACCACTATTTTAAAAAAAAAATATTTTGAAAATTGAAAAAATCCTAGATAATATCGATAATAATTTAAAAAACCCTGTTCAATCAGTAATATAATATTCAATCCCACCATATATCACACATTTATTTCAATAAAAATAAATAAAAGTTTCCCGACAGGTACATAATAAATATTGTTTATACAACACAAGAAATTATTTTCAAAGTTAAATTAATTACAATCAATCCTCCTGATCATCATCATCATCCTCAACACCAGTTGCATTATGACTACCCCCGGTTGCACCTTGTGAAGAAGTCATAGCCTGTAAACATAAATCAAACATTAACAAGGGTGTGTAACTGTTAATAAGAGTGTGCAAATATAAATATAATTCCCCCAACACCACAACATAACAACACAACATAATACAACACAACAATAAAACACCACAACACAACAACACAACACCACAACACCACAACACAACACAACACAACACAATACAACACAACACAACACAACAACAACAACAACAACAACAACAACAACAACAACACAAATCCCAAACCCCACCATCCAACCACCTACCAACCAACCACACTCCACACACCCCCTTCCCCTCCATCACCACCATCACCACCCAATCCCCACTCCTCCCCCTCCTCCATCACGACCAAACCTCCCACAAACCAATTGCATAACGATCACCACAACACAATACCACACAGCAAAACACAACATAACACAATACAACACAACAACAACAACAACAACAACAACAACAAAAACACCATAAATCCCCCAACCCCACCCACCAACCACCCACGAACTAACCACACTCCACACACACCCTCCCCCTCCATCACCACTATCACCACCCAATCCCCACTCCTCCCCTCCCTCATCATGACCAAACCCCCCATAAACCAATCACATAACGATCACAACAACACAACACCACAACCAACCAACCAACCCACCAACCAATACCACCACTACTACACACGCACACACCATCAACACCATCATCACATAAAAATATTAGAAGTATATATTTTGGGCTTTGTGTTAGGTTAGAGTTAGGGTTTGTGTGTAACAGTTTGTATCAGTGTGTATCGGTGTGTATGATATCATTTAGTCACGAAGAAAATTCATAACTAAGTAAGAATTATATATTTAATTTATTTAATTAAAAAAGAAAAGTTAGGGTTAGAGTTAGAGTTAGGGTTAGAGTTAGGGCTTGGGTTTTTTTCCATAATTTTTTTGTTTTGCAAAAATTAAACTTTAATTGTAATTAAAAATATTATTAATAAATTCAAAACTAATAAAAAGAAATCTCTCTTTCTCTCTCCCCCACCCTTTAC
>NC_033796.1:78857761-78862923 GCF_001876935.1 Asparagus officinalis
ATGAGAAGGAGAAGAGGGGGGGGGGGAATGAGAGAGGGATTTGGGATAAATCCCTCTCTCGGATCGGGCGTGAGCTGCCCAAAAAATTTGGGCGCCCGCGCCTAAAATTTTTTCCCTGAAACCTTTTTTAGCGACGAAAAATCCGTCGCTAAAAAAGTTTTTAGCGATGGAAATTTTTCGTCGCTAAATTTCTGTCTAGAAATTTTTAGCGACGAAAAATTTCCGTCGCTAAAATAACTATTTCCGTCGGCATAATTTATTTGCCTATGGAACTATAGCGATGGAAATTTCTGTCGCTATATGTTATGTTATAGCGATGGAAATTTCTGTCGCTATATGTTATGTTATAGCGATGTAAATTTCTGTCGCTATAGTTCCGTAGGCAAAATGCTATTTCCTAGTAGTGAATTCAGATCATTGTTGCTACTTCAAGAGGTTCGAGTCTAATATATCGTGTTATTATTGTATGTTGATGACATGTTAGTTGCAGGACATGTTTAGAGAAGATAAACAACTTGAAGAAGCAATTGGTGAAAGAGTTTTCTATGAAGGATCTGGGTGCAGTAAAGTAAATTCTTGGGATGCGAATCAGTAGAGATGAAGGTGAAGGGATGTTGAAGTTGAGTCAAGCTGAATACATCGAGAAGGTACTTCAGAGAATCAACATGTAGAATGCTAAGGTTATTAGCACGCATCTTGGAAGTCAGTTCAAGTTATCTGAGGAGCAATCACCCAAGACAGATACAGAGAAGGATAATATGAGCAAAGTGCCATATTCATCAATCATTGGTAGTCTTATGTACGCGATGGTTTAAACGAGGTCGGATATTATCCATACAGTGGAAATTATGAGCAGGTTTGCAAGCAATCTAGGGAAGCAGCATTGGGAGGGTATGAAGTTGATATTACGTTACTTGAGAGGGACTACGGACAAACAACTATATTTTAGGAGGAAGGATTTGGTACTGCAGGGATACATGGATACGGATTTCATCGGTGATCATAATACGAGGTGAAGTACCATGGGGTATGTTTATACATTGGTATCGATAGTAGTGAGCTAGGTCTCACGTTTGTAGACTATTGTAACATTGTCCACAACTAAGGCAGAGTATGTCACAGTGACTGAAGCTAGTAAGGAGATGATTTGGTTGATCGGGTGCCTGGAAGAGTTGGATCTAAAGCAGGAGAACAAAGTTCTTTATTGTGATAGCCAGAGCGCTATACACATTGCCAATAATCCAGTATATCATGCTAGAACAAAGCAAATAAACGTACAATACCATTTTATGCGCTTGCTGATTGAGGACAGTAAGTTACAGCTGGAGAAGATTTTGGGGAGTCAAAATCCTACGGATATATTGACGAAAGCAGTGATCATCGAGAAACTAGAGTTGTGCACAACTTCACTTGGCCTTCACGTGTAGGAGTTGAAGGCAGAGCCACAAAAGGAGGATCAACAGGATCGCCGAGATGATGATTATTGAAGAATTGATTTTTCTGGGTAGGAGAAGATGCTTACGAAGAAGGGAAGAGTTCGGGTGAGCTCGTTGATAGCGCTTTGGTCTCCAAATAGGAGATTGTTAGTCTAAGTGTGTAGACCCAAAGCTAGAATCAAGAAGACAAAGAAAACATGAAACAGTCGGGTCGGTCGACCGCTAGGTCTGGTCCGGTCGACCGTGATGCCTATAGTAGACTGAGCAGAAACAGCCTCCCTCTGGCCAGTCGACCGCAGTAGCTGGTCCGGTCGAATGCGAACGTGCACCATACAGGGTGCAGAATCAATGCTCTGGCTGATCGACCGCGGGACCAAGCCCGGTCGACCGCAACAAGATTTTTCTGTTTCCTAATCTATTTTGTATTCTGTTTGGACTAGGATTCCTATATATATAATGTAGGCAATAAAAATTGTCTTTACACAAGATAGCTCAAACCTCACCCATTAGAGCTCGCTTGCATGCTCAAAGCAAGCAAAAGCCTAAACAGATCTCACCTGTAACACCAAAGCTCGCCAACACGCAGAGTTCGCCTGCAAGCTAAAGTTCGCCTGTTTTTTTGGCTTGCCTGCATGTGCCAAACCTCGCTAATCTCACCTATTTGCTTGACTCACCAGTACGAGTCAAGCTCGCCTGATTATCGAGCTCGCTAGCACGAGCTCAACCTCGCTTGAACACCTTGCTCGCTCGCATGAGTCCAGCTTGTCTGCAGTGAGTTCGATCGCATGAATCCAGTTTGCCAATGAATGCTAGCTCACATGCTTGAGGGGCCCGCCAGCCAACCTCGCTTGTTTGCCAAGCTCGCCTGCAAGCTTGCTTGAACGTTCAAGCAGCTCTCAAACTTGTCTACAAGCCTGTTAGTCTTACTTGAATATTGTAGGCATATAAAATTGCTTATAGATCCCTTAGCACAGCTCAGCACAAACCGACGAACCAACGAGGCGACGAGGTTAACGAATCGCACGCAAACAACGGAATAAATCCATTCGCGTGCGGAATCAAGCCAAGGGTTCGAAGAGTCAACGAGTCATCCAACCAAGGGCAGACTCGGATGAATCACGATCGAATCAAGATCAGTTTCGGACTCAAACTCAGAAGTGGATTTACTGCCAAATCAGGAATCGGATTTACTGCCAAATCAGATCAACAAATCAGAGTCCAAATCAACCACGAGACCGGAAAAAATGACAAAACCCAAACACCTAGGGGACTCGGCCAAAACCGAGCCACCTTTAGGTGGCTCGGTGGCCGAGCCACCTATGGGTGGCTCGGCCAAGAGCCGAGCCACAAAAACGGATACAACGACAAAACGACGAAACCCAACGCCTAAGGGGGGCTCGGCCAAGAGCCGAGCCACCTATAGGTGGCCGGCCAGATCTGTGCCCGGGCACAGTGAAGAGAGGCTATAAATAGGAGAGGTGGTTCATTTGTTCAAAGGTTGGATTTTTTGGAGGCGAAGCCCTGCTGGATTGAAGACTCAGATCTAAAAAAGATCCAAGATTTGGGACTTCGAGGACTTGTTCATCCAGATCTGGTGCTCGGCGATCATCAACGCCAAATAAGGCAAGAGTTTGAGAGGACCGGATCTCAGATCTACGCAGGCGTACTCCGGATCAAAGCTTGGTCTTTGATCCCGAGAATTAAAGGCTACTATTTCCTTGGCGAAGTAGTACACTCGGCTATTATTTCCTTGGCGAAATAATACCCGTCATACTGCGTAGATCCGACCGGATCTAGATCTCGCGGTGAAGCGAGCGACCGCAAAACAGGAGCTCGCGATTTGTTCGACAAAAGAGAAAAGTTGTAATTTTTATTTCCTTTTTTGATCTCGTTGTAACCAGATCTTATAAAAAGACCGGATTTTTGTAATCGAAAAAAAACAGTTACAAGAGTGCAATGGAATCAATGAAGAAAGACACGATTTTTCCCGCGAACAATCTGGTCGTATGCTTTTTCAACTATTGGCACTTATCTATAATATTTAAATGCTTTGAGGCATTTTTTTGCTCAACTTGAAAATATGGGTCACTCAAGAGCAAGATTGGTGAAACTATTTACAGCATGTAAGTGCAAGTTAGCCGTTATTAACTTACATCGAACATATATATTTATTTAAGATAGAGAAATTTTTGAATTAAACTCTTTCCGGATTTTTTTTAAAAACAGACCGACTCTCGTTTTATTTAGAAATATCAACTCACTTCGTGGCCACGTCAGCATCGTGGCCAAGAAGCGGGGCGATTTTTTTTAAAACTCGTTGCTAAATAGTTGGGGTTGCCAACCCCAACTATTTTGCACGCCCTGACTAATATACAAGCTAAATTAGTCGGGGTTGGCAACCCCGACTAATTTAGCACAACTAATTTAACACATTGTCTAATTGGTCGGGGTTGGAAACCCCGACCAATTCGAAAGCCCTATCTCAAAATGGTCGGGGTTCCTAACCCCGACCATTTAGCAGAGACTTTTGCTTCAAAAGAGGCGAGAGTTGGCTAAGGCAAAATGGTCGGGGTTGGGAATCCCGACCATTTCGTGTACGTGCACAAAATGGTTGGGGTTCTCAACCCCCAACTATTTTGTGGAGCTCTTCCTGATGCGGCATAATTATGTACCAAAATTACAAGTGCACAACTTATCAAGTTATAGTATAAAAAGATATCGATCCCACGAAGAAGGTGATTTTAAGAGATTATTAAACTTGGTTCTTATATTTTGTGCGTGACAATTAGGAATAAAGAATAAGTGTGATTGTATGAGTGGTTGTTTTGAATATATGCAAAAGATAATAAATTGAATGGACGAGCTGTACTATCGTGCTGGGGGTACGAGCAAAGCCAGAAAGAGAAGTCCTCGAAGGCTAGAAACTCAGTGCCCTTGTTCAAAGCTCATTCGGGCGGTACTGTCTGAGTGCAACTGCATCAAGGCAGTCCCCGAGAGAATTTCAGTGTTCGAAAGGCTTAGTACCGAAACGTCAAAACCAAGGCATAGGCGTTTCCGGCAAAGAAGAACGATGGTTGAAGATGGAGAATTTCCGAGGGTCACCACCAACATGACCAGCAGAGGGACATCGGCACGAGATAATCTCGAGTCAATTCTGAAAGCATCCCAGCGTATAACACGTCTACAGTCCGGAGCCATCAAACGAAAAACTTACGGTAGGGTTCGGACAAGGGTACCTTCAGAAGATGAAGAGTCGGATGCAGGCTCTGCAGTTGCATCAGATAACACAGTATCCAGTGAAGGACAACCCCACGAGTCACTGATGATAAGTGCGGAGCAGGTGGCCAAGATGCTTGAAGACGCCTTAGCTAAGCAACAGGAAACCTTCAGGTTCGAAATGCAGATGGCCATGCAAAACATGAGAGAAATGCATGACCAACAAATCCAAGCATTGACGAACCAGCAAGGCGAGCCAAGTCGTCGTAACCCGGTTAATCTGGAAGATGAGGACACAAATGCGAATGAGACGCATAATGCCAATAATCCTCCCGTCAATGCAGGGGGTGGTAACGAGAATGCTAGCAAAAACACAGGTGAAAACTTGAAGATTAAAAATCTCGAGAGCAAAATCAATACGTTGATTTCCGCTCAAGAGATGAAGAAAACAGGCATTCCCTGTCCATACCCAAGAGAGTGGGAATCGATCCCATATCCGGCGAAGTTCAA
>NC_033796.1:78863923-78900456 GCF_001876935.1 Asparagus officinalis
ATCATATGGGAGAGGAGTGAATAAATGATGGGCTTAATCGTCGGTCGATTTGAAGTCGTTTCGACACTCGGTTCAGCTTCAATTTAGATTCCGGTTCAAAACCGGTCCGGTCCGGTTCAAGGCCGGTTTGGTTCAAGGCCGGTTCACCCTACAAAAGGGGTCTTTTTTCTTTTCTTTTCCCTCACCTAGGGCCGGCCACCTCTCTCTCCTCTTTTTTGAATTTTTCTTCCCTCGAGCATCCGTTCTCCCTCAAAACTTGATATCCGTCTTAGATCGAGCATTCCTTTAGATCTTTGACTGAGAAATCCCTCGAAACTTCCATTTTTAGAATTTCTCACAGGCCCCTCGAGCGCGTGGTTCGAGCACTTTTCAAGATCTAATTTTTATTGGATCTTCGAGCTTTCCCTCAGGTATATCTTCCATAATTTTAGCATTTTTTTTGCTTTTAATAGTTTATGAACTTGGGGACCACGGGTGAGGGTTCGGATTATAATTTGGCGCCTCGAGCTTATCTTTTAGGGGATAAAAATGTGATCTTTTTTTTTATTTATTTTGTAGGTCATTATGTCGCGAGTCTCGAGAGGTCGTTCTCCTGCTGCATCGGCTGACGGCGTGCTTCCTTCATATGCTGGTGAGCTTTTTTTTTTGCATATTCGAAATTTTACAAATTAGCCCTCTTTTTTCTGAAAATTTGCAAATTGGTCCTTTTAACCCCACGTTGTTCTCCTTGGTGAGGCAATCGGGAAGAGCCTTGATTCTCCTTGGTGAGGATCGACGCTTTAAAGATGAAAATTTTACAAATTAACCCTTTTTTTTCTGAAAATTTGCAAATTGGTCCTTTTAACCCCACGTTGTTCTCCTTGGTGAGGCAATCGGGAAGAGCCTTGATTCTCCTTGGTGAGGATCGACGCTTTAAAGATAGGTTTTGCTTGGTCAAAACCATATCTCAAAATAAAGGGGGCGTTTTGACGCTGCATTGTGCCTTATAAGGCAGGGATATATTGTCGATATGCCCTATCTTATAAATGCACAATGTGGCCAAATCGTCTCACCCTTTATAAGGTAATGACTCTATCTTACCGATTTGTAAGATGAGTTCAATTTCCTTTTATACCTGAAATTAACAAACACTTAATTGCTTGTTTTCAGTGGAGTATCCTTCCGGAGCATTTTCATCTCATGCGGTGAACGGACGTCGTGACGAGTATTATTCGACGTCTGATGATTTTTCGCCCATTCCGCTTACTTTTCAGTTTGGTCCGGGCACGTCGACAGAGGTTGCCCAGGTGGTGAAGGAAGGGGGACATCGAGCCCTTCGCCAGTTGATTACAGATGCGCCTCTTGTGAAGGAAGCCAGTTCTGTTCAGTCTCTCAGGAAGACTGATTTCTTGTTTGGCGATTCTGTCAGAGACCCTGATGCAGCGTTTATTGAAGCCGAGCAGTGGCTTCATAAGACTGGCAGTAGTTTCCTGTATTTGCCGAAGATTCCTCGACATCGTTCTTTGACTGAGCTCAGGCGTCAGGCTGTGAAACGGGAGATGTCGTGGCGCTTGACAGAGGAGCATGAGAGCGTTCACTGCGGCTACATTACTCATCAGGCAGTTCCTGGTTCGAGCAGGAATCATATTGTTGGACTGCGTCCTGGAGTACTGGGACTAGATGCACCGCCCCGTAACGAATTCCTTGCCTCTGCTTCTACTTTGAGGAATCGCCTCGCTAATTTAGGACGGGAGATGCCTGCACCGCGCCACAGATTCTATGGTTGGGTCCATTCTTTGGACAAGTTTTGGTGGGCTCGTATGACGAAGTACGTCTTGAGTCGATGGAGCGAGGAGTTGCATGCTTGCGGTCTTTATGCAGCCATTCGTGCCACCATGCATGGTTTACCCGTTAGTGCGAAGCATTTCTTTGCCTTATGCGAGCTTTATAATCCGGACTCGAACACCTTTCTGACTAGGCACGGAGAGTTGGGTTTGGCTCTTCATGAGATGCATAAGATTTCTGGTTTGCCCATGGGTCAGATGTTATACCAGGAGTATTTTCCTTCCAACCATGAACTGAGTCAGCTGAAGGATCGCATGCCCGACCGCTACGAGACCTTATGGGACCTCACTTGTCACTATCACATTGCTTTGGCGCAGTCTAAGCCCCTAGCGAAGAGGACCAAATCAAATGTGAGCCTGAAGCAATTCGCATCATATTTGTTCAGGAATCTAGAGAGCCATTCTGGAAAAGCTATTTGTGAACTGGCACCGCTGACTCCTTCAGAGGTTAATGAGCTGCTAAAGAAGACTGACGCCCACTCCTATACCATTAGCAGTCCTGAGAGTGGCTTTCCTGCAGGGACTAAATTCAAATCATTCTTATGCCATGCGACCGCACCGATTCGTCCGATGACTCTTCTTGCCGGCTACCTCGCCATCTGGTTAAAGAAATGCGTGGTCCCGTATCAGTCTGGTGACGCTCTGCCACTGGAAGTGCTCTACCCTGCGGTTCAACTTGCCTACAGGAAGGAACTTTCCCTTCTTCCGGTGATGGTGGTTAACATTCATCGAGGGCTTCGACAGATTTCCGGCGCTTTTACACGGGAGGAGAAGGAATCGCCGACTCAGATTCCTACCACTAAGGTGGAGCTTCCGTATATTTATTTGATGGCTTGGTTCGTCCTTCATCGTTCTGACATGATGTCGGTACCGCATGCCATGGACCACTCTGTTCCCTTACTACAGCTGCTTGAGAATGGCGAGTGGGAAGGGTGAGGATTCTCTGATATCAGGAGGTAGCTGCAGGTCCACAAGTGTTGGGCGTTTCCTACTTGTTTTCCGCAGTTCTCCAGCCGGTATGGCAAATGTTTGATTGATGAGGAGAAGCCGAGGGAGTATCGCACTTATTTAGATATCGGCTGCTTTAATTGGCTAGTGAACATCAGGCCGGGCTACCTGACTTTCCGGGTGGGGAATCAGTGTTTTATAGAGCCATATCTACCCTGCCGATTCGCTCGCCAGTTTGGTTATGACCAGCTTTATGTCGGGAACCCGCGCCAGCAGCTTCGGGCTCATGGAGGTTTGGTGGACGGTCTTCGTGCATGGTTGTGGACCATGACAGGCTGCACTGGTGCTAGGTTCAGTCTCCCGGGTGCTGAGCGACAGTTGAACCTCACTTTCTTAAGCTGCAGGTGGTTGTTAGCAGCTAATAAGACTGTCTCCATGAAGCCTATTGAAGAGTTGGTGGCCGAAGAAGTGTAGGCATATAAAATTGCTTATAGGTCCCTTAGCTCAGCTCGGCACAAACCGACAAACCAATGAGGCAACGAGATTAACTAATCGCACGCAAGCAACGGAATACGTCCATTCGCGTGCGGGATCAAGCCAAGTGTTCGAAGAGTCAACGAGTCATCCAACCAAGGGCATACTCGGACGAATCACGATCGAATCAAGATCGGTTTCGGACTCGAACTCAGAAGTGGATTTACTGCCAAATCAGGAATCCGACTTACTGCCAAATCAGGAATCAAATCAGAGTCTGGATCAACCGAATCACGGACAGAACCCAAAGGTGGAAAACAGCAGAAAACCAAACACCCGGAGGGGCTCGGAAACCAAGTCACCGAGGCGGCTCACCGAGCCACCAAGGTGGCTCGGTGGCCGAGCCACCAAGTGGTGGCTCGGCCGAGCCACCTAGGTGGCTCGGTGGCCGAGCCACCTTGGGGTGGCTCGGCCACCTCCGAGCCACCAAATGGTGGCTCGGAGGCCGAGCCACCTCCTTGGTGGCTCGGCGGCCACCAAGGTGGCTCGGCCACAAAAAGATTGGAGCTTTGGGACTTCGGGGACTCACTCTTCCAGATCTGGTGCTCAGCGATCGTCAACGCCAAAAAGGCAGGTGTTCGAGAGGACCGGATCTCAGATCTACGCAGACGTACTCCGGATCTAAGCTTGGTCTTAGATCCCGAGACTTGGACGATTGTTTCCTTGGTGAATCAATCCTCCCCGGCTATTATTTCCTTTGTGGAATAATACCCGTCGTACTGCTTAGATCTGATCGGATCTAGATCTCGCGGTGGTCCACGGATAAACCCCGGCGCAGGCAAAGAACCCACACAAAGCAAGAGACCGCAAAACAGGATCTTGCGATTCGTTCGACAAATAAGGAGAAAGTTGTAATTTTCTTTATTTCTTGTGTTATTTGATTTTCGTTGTAACCGGATCTAAAAAAAGACCGGATCTTTGTAATCGATAAACTATTACAAGAATTTGCAATGGAATCAATGATGAAGAAAACAACGATTTTTCCCGCGAACAACAACAAATTAAACAACATTGTAAAGGACAGTTATTCTCCTCCATATCAATTTATATGTTGTTGACATAATACATATCCACGACATCAATTATCAAATATATTGATGATCGAAGTTATCATCTTGTTGGATTTGAGATACAAGTCTACGGGCAGGTTGAATAGAGTTGCTGTCGTTTTTCACTAAAAATACAAAATAAACAGCGGAATAGATAAAATAAAAGTGAAAAACAACTAACCTAGGACATGTAAAATTTTATAGTGGTTTGGATAATAATCATATGCCCACTCTTTCTTCTCATGAAGGGGCTTCCTCATTATACCAAGAGTTTTCCAGAATCACAAACTCGATTCAGTAGGCTTACAAAAATCGTATCCTAGAGTCTACTTGAAGGCAGTCGTCTAACCTAACTCTCTATAATGAGTAACACCTAGCCCTAGTTAGTACTAACACTCAATTAACACCGGCTTAAGTACGCAATAAAAATAAGTTTGAAACAAACCACCAAACACTGTTTAAGCACAAAAAATATGAAAGATCTTACAACCCTTTTCGATTAACAAATCGTTCTTCGATAAGTCACAATGAAGCTTGATGAAGAATGGTGTGGATGATGAAACCAATGGCAACTCTCCTCGCTGAGAGGACCTGAAGATGATGAGCATGATGAGGAAGAGTTTGTTGAGGCTCTGTGGGTTCATAAATTCTAATTCAATCTCCTTCAAACAAACCCTTCTCTCTTCAAACCTCTCTTCAAAATGCTAGAATCCTTTTTTCTAATTGATCTTTTTCAATTTTATGTAGCCTCTAATTAATCAGAAAAGTGATATTCTAATCTTAGTGGAAGTTAGAGATGAAAGGAGTCAATGAACGACTGTGATTAAATCATTAAATTTCCAATTAGTCGTCTTAACCATCGATAGGTGCTCATGACCATTGATGGGTCTCTAAGCACCATCGATGGGTTCCTGTAACCCATCAATGGGTTGAATTACTTTTTCTGAAAGTCTGCAATTTGTTCTATAGACCGTCGATGACCTCTAGCCCATCAATGGGTTTCTAACGCCCATTGACAGCTCGATGACTAAAATTTGCGCTCGTGCTGATTTTTGCATTGTTTCAGCACAGACTTACACTTCCCATTCAGAAGACGGATTTCCGTATGGTACTAAATTCCATTCTTATCTGTGGCAAGCCGGTGTTCCGATTAGCCCTACTGCTCTGTTGGCTGGTTTCCTGGCTATATGGCTAAAAAGGTGCGTAGTTCCCTACCAGTCCTCTGATGCGATGCCAATGGAAGTATTATATCCAGCCGTTCAGATAGCTACAGGTCGCAAATTATCCTTGCTTCCCGCTATGGTGGCTGCTATTCACAGTGGATTACGGCAATTAATCTCTGTGTTTACCCAGGAGAAAAAGAAACCCTCCGCCAGCTTATCAGTTCCGAAACTGGAGCTGCCATATACTTATCTAATGGCCTGGTTAGTACTTCACCGGCCAGATTTAATGGAAGCTCCTAGGGTGATAGATCCCAACCTTCCTCTGTTGCAGAATTTTGAAGCTTGCAAATGGATCAAACATCGAGAGCCGGACCTAACGAGGCAATTCAAGATTCACAAGTGTTGGGAATTCTTCCCCTCTTTCCTCGGTTCTCCGGTACCTATAACACTACTTTATTTGATGCCGAAGATCCAAGGCAGAATCGCACCATCTTGGATGTCGGGTGCTTCAGATGGTTGATAAACATTCGACCTGGCTATTTGTTATTTAGGGTAAAAGACGTTTGTCATATTGAACCCTATCTTCCATGTCGATTTGCTCGTCAATTCGGCTATGATCAAATTTATGTCGGCAACATCTTGGATGTCGGGTGCTTCAGATGGTTGATAAACATTCGACCTGGCTATTTGTTATTTAGGGTAAAAAACGTTTGTCATATTGAACCCTATCTTCCATGTCGATTTGCTCGTTAATTCGGCTATGATCAAATTTATGTCGGCAACCCGAATCGTCATCTTAGCTTCCGCGGGGGACTTATCGACGGAGCGAGAGCTTGGTTCTGGAGTATTGCTGGCTGCACAGGTGCTGAGTTCGATCTCCCTCTGGAAACACCACCTCTGCGGACGACTTTTCTATTTTGCAAGTGGTTGCTCGCTGCCAACATCGTCACCCAGTACGGGGGAAGGTCAGAACCAGAAGAAGAGACAGCCCCGCGGCGCTCAAGTAGAGCGGCACGTGAAGTTATGACTTCACCCCAAAAGAAAGATGCTGCTGAATCATCGAGGAAGGGAAAAGAACCGGCTCGCTCAGTTGGTAGTGAAGAAGAATTTGACTCTGAGGAGACGGAGACTTCCGAGGAGGCGGGTGAGACTAGCTCAAGTTCTGATGAAAGAGCGGGTCTTCCTGATTCTTTCTTTGAAAGGGGACTTGTGCGCCCATCTGCTGCTCCTACTCAATCACAAGCTACTTCGAGAAAACGGGGAGAGAGAGTCGTCATGACCTATCCTAATCGGATGACGGTAGACGTTCTCAGTGGGGACGAAGAGGATGAAGAGGATGAAGTGCCTCTTGCTCGTCGACAAAGATCACGACCTTCCACTCAAGCTCAAACCCAGATTCCTCCCAGAACTGAATTACGCACCAAACGTCGTCATGAAGGTTCTGAAACACATCCGCTGAAGAAACAAAAGAAAGCTGTTTCTAAACCTCGTGTTCATCTCCCCGCTTTAGAGGAAACATCTGTCCATAGCGCTTCTTCAGGAGAACAAGGTAAACAATTTGTTTTATTGCTCTCACGTTTGTTAACACTCGGATTCATTCTATTGTCAACGTCTATAGGGAGTCAAGAAGAGGGAGAATATCGAGTTGAAGCTGCTTCTCCTGGTGGTATGGAGACTGAAGAGACCAGCTTTGTCCAACAAATGCAGGATGCTCTGAAGGAAGGACCAGCTGATGTTCCATCAACTCATGACATTGATCCATCAGCTACGGACACAGGTACTGATCTTTCTCCTCTCGGAAGAGAAATCCGAGAAATGAATGAGTCGGACCGTGTGCCTCCTCTAATGACCTGTGCGCTTTCTCTCCTTTTAGTCAAATTAAAAGAAGCAGGTACAAGTAGTGGAGCTCTCGAATCCGCCCCGACCAATGAAGGTAAAATCGATCTTTGTCTTGGGTAGATTCGTCTAAATTTACATGTTATTTATGGCTTAACACCTTCCGTAGATGCCACGATGCATGAACCTACTGAAGGAGAAGCCACCCATGCCACCAAAGTCGATGATTTTCATGATTTCGACTTTAATATCTCAGAGGACGACCATCAGCAAATCCTTGATTCTTTGTTAGAGAAAGCCTCTGATGCAACTATCGGCTCAGATGTTGGAATTGGTTCAACGGAAGCCGGTCCTTCTGAGAGTAAGACTTTGGTTCTGTGAACTCCACATATATATATACGTATATATTTTGACTTGACTAATCATATAAACGTTCGAATTATAGGACCAGTTGCTGGAACTGATACTACTATAATCATTGGTACATCTGATCGACTGGAGGGTAGTGAACTTGTGCCGTGGACAGGAACCGAAGTTAATCTCCAATCATCTATTCCTGAATCTCAACCTTCTACTCCCATAGACCCCATGACGATAGAAGTCACCGTCACTCCCCAGATTAGTCCGGTCGCAACAAAAGCGAGACCAACTGAAGACATTGGTACGTCGGCTGATGTTGTGCCCAGAGCTGGTACGTTTGACCCATAATTTGTTTCAAATTTTGGGTCAACATTTCATTATGCTTACTGTAATTCTTTTGTTTGTAGAATCCCCTCTTAAGGAGTCTCTTAGTTTGGACCCAGCATCTTCTGAGGCTTTAGTTGAAAAAGTCCCTGATGTAGCGGGTGCATCAACAGCTACCATTCCTGAACCAATCTTGACTGTTCAGGAATCCAGACTACCCTCCTTGGGCGAACCAAGTCATGCTGAAAGTTCTTCCGTCGAATTTGGTATGCTTTAGTTTGTTGTCTTGTATGCATATATATATACTGTACTGACTTATTTGACTTTCTCGCAGTTCCTTCATCATTATCAACTCAAATCCAAACGTTATTGGTTGATGACGATCCGGACAAGTCTGTTATCTGCTCTAATCTCCAAGGCTTCATCTCCTTTTTGAACTCTATGGTCGATCGCATTCTCTTCAAAAGATCGTATTTTGAGAATTATAAAAAAATTTTTGAGCGTTTTATATCAGGGTTCAGAGAGGAAGGGTATAACGACTTAGCCGATTCAGTCACCGCTTATTTGGTTGATTTGAGGCAACATATTGAACTTCTGCAAACTCTTCGCACCAAAGGCGTACCTTTTTACATCGCTTCTCATATGGAATCCAGGCTGCAAGCGTGGCGTAATTCTCAAGAATCTGCCAACTCTGAACTCCAACAATTAAGAGCCCACAGTCACCAGCTTAGGGTGAATATTGGCAAAAGGACACAAGCCAAGGTCAACCTACGCCGAGATATAAAATCGAGTCGAGCGGAAATAGCTCGCTTAGAGGAGGAACTTGCAATGGCCAAGGATGCTCTTGATGTCTTGGAGTCTGAGTTGACGCAGGAAATTCATGTTGAGGAAGACCTGTTACAGCAACTGAACTTTCAAGATAAAATAATTGCTGAGAAGGAACAAGAGGTCGCCGCGCTTCAAAGTGTTGATGAAGAAGCTTTCAAAATTAAATTGACGGCTGAGCTTGAACAGACTTATGCGTTAGAGCTGTCAAAACTTGAAAATCAAATTAGTCAATATAAACTCTTGTAATCGGAGAACATTATATTTTTGTTTGTAGCTTTGTTTGAAAATTCTTGGTCAATATAGTGAACCTTTTTGCTCATTATATTGAATCTTTTTGCTCATTGAGGTTTTTTATTATGATTACTCATTCTTATTTAGAATAAATAACCATAATACTTATAGGATTTTTGGCAAATCCTCAGCCATCAACGGATTTGATATACCTTTACCGATTACCGTTTGAATCGGGCTAGTATGTGAATTATCTAAGTCCGTTTCACATATAACGTTGCGCTAAAAGAATTAAACTCTTTTAGACTTTGAACTACACTGTTGAATATGTAGGCTACATGTGTTAGATGTAGGCTTATCTCTAATAAGGGATAGAGATAACATCCCCCATGTGTGAACAACATCCTTGGTGGTGCCGGTCTGTTTTCTAGATTGCCGTCGAACTTTCCTACTAACTTTCTGAACTTGTGCCCTGTAGGTAACCATTTTCTGTGTTGCCAATAACAGAACTTACGGCTGTATTTCAGGAACTTTCCCTCATAATCTGACATGCAAATCGGACAAGCAATCTGACCCTTCGTCGACCATCCAGACAAGTTAGCATATGCTGGAAAGTCATTAATTGTCCACATGACCATTGCACGCATACGAAAAACCTCATTACCATAAGCATCATAAGTGCTGACGCCTTCTTCCCAGAGAAGCTTCAAGTCATCAATTAATGGTTGGAGGAAAACATCAATGTCATTTCCAGGAGAATATCTTCCAGGGATCAAGAGTGACAGTATCATGTATGGCTGCTTCATGCACATCGACGGCGGCAGGTTGTACGGTGTCAGCAACACTGGCCAGGTAGACCAAGCAGAGCTCATTACTCCAAACGGATTAAATCCGTCGCTAGCAAACCCCAACCTAATATTCCGAGACTCCTTACCAAAGTCAGGGTATATACGATCGATGTGCTTCCATGCCTCACCATCAGCAGGATGTCTCAATTTCCCGTCCTCTTTACGATCGGTCGAATGCCATCGCATATTCTCAGCCAGCTCGGCAGACATATAAAACCTCTGCAGCCTAGGAATAATTAGAAAATATCGGAGAACCTTCACAGGGATTCTGCTCTGTTTATTGGATGATATGCCTTCAGATGTGCCCGTATGTTCTTTCCAGCGTGATACATAACACGTTGGACATTCCTCTAGACCTTTATTACCCTTATTGTACAAGATGCAGTCATTAGGACAGGCGTCTATCTTTTTGTAATCAAGCCCTAGGGTATCAACAATCTTGTAAGCTTCATAATAAGTTGCGGGGATGCTCTTCTCGCCGCCTGGAATGACTTTCCTGAGCAAGTCTAATAACATCTCGAAATGTGTAACAGCCATCCCACTGAGTGTTTGGATATGAAGAAGCCTCAGCATAAAAGAAAGCCTTGTGAACTCGGTGCAACCCTCGTATAACGGTGACTCGTTTTCTTCAACAAGTCTCATCAATCGGGCTACATCTTGAAACATATCAGTAGTGTTAACATCACTCGAAGACGGCACGGTAAGAATATCTTCCAACATATCAGTTGTGTCAATTGTCGGATTGTCGACATCAGTAAACTCTTCCTCTAATTGCATCACCGGGACGCCTTCACCGTGATGACTCCAAAATACATAAGAGCTATCAAATCCATTGATTGACAGATGGAAACTTACGTCACTCCTAGTGAGCATTTTATCATTCCTACAATTCTTACAAGGACAAAAAATCAACCCGCTGAGTGACCGTAGAGGGTTGGTGTCAGAGTAGGCTAAGAAAGCTTCTATCCCATCCTTGTATCGAGTGTCTAGATGCCTTGGTATGCCCATGAATGATTTGTCAGGAATTGTCCGCATCTAGAATTTAAAAATTAATGGAAGTGAGCATATCCCTACATATATCATTTTAAGTTATAGGATAAGTGTGTGTAATTGGCTGTCTGAGGAAGGCTTCTATCCCATTAGGTATGTAAACGTAGCGTGTATATGTATTTACGTGTGTTCAAGTGTACTTTTATTTTGTCAAAATTTCGGCAGCTGGTATGCCCATGAACGATTTGTCAGGAATTGTCCGCATCTAGAATTTTTCGAATTAATGTAAGTAAGCATATCCCTACATATATCATTTTAAGTTATAGGACAAGTGTGTGTGATCGGCTGTCAGAGGAAGGCTTCTATCCCATTAGGTATGTAAACATAGCGTGTATATGTATTTACGTGTGTTCAAGTGTACTTTTATTTCGTCAAAATTTCGGCAGCACCTACCCGCTATTCTCCGAGTACACTATAGTACACGGAGAACAACGAGTAAGCGCCGCCGAAACTCTGACGAAAAGAAAGTACACAAGAACACACGTAAATACATATGCACGCCATGTTTACATACCTAACCCGTCCAAACTGGACAGATCCAAGAAATATTTATATATAAGCCCTCCGTCACATACGAGTACGAAAAGGTTATCGGACCGAACACGATGGTATCGTATCCGGCAACAATCCTGTACGCGTATGTGACAAGTAAATAAAGAGATTATATATAGTATTTATTGGACGGGGTATTCTACGGCTCGAAAATATGAGTGTACAGTGTGTGCAATTTCTATGTAATTAGCGATATAATAGTTACGATAAACCCTCACAATCACCTCACCCTCATTGTAACCATCACCATCACCTAACCCTAACCCTAACCCTCACCATCACATTCACCCTCCCCTAACCCTAAACCTAACCTTAACCCTCAAACTCACCCCCACCCCACCCTAACCTCACCTCAGCATCATCCCCACCCCCACCCTAACCTCACCCTCAGCGCTCACCCCTACACTAACCCTAACCCTAACCCTCAGCATCACTCCCCACCCCACCCTAACCCTCCACCCTTCAGCATCACCCCTACACTAACCCATAACCCTAACCCTTCAAAACCTCACCATCACCCCCACACTCACCCTCACATACCCCTAACCATGTCACCCTCACCTTCACCCCTAACCCTAAGCCTTAAACCCTCACCCCTTCATCTAACCCTAACCCTTAACCCTTCAACCTCAACCTAAAACTCACCCGCCACCCCACCAAACCCTATCCCTCAGCATTCACCCCCCCTCACCCCTACACTAACCCTAACCCTAACCCTCAACCTCACCATCACCCCCACACTCACCCTCACATACCCTAATCCATCATCTAACCCTAACCCTCAACCTCAAACCTTAACCATCACCCCTACGCTCACCCTCACCTAACCATAACACTAACCTCACCTCAACCTTCACCCTCCCCTAACCCTAACCTAACCCTAACCATTAACCCTATCTTAATTTTTTTTATATTATAATTTTAACAATATGAATATTTTTTATTTAGGGTTTTGATTTTTTCCAATTTTTTGGTTTTTGCAAAAATTAAATTATAATTATAACTATAATCTTAATTTTTTATTTAGGGTTTTGATTTTATATTAGGGTTTTGATTTTTCCATAATTTTTGGTTTTACAAAAATTAAACTTACTAAACTATAAGATTAAGGGGGGCGAAAGGGGTACGCTTGGACGAGGAGAGGGGGGAGCAGATCGAAGCCCGCGACGCGCATGCGGCGGCCGCTCCACCCAACGGCGGCGGCCTGGCGACGAGAGGGGGGGAGAACGTTGTCATGAGCAGTGGGGCGGCACGGCGTCTGGGAGAGAGAGAGGGCGGAAAAGCAGAGGGCGGGGCAGTGGCCGGGTCGGGAGAGAGAGAGGGGAAAGAGAGGGTGGGTGGGGCGGTGTCTGAGCTCCACCCAACGGTGCTGCAGGTGGCGCGCAGATGGGGGGCGGGCCGTTCTGAGCAGCCGGGGGGTGTGCGAGGGTCTGGGGGAGAGAGAGGGGAAAGGGGGGCGCGTGTGGCGGGTCTGAGAGAGGCTAATAAGCCTCTCTCAGTAAATTCGGGCGCGGGCTGCCCAAAAATTTTGGGCGCCCGCGCCCGAAATTTTTTTCCCACCCAAAACTTTTAGCGACGGATTATTCCGTCGCTAAAAGTAGTTTTAGCGACGGAATTTCCGTCGCTAAATGATTCTTTACCGACGGAAATAAAGATTGTCGGTAATATTTTAGCGACGGAAAAGTTTAGTCGCTAAAACAACATTTTCCGTCGCTAAAACATCATTTTCCTACGGACATATAGCGACGGAAATTCCGTCGCTATAAGTCATGTTATAGCGACGGAATATTCCATCGCTAAATTTCTGTAGCCAATAACCCATTTTCTAGCAGTGTTGGGATGAGAGTTTACCATATCTACAGTTTACTTTTAATTGGGCTATTCATGGATCTTTGGAAAAATCACCGTTTGAGACGTGTTATGGATTCTTACCGCCAAGTCCATTTGATCTTGTATTTTCAAGTGAAGCTACAGTTGACGGCAAGGAAGGGAGTGAAAGACAACGTGCTTAACAATTTCTGGAGAAGATTGCCAACATTCATGCCCCAGTTGAAGCTCAATTGAAGAAATCACAAGCTAAGTACAAGGCGAAGCATGATCAACATCGAGTTCCTTATAACTTTGGCAAAGGCGATATGGTGTGGCTGAAATTGAGTAAGGAGAGGTTAAAAGGAGAAGGGAAGAAGTTAATGCCTATTTGTTATGGTCCGTTCCGGATCCTCGACCAGATTGGCAACAACGCTTTCAAATTGGATTTGCCGCCTTACTTAGGCATGTATTCGGTAATTAATGCCGAGTATTTGAAGTTGTTTGAGCCTCCATTGTTGGATGATGAAGGTGATGACAAGATGATCTTACCGCATGTTGAAGACTTGTGGTTTGATAGAGAGGAGCCGCTGAAAGAAGATTGTATTTTGGAGTGGAAGACGACCACGATGAGGCGGATGACAAAGGAGTCGTTTCTCATTAGATGTCAAGGTTAGGTTCCTAGCAAGGCTAAGTGGTTCAATAGAGAAGGAGGGGTTCACGAATTCCCTCAGCTGAAGTTCTAACTTGAACGGGACTTCAAGTTCCTAAAGGGGGGACCCATGATACGGGTGTATCTTCTCTTCAGGAGCTTAGAAATCCTCATGGAAACTTGAGGATAGTGATTCTCATGGTATCTTGAGAATAGTGTAGAGGAGTCGTGGACAAAGTCGTTGGAGGCGGCGAAGTCGAAGGATTCGTCAAGAGACAGGAAAAGCAGTTTTACTGCTATCCGGTCGACTGCGCATGGCTCTGTGGTCGACCGTGAACGTACACAGCTCAGGGGATCTGGTTGAACTGTTTCACGGTCGACCGCGATGGGTTCGGTGGTCAATCGCCAAAACCCTGTAGGTGAAACTGCTCTTTGTCGTTGGTTACAGTCGACCGCGAGCTCGGCGGTCGACCGCCAAAACCCTGTAATCAAGACTGCTCTCTGTCATTGGTCACGGTCGACCACGATGGGTTCAACGATCGACTTCCAAAACCCTATAATGGATTTCCAGTCTCGGGTGTTGATCGCGGTCGACCACGATGGGCTCTGCGGTCGACCGCGAGACGGGTTTTTGGCATGGGCTTGTTTTCCTGCACTGTTTAGGATTTCTATTTGGTATAAATAGAAACACAACTTTTCTTGGGCTGAGGACTGAGATTGTAATCAGAAAAGAGATCAGGGAGGTTGTTCTTTGATCTAAAGAGATTGTGTGAGAGAGATTTGTAATCCAATTGATTCTCATAATCTAGAGAAGGTATTTTCCTTCGTCCAAATTATAATCTTGTGTTCTTCTGTCATTTTCTTCACACCACTCTTGATAATTCTGTGATCAAGAGTGCTTGAATGGCAACTCGTATCACTAACATTATTCTAGTGCCTAAGAAAACGGTAAAGTCTGGATATGTATTGACTTTCGTGACCTAAACGTGGCATGTCCAAAAGACGAGTTTCCACTTCCCATCACGGATGTCATGATCGATAACACATGTGGATATGAGAGGATGTCTTTCATGGATGGGTTCTCCGGGTACAATCAGATCAAGATGTATCCTGAAGATAAAAAGCATACTGCTTTCAGGACACCATTAGGGGTGTATTCCTACATAGTGATGACCTTCGGATTGAAAAATGCAGGTGCAACCTACCAACGTGCAATGAATGCAATCTTTCATTAACCTTTACACAAGAAGATTAAATGCTACGTTGATGATATAGCAGTGAAAAACCAACACAAAGGTGATCATCTTATAGACTTGAAGGATATGTTCAGCATCATGCGATCACACCAAGTGAAGATGAACCCAACCAAATCATTCCTCGGGGTATCAAGTGGGAAATTCCTAGGATTCATAGTTACATCTAAGGGAATATCTCTTGACCCAGAGAAGGTTCGTGCCATTCAAGACATGCCACCTCCGAAGAATCTCAAAGAGCTCAGAGGTTTACAAGGCAGATTAGCTTACATCCGAAGGTTCATATCGAATCTTTTGGGATGCTGTCAACCTTTTTCCAAGCTCATGAAGAAAGGAGTTTCCTTCATTTACGATGAAGACTGTCAAAAGGCATTTGAGGAGATTAAAAGATACCTCACTCAGTAGCCCGTCCTTGTGGCCCCGATATTGAGAAAATCGTTCTTGCTATACGTGAGAGCCATAGATCATTCTATTGGAGCTTTATTGGCCCAGAACAATGACCAAGGACAGGAGCAGGCAATCTACTACCTAAGTAGGACCATGATGGGAGCCGAACACCGGTATAATCTGGTAGAAAAAGAATGTCCCGCCCTAGTATTCGCTGTCCAAAAGATGTGACATTATCTGATTGGACAAACCATTCATGTCATCTCTAAGGTAAATCCTTTAAGGGTCCTTATGATGAAACCATCCTCCCTAAATTATCAACTAGCAAAATGGGCTATCCTCCAATCACAATATGACATGCAATTCATGCCCCAGAAGGCTGTCAAAGGTCAGGCTTTGGTGGATTTCCTAACCGATCATCCAGTACCAGGACCATCTAAATTGTATAAAGACTTATCTGATGAAGTTGCCAAAGCTTGCGTAGCCCAAGAAGTTATACAAGTATGGAAACTATTCTTTGATGGTGTATCTAGTGTAGGCATCAAAAACTGCCTATAGGTCTCCACAAACGGTTCAGTGTTAAAGAACGACGATGAACATTACTACCCAATCCACAGGAGTCCAATCGACGTCGATGAACGACTGAAGTGAATCGACGAGCTACGTGAGCAGACAGGATTTCGGAACAACGAAGACCCGGACCAATCGGAGACCCGGCGGTGTTCACAAAAAAAGGACAACGCCCTTCGTGCCTCGACCACTCTACAGATAATCCAACCACCAGAGCGGATCGAACTCTTCGTCAAGCATCCGACGCACCCGGAATCACTCAAATCCGAGTTCGGACGAAGAATCTACAGGGAAGACAACGAAATACACCTAAACGGAGTCCCGGCAAGTCGAAATACCCCGGGGGTGTCTAGGAAAAGCCTAGACACCCCAGGGGTGTCTAGGCCCCCTAGACCCCCCTACACACTCCTATATGCCTATAAATAGACCCCTAGTGCCTTGCTTTTGAAGGGAGGATTTTTGGAGAGCCTTGGCGAAGCCCTGCTGCAGTGAAGAGTAGTCGAGCGCTTCAACCGAGGAGGAGAGGTCTACATCAGTCTTCATCACCCATTCCCCGTCTGATCCTTAGTATTAGCCCTTGGCGTTAATACTAAGAAGAGCTGATATCTCGCTTTAGCCGAGATTGACGCTTTAAGCTTCTAGATCTCACGCGGATCGACGAAGCTCTGTCCGATATTTCTGGATCAGAAGTTTCTAGATCTCACGCGGATCGACGAAGCTCTGTCCGATTTATCCGGACCAGATCTGATTGCCCCGGTGGTCCACGGATATTGACATCCCCGTCACAGGCCAAAGACCCACGCAAGCGAGACCGCACCAAAACGGGATCTCGTGTTTATTTTTGATAAAGTTGTAATCTTTGTTTTGTTGCACGAGGAGGTCTTATAAAAAGACC
Organism: Asparagus officinalis; assembly: GCF_001876935.1. Lineage (NCBI taxonomy): Eukaryota > Viridiplantae > Streptophyta > Magnoliopsida > Asparagales > Asparagaceae > Asparagus > Asparagus officinalis. Next base: position 78,881,033 of record NC_033796.1, read on the forward strand.
GAATTTTTATCAATTCTTGTTGTAACGCTTGAAGTTGTAATAGATTCAAAAGCAATGAAAACAGCAACTTCCCCGAAAACATCTAGAGCAAACCCTCATAGAGCAATCACTGTCGGAGTAGGGGTAGTACTTATTTCCCTAAATGGTCACATGATTCCAAGAGGGTTTTCCTTAATCGAGCCATGTACCAACAACGTGGCTGAGTATAACGCTTTACTATTAGGAATGCAATTTGTCAAAGAGTTTAACATCGATATCTCGAGGCTTACGGTGACTCTTAGCTCATTGTAAATCAAGTCCAAGGAGAATACAAAGTGTGTAACGAGGATCTGCTCCCATACTACTTCGTAGTACTAGAACAAGCTCGAAAGTTTAAAGGCTTCTTTATTGGATATGTTCCACGAGCCCAGAATACCTATGCAGATGCCTTAGCCTCATTGGCAACCTCATTAGCATTGCCACCAGGGGCTGAAACGACGATTCTTATCACTGGATGCAAATTGTATTGTCTCAAGCTTCCTTTAGAAGAACCCTCAGACAAGAAGATGGTAGAGGATGTTTGTACAACCTCAATAGAGCTTGAACCCAGGGATTAGCAGTTCCTGTATATCGACTATGTCTTATATAGAATTTTTCCTGACAACTCCAAGGAAGCGGCCGCCATTAAACGAAAGGCCCTCCGATTCTACTACGATATAGTTTCTCAAACCTTGTATCGTAAATCATATGATAGAGTTTTACTTTGCTGCCTTTCTAGGAAGGAAGCGAAAGAGGCTCTCAGGGAAGCTCATGATGGGATGTGTGGAGCATCAACCCGGAGTTAAGTTGGGGGACCGTCTTCGACAATTGGCTAATATTGGCGAAATATGTTTTCAGACGCAATGGATTACGCTAAACATTGTCACGCGTGTCAAATCCATGGTGACTTCATTCATCAAGCACCAGGAAACTTACATCCCATAACTGCGTCTTGGCCATTCGAGATGTGGGGAGTGGATATTGTCGGATCCATCACGCCACCAACATCCAAAGGGCAATAGTTCATCTTAGCAATAACTGATTACTTTCCAAATGGGCGAAAGCAATTCTGCTAAAAGAAGTCAAGACTTCAAACGTGATCAAGTTTATCAAATATCACGTCATATATCATTTTGTGTACTGAGACGAATAGTTCATGACAATGGAACACAATTCGTCGGACATGGATTTTAGAGATTCTGTGATAAGTTCAGAATCTAGAACATTGCATCTGCGGCATATTATCCGCCAGCAAATGGCCTCGCAGAAGCTTTTAACAAGACAATTGTGAAGCTTCTCAAAAAATTTATTTCCAAGAGCCGACGCGATTAGGACGAAAGACTCGGTGAATGTCTATGGGCCTACCGTACAACTGTGAGAACCCTAACAAAAGTCACTACGTTCTCATTGGTATATGGCTGTGAAGCTGTATTGCCATTGGAAATCCAGATCCCTTTCCTGAGAGTTGCCCTCTTGACCAGAATGACAGAGAATGAAAAATATCGACTACGCCTTCAGGAACTTGAAGCCCTAGATGACAAGCGACTTCAAGCTTAACAACAGATCGAGTTGTATCAGGCTCGAATATCCAAAGCCTACAATAAGAATCAACATTCCCAAGGCCTAGATGACAAGCGACAGACTCATGATGCCTATTAATGGGAAATTTTTTAAGAGATATTACTCGTAAGCCATGAAGTCCCCTTTCATAATCCCAAGCCAAGTTTGAGATAATGAATCAACTTTCCCAAGGCTGGGGGTTGATTATTCATGTATTTTTTTCCCTAGCATAGTCTAAAATGAAACGTCTATTTTATTTAGACTGGGGGTTGATTATTCGGAATTCATTCGAATAGAGAATAATAAACCATGTCACACCTTTCCCAGTTTGTATATCGTCAAGTTAACATTACACATCTGACGATTGAAACTTTCTAAAGTTATTCTAAATGATAATGAAGAGAATTTCCGATTCATATTGAGTTAACACTACACTTATGGTACTTTCAATATTTTCATTGTCACAAATAAAAAACGAGGAAAAGGTAATGAAAAGCATTATGATATCATTTTCATTCAATATTGTTAATCTAATACAGAGTGATAATACTTGGTATGAAAATGATACAAAAATTCCTATCCCCAGCTAAAAGCAATATAAGACTTAAGTATCAGGGTTCATCAACCTGAAGGATCTGAGCTTAGACTTAAGCGCAAACAGCTTCTTCTCATGAGCTACTCGGACTTGTTTGGCAATCTCCTTCCTAAGCTCTTCTTCAACAGGTGCTGCAGTAGCAACCTCTTTCCGAATTCCCTCAGAAGCTTGGAGTTCGCTATAGAAGTTCTTAAAGACTTCGTCACTTTGAAATTGAAGCCTTTTTATGACGTCCACATCTTGAGCTAACCGAGCCTTCTTCTGGGCTAGCTTAGTCTCTATACGAATAATGGCTTCTTTGGTGTCAGGAACACCAATAGCAAGAGTACTCATATCAGTGTGTATCTGAGTGTGCTGCTCCCGTAAGTTTTGAAAGCACCCTAGAGGTGGGTGAATAGGGTTATTCCTAATCTTATTAGATATTAATGCCGATTAAAACTTATTAACAAATTATTCTTATAAGATAGATATACAAAGTGATATGAGCAAGAATGAGCAATATAAACAAAGTGCAATATCCTATCAATGAGATACACAATGAGATATATGCAAGGATAAGCAAAAATAAATATGATAGGGCAATGTAAGCAATGAGCAATGGCGAATAAAATAGACTAAGCAATAGACACAAATGATACGGCAATGCAAACTCTAACACACAAGGATGATCATGGAGTTCAGACCTTCCATCCTACGTCTCCGCTCCCCACTCCCGGGGAGAAATCCACTATCACAACCGGGTTTTCTATGCTCACCCGAATAACATTTACACCTCACAACTTGGTTTTCTAGTTCATCGAAAACTTTATAACTACACACTTACAATCACACTCTACACCCTCTAAGTGTTGGCCTAGCCCGCGTCCTCTTTCTCAAGAGCTCGAATTTACAACCTCTCTCTAGGCTTTACAACCGACGCCACTTCTCTTGGAAACGACCCCGTCTCTCACCAACCACTCCTCTCGGTGTATAAGTGTAATACAATGTGTAACTCACAATAATGCTCAAATACAATAAAATATTCTCTAATATAGATGAGAACTTAATGTAAGCTCACTCTCACAAAATCACAATCCCACAACCCAATATATAATGTATAAAATACTAAAAGCTCAAGTAGGGTGTGTGTAATATAATTAGTATAAATAAAATCTAACTCAATTAACAAACTAGCAAAAATAAGAATATGAAAACCACTAATAAAATTGCTAGAGAAAAGAGTTAGAAAAACTTTTCTATAAACACAATAGAGGACGAAGAAGATTGAGGATGAATTCCTCAATTGAAAATGCAAGCCTCCTCTTTGTAAACTCAAATTTAGAAACTTAAACAAACTTTAAAACACTTTAAACTCTTTTTTAAAACCCTCTTGAATGTTGTTCAGAACTGAAATAGTGAGGGGTATATATAGGATGAAAAACCAAAGCTCAAAACCCAAGAAAAACCAGCAAAAATGATAAAATAACCAAGGCTAGAAATATAGCTGTTATGGCTTATTAGTCGACTAACAAAAATCATTAGTCGACTGATTAGCTGACCGTTGTAGGCGTAAGACAGCTCATCACTCGACTAACTATCTTTATCAGTCAATTGTTGGATCATCAGTCGACTAGTCAGTCGACCAAAACAGAATAGAAACTTTTGAAGACTGCAGGCACATTCTTTAGTTAACTGATTAGTCGACTGATGTCATCAGTCGACTGATCAGTTGACTGATAACAGGTTATCAGCCTGAAATAATTTTTCAAGTTAAGTTTTAAGGCTCAATAAAAAATAACAAATAAATTCCAAAAAATATAAAACTTAGGGAAAAGTTTATAAACATGAATATGAATATGTTGGTAAAAGAAATTTTCAATTTGCTCTTACTATTTGTGAAACCACAGAAATATTCAAAAGTGCTAAAATACATGGTTTTCAAATATGTTGATTTTGTCATTTTAGCTCAAAAATAAGTTCTGAAACTTGTGTAATCTTTTTATGGACATAATAAAAGATGTTAGCATGGTTTGTATAGTCCAAAACGTATTTAAACTTGTGTAATCTTTTTATGGACATAATAAAAGATGTTAGCATGGTTTGTATAGTCCAAAACGTATTTGAATGTATTTTGCTGGACATAATAAAAGATGTTAGCATGGTTTGTATAGTCCAAAACGTATTTGAATGTATTTTGCATAAAACCACTTATTTTCATGAAAATTTACAAATGAAATGTGTGTGTATTTGAGCTTATAGAATAACACACATAATATAATCCTATACTAAGTATACCAAGAATGAATCTTTTGGAGATTGAACTTTGATTGATTGACTTAATTTGCATAGGCTTCAATATCAATGTTGCTCAATTTCTTGTGTATACTAAACAACACAAAACAAAATACTAAAACCAATATTAGTCGTAAATTATTTGTTAAATAATCATCAAAACAAGAAGGCCAACAAGGTCGCCATGTGGGCCTCTTTCTCAGATAAGCTCTTGTGAAGAGCCTCTTGATGTTGCTCCCTAGAGGCTTGGGCAACAGAAAAATCTTGCTCCACTTTAGATTCTAAGTCGGTGCGTTGCCAATCCAAAAATGTCCTCAATTCTGCTTCCATGAGGATGATGCTCTCTTTGCAACATTCAGTTCACTGAAAGTCACCCAAGCTCTTGATACTGTCTAGGCAGCTATTCAGGACAGGTTCGAAATCCTCAAAGGCAGCCTGTCCAAGGCTAACAACATTGATTGCTAATTTCATTGCACTTTCTATCTGTTTGATGAGTTTTCTTAGGATTTCTAAACTTGGAGGAGGGACAATTGGATAAATTAGACCCACAAATTCAGTGGGAGAAGATCCAGAAACAACATTAGAAGTAAATCCTTCTGGCGGATCCTGTCTTGTGGTCACCCCATCAATAGGTCCTATCAAGGGAGCAGACTCTGAACCCTGGACAATTAACTTCCCTTCAGCTTCCATATCCTCAGGAACAAAAGGAGTTGATTGAAGCGCTTTTCCTCCTTTATCATTCGGGAGCACGACAGGTGCAAATTTCATCACGTCTCCCATTAGCTTCGCCTTCTTGGAGTTTTTGGCTACAAGGGGCTTCCTTTTTCGAACCCTCCTGCCATATTCACCCTCCTCCATAGTGGTAAGGGCCTTCTTCCCCAACGATCTTAGTGAGCGAGGTTCAAGAGTGGGTGCTTCTTCAAGGATTTCTTTGGTCGCCTTCTCTTCGCAAGGCTCGGCAGCTGGTGGCTCTTCTTGGACCTCTCCAGCTCCGGTTGCCTCTCGTTTGTAAGATAAATATTCGTTCATCCCCGGTAGGCTAGTCCTTGTAAAATCCTTTCTAGACTCATAAAGCTCTTGGATTTTGTTTATACAGGAAGTGTACATATTATACTCTAGAATTTGAGAAGCTTCATAAAACCAGTCACAGAAATCAAAAACAACAGAGCAATTGGGTGGCAAGCTGGGCAAGGTTAATTATGCATGGGTCCCTTTGGCAGAGAAGAAACACCAAGTGCGAGCCCCCTCATACAAATTTCCGACGTGAGCTAATTGCGGATTAGGGTTACCAACATAAAGTTGGTCATACCCAAATTGTCGAGCAAAACGAGAAGGAACATAAGGTTCGATAATGCATTTCTCGCCTAGTCAAAAAACCAGGTAACCCACTCTGATCATGAGGAGCTATTGAAAAATTCCTGCATTTAAGGATGAGGAGCCTTCAAAGACCACGTTCATATCCAAACTTTCAATACTTTCCTTCCAGCAACGTTCATCTCCTTGACATCGAGGAACTTAGAAGTTAGATCTTGCTAGCCCCTTTAAAAACAACCTACCATTGTAAAAAGAAGACTTAAAGGTCTTCTATGGGCCAGGAGAACGGCTGGGTATACTACTTCAGCAAAGACAGACTCAAATAGCTTCGACGGCACAATACACCGCTTCAGCCAAATCATCAGGAAGCCGGCAAGAAGAGCAGTGTCAGAGATGGGAGTCGCACCTTGGTAGTGAAAATTCTTGAATTCAGTACCAACTTTAAATCCATCCTCTGGATGTTTGTTTCTATAGCCAGCATTAGGAGCCTTAATGCAGGCTTTGATGTTCTTAGAACAGCTTATAGCAAGACGGGTCACTGTTACGTCCTTCTGACCCAAGTTCTAGAAGAGATAGTCTACCCAGGCAATATGCATAATACCTCCTCCATGTAAGCCCACCATTTGAGAGCAGATCAAAATAGCATATCAACTCCCAGAAAGATGCATAAACTTCTAAACAAACCGTTCTTAGAATGGAAAGTTCTTCAGTAGTGGGGATGAACTCCTCATAGGGCATCTTTTCAAGGGATAACCCTGACATCACATGCATCTTGTGGAGAGCGAATCCCAACTCACCAACAGCCGTGAAGAATGTACAGCTATCCGGGTTGTACCGCTCCAGCATAGCAAAAAAATTAGGATAGTTCTGAACAATCCCACGCCGGGTGGCCAACACTGGTATTGTAAGGCCGGACCGAGCAAGTGGCACTTTGAGTTCTTCAAGAACGAAATCTACCATCCGAGTCCACCAACCCCCTTTTCCTGAATATACCCAGCCAGGAGACCTAAAAGCTTGCGTGGGGAACTCACCCCGGGCAACAATAAATTAGCGAATGAAGACATTCACCGGAAGTGGCGCCTCTTGATCAAGATTTTTTTTTCTCAAACCTGCCAGGTATCAGACCCTCTTTTTGACAAGGTCAAAATCCAAACCCCTATGGCAGCTGACACTCAGGAAATAAGAGAGCAGATACATTCTCCTCATGCTTGGGTGGAAGAAGAAATGGTCATTGATTCTTGGCAGCAACCTGGAGTCTTCTATATGTATAAGTCTGTCATTTGTGTTATATGATCTCCAAACAAAAACACCAGCTTTATGAATTGATCATGGCCCACAGGCGTCTCCATGTCCAAATTGGTGATCAATACTCTAAGAGTGGAACATCTGGCTTCCCTAATCTGGTATGTCCGCTCTAAATAAGAGAAAGTGCACAGCGGAATTCTTTTACGTAAATCAAAAACTTCACCCACATGAGGACTATCAGTGTACCCAAAATGATGCTCTTGTGAAAGCAGCATATTAGAGAAAAGCACTACAAAACAAGAAATAGAAATTAGTAACTAAAACAAGTTGCTAATGTAAGAAACTAAATTATAACGCAGAGGTCAAGACATGCGTTCCAATTTTGGAATGCAGGGTCCAAACCCGCATTCTAAGTTCCAAACGTAGAGTTCAGTACCCGCGTTTTTAATCTCTAACACAGAGTTCAAGACCCGCGTTTTCAATCTCAAACGTAGAGTTCAAGACCCGCATTTTCAATCTCAAACGCAGAGTTCAAGACCCGCGTTTTCAATCTCAAACGCAGAGTTCAAGATCCACATTTTTAATCTCAAACTCAGAGTTTAAGACCCATGTTTTCATTCTCAAATTCCGAGTTCAAGATCCGTGTTTTCAATCTCAAACACAGAGGTCAAAAGCCACGTTTAGATTTCATAAAATAAAAATACAGAGTCCCAACTCTGTGTTTCATAATCAACACAGAGTCCTAACTCTGCGTTTAGTTATAAGAAAACGAGTCATCTTTTTTGTTGCCAAAAACCCATTTAGGGTTTTAAAAACTTATCGAAGCAAGTTATCACGGCCGACACCTACCATAACAGGGAAGCCCACATGGAGGCGACAACGACGGGGTGCCCGTGAAAGTTAAAACACCATCGGCATCATTAACCGGCGGCGCATCTGTAGTCATTCCCACAACTTTCCTTAAGCCAGAGCTCAGTCTCCGCTGCGCCATGGCTGTCGCTGGTCGAAGAAGATGGAGTTTATTGGAGGTTCTGGCGAAATTAACGAGAATTCTTATTTTCAAGACTAGAAAAGAAAGAACCGAATGACTCTTGGTTTGACCACTCAAGTCTATTTATAACAGCCATCAAGCTGTTAAGGCGGTTCAGGATTCTAGGAGAGAATCCCAACTATTTTCAAATGCATACTCAGCGTTAATGGATAGAAATCATTTAGACTTAATCCAAACGTAGAGTTCACCCATGCATTCAAACCCCAAATGTAGAGGTCTTCTCTGCGTTTCGATTGTTCTAAATAAAAAGTCCACGCTTGCGTTCAAGAATTCTTTTAATGGAGTGATGTTGAAACATCTGTATGCAGAGTTTAAGCTAATGCAGCTAATAAGATTCTCTATTATCGTTAAGTTAACACTACAATTCTGACGACCATCATCCTCACAGAGTCTGAATTCTTATATCAAGATCAATTTGTCAATTCTTATCAGTAGAACGATCAGTCCCCAAAATCACTCCACTCAGGGTCTATTTATTAACTATCCTCAGTAGAGTAATAAATGACCAACTTATCAACTCTCTTCATTAGAGTGATAAGTTTCCAAATCTTGTTCAAATCACAAGTACTAAAGATTCATCACCTCGAATGATAAATCACTTGATATTCTCCCCAGCGAGATGCTAAGTCCCCTAAAATTGTGTTCGTGTCACATAAACAGTTTCCCGTCACGTTAACATCACACCTCTGACAGAATTCACTTATCAATCCTCTTCAATAGGATGATAAGTCATCAAAGTTATCCAGATCATAATATTTTCCCGTCACGTTAACATCACACCTCTAACAAATTTCACTTATCATTTCTCTTTAATAGGATCATAAGTTCTCAAAGTTGCCCCATTCGTAACATTTTATTATCATGTTAACATCACACCTCTGACAAAATTAACTTATCGACTCTCCCCAATAGAGCGATAGGTCCTTAAAGTTGTCCTGATCGTAACATTCTCCTGTCACGTTAACATCATACCTCTGACAATCATTCCTATCATGTTAATATCATACCTCTAACAAAGGCAACTTATCGATTCTATTCAATAGGGTGATAAGTCTAATAATTAATGTTATACCTATAACAGTTGAAACCCCTTTCAAATTGTTATTCTTTTGCACATGAGTAACAAATGTTCATAAAACCCCCCAGCAAATTAAAACTTTTTTGGATTACCTCAAGGAGTGATAAAGAAAAGAAAATTTTTGAATTTCACTCTGAGTGAAAATTCACGCCACGTTAATATTACACCTCTGGTGCTTGTAAGTTTCTCTCAGTGTTTCAAGTGAAAACGCAGCACAGAAAGAAACAAGCTTGTTAATTCTTTTCAGAAGAATGACAATCAACTCCAAGGGTTTGATGATTTTTAAACAGAACATCAAGTCTGGGAGGCAACCACCCCGCCCAGTATATTGAAACTTTCTGATATTATCATAAACGATAATACTAGTAAGTATTAAATCTCGTTTTGTGAAGGAATTTATGCTAAGTTAAAATCACACCTCTAGCATTTTCAATTATTTTCATTGCTCTTGGGTCAAAATATGACACATAAGAAACAGTGGAAAACTAAAATGAAATCACTTTTTATTCAAAAAGATTAAGAAGTGATACAAAATGTTGTTCTTAACCAAAAGAGCAATACAGAATTAAACCCCAGAGCCCATCACATTAAAGGACGCAAGTCGGGACTTAATAGCAGAAAGCTTTTCCTCATGAGTGGCTTGTACCATTACTTCGGCTTTCTTCCTAAGTTCATTTTCATCTAGCATTCCCATGGCAGCATCCTTTTTGGCATGCTTAAGAGCCTGGACCGATGAGCGATAAGTGGCATAAGTCTTTACACTCTTAATAGTGAGCCTTTTTAGGATTTCTTCTTCGCGACCAAGCTCAGCCTTCTGTCGAGCCAACTCCACCTCTAATCGATCAATCTTTGCTCAAGATGTCTGTATTGTAATATTAGAAGCAATCACTGCTTCTTGCCTCTGAACACATTGGCCTTGCAAAAGTGCAGTCTCAAGCTCTCTATCAGCTACGCTCTTTTTTAAGACTTCATATTTATGTGCTGCTTTAGCTTGGAAATCAGCAAAGGTTGATGTAATTTGAGTAGCTAGATCATCACAACGCAATTCCTCCAAAGTTTTCAAGTCCTCCTCCAATCGAGAGATACGATCTGAGTAGTGATGAAATCATTGAGCGTTGTCCACATATCTTATACTGCTTAGTCAGTTTAAGAATATCGGCTTGAAAGAATTAAACGAAGCCCATCCAGCAGTGACTTCTTTAATTGTCATCTTCGTCATATCCTCTAACTACCTCATAAGAATTTTAAGCATGGATGGAATGACCATCGGACATAGAGAAGCAACAAAGGACGTCACTGGGGATCCTAAAGTTGTAAATCTCGAGGTGAAAACAGTTGGTGATGATGGTGAAGAAGCCGGAGAAGGCATTACAACATCCATTTGTGAAGGGCTTGAAGGGAGAACCATGAGCACCCCGGCTTGGGATGAGCTTGGCATACTCTCAGTCTCCACAGGTTTGAGAGAAATTATTAACAGAGGTCATTTCTCTTGTGAAGGAGTTGCCACTATCTGTGCCTGCTCTAGTGGAAGTGTTACCAACGTCTGCTTCTCTGATGAAAGAGTTGTCATTACCGGTGTTTGCTCCGAGAGTGAAATTGTTATTGCTTGTTGTTCAGGATGTGGAGTCATGTCGGTAGCTTCATGAACCAGGGATCCTGCATAAGAAAACAATTAGTATACAAAAATAAAATACTAGGAAGTTCAGAGTAGACAACACTTACCGACGAAAGAAAGAGGGATATAGGTCGATGCTTTGTCAGAAGATAACGGTGGTGGGATACCTAATCACCAAGACTATCATCGTCAGGACCAATATCATCATACCTCTCATCAACATTGTTGTTGTGTGAAGAGGTACCATAATCCACTTCCTCCTCATCATTTATAGCAGAAAGTCCAGGGGAACTTGTGACTATAGCTTACTTGGTTAGGATGCCTGTTGTCGGGCTAGAAACTGTATCCCCTATAGGTGGCATTAACACTGAAGTTGTGGGAGATTGAATTCAAGCTAGTATTTCAGGCTCAGCCACTACAGGTTCATCTACATGAGGCCTAGCCCCTCTAGACTAAGTGGTTGTAGATATTGCTTCTATGGTCGAAGGAATGACACTTGAAGTTTGACCTGGAGCTATTGAAGCAACAGGGTCTATTATGGGGAAAGAACTCTACATCCCTAGCAAATGACTCACCCTCACCCTCTTTCTCATCTAAGGGGAGATAGGAAGAAAATCCACTTGATAAAGCAGGACCCATGGAACGGAGTCCAGTGCGAGTGGGAAGATTTGTAGCAGCAGATTCCTGTCGTTCCTCTCTCTCAGCGGACTTGAAAGCATCCGCCATTAATTTTTGTGGAGGAGAATCTGCTAACAATTTTCTATAGGCACGTTTCTCGTACTGATCTGCTTCCTCTTCAGTAAGAGCCATTTTACCAACTACCCTTATTCTCGGAGTTTCGACAGCCAGAGGACCTTCTTCTTGAGCACTCTCCAGTCCCTGGTCTTCCTCTTCTTCTTCAGCTTCATCCTCATAAGATAAGAACTCGCTGATTCCTTTCTGACAAGATACTCGGGATCCTTTTCTAGATGAATACATTTTTCTAATTTCCCGTAAACCGGAGAAATTCAGCTTGTAATCAGGCATCTTAGAAGCTATGTGATACCAATTGCAGAAATCCATGGAGGTGAAAGAGTTGGATGTCTTGTGAGGTAATCTGAATGTAGCCCTAGTATAGCATGCTATAGAATAGTACCAGGCCCAAGATCCTTCATATAGATTACCAATGGCCGCAAACTGATCTCGTGGATTCCCAATGTATAATTGGTCATACCCAAACTGTCAGGCGAACCTGTACGGTTGGTACGGCTCAATTATACACTTCTCACTCTGTCTGAAAAAGAGATACCCTGGTCTGATGTTGAGTAACCAGCGAAAGTCTCCTTCATCCAATCGAGTGAAACCATTTGAGCCAGCTACATCTTGAAACACATGTCCATATCCCCTACCTTAAAAGTCTAGGAAGCAGCGGAAAATATGATAGTTGAGGTCTCTCGATAAGATTTGACAAACCTTTACTACATACGTTCCTTCCCAGGTAGCTTTTTCTAATCTCTGTACGAAGGGGACGAATACATCGCCCGAGGAAGATGGTGCACTCATTAAGTAAGGACAATGAGATACGAACCATGCCATCAGATAGGTATATGGCAATGGTACTCGAGAATTGGGAGTTATCAAACTTTTCTTCTCTCCGGAGCCTACCTCTTTCATCTGAATGAATTCGAGGCACAGTTCCTCAAACCATGCTACAAACAGCACATCATAGCTGAAAGTAAATCTATAGGCCTCCCATGGGCCAAGAAAACAGCCGGATAAACTACTTCTGCTATTACGGCATCTATAGGTCTGGTAGGGACGACGCATCATTTTAGCTATAACATGAGAAACCCAGCCAGTAAAGCCATTTCAGAAATAAGAGTGGCAGCTTGGTATGAAAGCTTTCAAACTCAGTCTGAGAAGGGAAGTCGTCTTCTCCTCCCTCATTGACATAATGAGCTGCGGCGTCATTGATCAAAGTTTGAATAGTCTCAGGGGTGCTCACATCTCAATAAGACACGGTACCAACTTCGTGAGATAAATTCTGGAAGAGATATTCGGCCCAAGACAGCTGCTTTACGCCACCTCCTCGTGTCCTTATCAGTTAGGTACAAATTTGAAAATGACACATCACCTCCCATAGGGTGTCATAGATCTCAGGGCTGGTCTCCTTCAGAATCTTAAGCTCCCTTGACCCTGGGATAAATTCCTCATAAGGTAAATCTCCAAAGGGAAGGTCAGAAATGTCATACATTTCATAGATAACAAACCCTAGTTCCCCAACTGGAGTAAAGAATGTACATGTCTCTGGGTTGTATCTCTCTAGGATAGCATAAAAATTGTAATGGTTATGATCAATACCATATCTGGTAGCCATTATAGGACAGCTGAGCCCAGATCGAGCTAACGGTCATTCTAACTCTTTCAACACAAATTCTGTCATTCTCGTCTACCACCCTGCTCTAGTGGAATGTACCCATCCGGGAGTTCTAAACACTGAAGAAGGAAAATCTCCTTTCACAACCAAAAATCTCCGCATGAAGGTGTTCGCTGGACTAGTTGTTTCCCCCATAGGGTATCCTCTTGAGAATAAGCATGGCTCTAAAGCTGACACCTGTCGGTTGTAGCATATGGTGTGCACACCGGTAAATATCAAAGCCCCAATGGCCACTCCATCCTGCCCTCTAACAAGATCCCAATGAGATTTCATTCTGAATGATAATGTTATCTCCAAACAGAAAGGCCGGCTTGACAAATTTCTTACGAGACTCCGTTTCAAACTTGGCATCTGTAACCAAAATCCGGAGTACTGACGAACTAGCCTGGGTGATCAAAGTGGCACGTTCCCTGTCAGCAACTTGAATAATTAGAAGTTCTTGACACAAATTGAATTGCATATTTAAGTCTACACCACATTTATGACCAAAGTGATGGTGAAAAGTGAGGGGTTTATTGGTATAAGGTACTGCAAAAGAAAAGGGCAATCAGTTAGCGCGAAGACGAAACAACAAAAGAGTTAACCCAATTGCAAAAGGCGGACCCCTTGCTAGAACATTCAAACACAGAGGCCAAACCCTGCGTTAAACCATTCAAACGCAGAGGTTAGGCCCTGCGTTAATTTATTCTTATTATGTATTTAGTTTATTCTTTGGCAATTATGTTGGGAAGTTGTGATTCCAATGCTGTTATATTCATTGTGCAAGAGACTACTTGCAAACTAATGCATATGATGTGCACCAGGTGCAATATGTCAGTGCTTATGGTTTGAGTATTTTATTTTAGATTATTTCTCACAGTAGCTTGCAAAAAATGATGCGATATTCTTTTTATCCAAGATTTGTTGTATTGTAGCTATCCAAGTTGTGGCTATCCAATTTTACATAGGAAAAAAAAGCTAGCTTTATAGTCGTTAGGTGTTGCATCATGGTTTATTGTATTTTGTATTTAAATTTTATCTTTAAACTGCAGAAATGGCCATCCCACATAATAAAAATGATTTGTGGAGAAGGATCTATAAAAATATGCCCAAATAGTTGGAGAAAGCTTAGTAATCTCTTGATCTTTTGCTGCACAATATAGCAAGCCTTTTTCTTAATCAGAAAGATGATGTATTTCTATTTCGATCATGATGATGCATGCTTTTACTAGGTTTCCCCTCTTGGAAATCAACAGCCTACACCCATTGAAATTGTTGAGGCTGCCATGGAGCTGGGGTCTAAGGTAAATTCTCTTCTTTTCAGTCAAAAAAAAATGCAAAAACTAATTAGTCTTAGACAAGTTCTATGTCAGATAGGAATACCGAGAAAAGTTGCCATCAGTTATTAATACTCAAAAGAGATGTTCATTCTTGGAAAAAAAATTATGTAACCCTCAAAACACTCCTTTTGCAATTCTCTTTGCAGAAGGTTTCCTTGGCGGTAACTACTACTACACCGTAGAAGGATGCTCATTAGAAGAGTGTAAAAGTAATGTCAATTTTTTTCAACCCTTTATTTGTATATTTATAATTTGTTTAAAATTGAGACATCAAATCCTTTTTATCACAGCCTATGAAGGAGATGTTGGATATATTGTCCCCAATATATAGTTTTGATGATAACAATTTATATACTATGTGTATTATTATGCACTAACATATCAATGCGGATATCAACATCAAATATGACCAAGATATGTGAACAAAGTGCAGGATGAGTTCAAGTATGAGTTCAAGGCAACAAGAAGTAAAGAAGAAAAAGTGCATAAATATCATAATGTAATTTTAACATTTTCTTTACTTAGATTTATTGTACAAGCCTTGATCACTCACAACACATACACACACATAGTGTTTTAGAACACACTAATACATGCTTAGTGTGTGGTTAACAATAGAAATCCCCTATATGTTAACCATTAGTGTTTATAGATAAAGAATGAGTCTCAAAATACTTCATATATCTCATATTTACCCCTTAGTAGTCGACCAATAAGAATAGTAGTCGACTACTAAAGCCTTGGTCAAAATACCAGTTTCTGTCATTTTACAGTGTAGTCGACTAATACATATAGTAGTCGACTATTAAAGACTCGGACAAAATTCTAGTGATACGAAACGGGGTAGGGGGTCTATCGAAATCAGCGATTTAATTCGAACAATGTACCGTTTTGTCAAATTTCATGATTTTCGGTAAGAAATTAATTTCAAATAATTAATGTGACAGATAGATTTTAATAAGATTTGCATCGATAATCATGAACAATTCCAATCTCAAACAATATAACCGATGTATTCATTATCATTGCGCAACTTCTACAACTAATATCAAATCTAAACAGTTATATGTTCAGTTACTCTCAACTCACAAATATGAACTAAACAGTGAATATATGATAATAGTTTAGAAATATGATATACTCATGCAATTAACTAACAAAATAAAATTAACAGAAAAAAGGGATGAAAGAAAACGAAACCTTCGTATCGGACTCGAGTTGGAAGCCAAACAGATCTGAACAAGTGCGAGTTGAGTCTGGACTAGAAATCAGGTTAAACTAAACCCGGTTCGAGTCTGAACCAAAACAAGTTAGATCCAAAGGAATTGGTGTCCGGTCTGATCAAAACAATCCAAATCCGAGGTCTTCGTTGTGAATTCTTCGATCTAAATAGGGCTGTAGGCGTAAAAATTAATTTCCCAAAATAGGAGATTTCGTTTGTATTGATAAGAATAGCTTATTACAAACTAATGAATCAAAATTATAACAGAAGCGGAGGGAAGGCCCTCCTTATTTAACGTGGGGACTTTGGTAGCGATAGGACGCCTCACTCAGTTCTCGCACCGAGTTTACTTCCCTTGGACGATTCGATTGAGGTTGCAGGTGAGCTTCAGTGCACAGTAGAAGCTCGTGTTGGTCGAGTTCGAGTATCTGAGCTTAATGGCAGTCAAGGCCGAAAGCTAGAAGGAGATGCTATAGTCCAAGAACAATGCAGAGAGCAGGTCCTTAGCTAGATCGAGGGCCGAGAGCTGGTGGTCCGGTTAACTGACTAAATTAATCAATAAACTATGAAAACATGAAACCCCCTTTTTCTGTGGTTAGGAGAGGTTCTTTTATAGGAGAGAGGCGGCGTGGTTGCCCTCCTTGAATCATGAGATGTGACCATGTCCTGTTGAGAGATGTCATGCCTCTCACTCGTACTGTCAGCAGCTACTTGATGGGCTCAGAGCACTACACTCCTCCCCTCATGTCGTGGAAAATGGGAAAGCCCATCCTTGTGCGTGACAGCGCTGCTGTCAAGTACTCCAGTGAATTTGCAGGTAAATTTTAGTAATTCGGACGAACTTGACTTGTGTAGGCGAGTCGAGTACACAGGTGAGTCTGACGACTGTGTTGATTCGATTGGTCGCTTGTACTGTGAGCGGCTACTTGATGGGCTCGGAGTACTGTACTCCTTTCCTTCACGTCATAGAGAATGGGAAGGCCTATCACTATACGTGATATTGCAGCCACCCAGTACCCTACCAAATCTAGCGGGTTTGTTGGTTATCTGATCATACAGGCTGACTCGTGTAGGCGATCCAAGTGTGCAGGCGAGTTGCTGATCATCGTGCAGGCGAGTTACTGATCATCTAAGGGATTGCTTGGATGTACAGGCGAGATATTTGATCATGTGGTCTCAACTCGTGCTGGCGAGTCAAGCCCGCGAGTGAGCTTCCTTAATCTGATGGACTCAAATCTTGAGTGGACTTGACTCGTGCAGGCGAGTCAAGTGTGCAGGAAAATTTTTAGGTCCTACTGTAGTCAAGGCAATTTCTATATCCTACAGGACCCCCTTCAAAGTTTTCAGACCTGAATCACATTGAAAATGTGGTCTGGAACACTTTGAATAGAAGTGACCGTTGTTTCATAAGTTCAGATGAATTTGATTCCCTCGGTTGGGTCGAGTTCTTTGGGCGAGCTCAAGCTGTGCTGGTCCCAATTAGGCGAGATTGATGCCATTCGAGTTAGGTCCCCACTGATGAGATTTCAAGCTCATGAAGGCAAGTTGCATGTTCGTGGTGTTAGTTCCCACGTTTGTCAGTTAAGGCAACACATCGTCTTCACACGCTTGCTTTGAGAGGCGGATTTGATGATGCTTTCAATTTCAATCATCGAGAGATCGTGTATGACCCACTCGATCTTGGCTATTTCATGCGGAATTCCAAACGTCCTTCCCTATTTGTGGCCGCTCGATTTGTATTGCTGAATCGAAATTGTCTGCTTTGTAGAGCCGACGAATCTCAACTGTTGAGATTCTGCATATATAGCGTTCATCTCCTTTGTAGGAAGATCACTATACTCATAACTCCTCTTTCTCAAGTCTCCTCAGAGAAAACTCAGGCTTCCCAAGTTCGAGATGGCCCCAAGAACGAGAATGTGTGCTTCGAAGGGGGAGAAGGAGGCTGTCTAACTTGAACCCATCATTCTTTCTGACGACGAGGAGGAGGAACACACTCCCGCTCCCGTCTCGCAACCTTTCTCTCTGCCTCCTCTTGATGAGGAAGGGACTATCCCTTTGATCAAACCTATTGCCATGATCCCTGCTGGCCAGGAATCTACATCCCCGATCTCTAGATCCGCGCAAGGCCTCCTCAGGCAAATAGAGAATGCTATGAAACAGGCGGTCTTTGTCGCTAGCCTTGGTTGGGGAACCTATTTAGATTTCAAGCCCTTCTTCATGAACTGTGTAGCTGATCTCAGGTGTATAGGTGAGGCTCGAGAGGCTTCGCATTGTCTGGTCAAGCTTCTCGGCTTCGAGCTACGTCTAACACGCTTGGAAGTCTTGTTGCGTGCGGACTTGGAACCGGATGTGGAGCGGTTTATGGCTCAGGCTCAGATCAGAGGGGCCCAGGAGTGAGAGATCCGAGAGGGGGACCTGTCGGACAAAGGGGCCCTCATCGCGCACTTGCTTGAATGACAATGCCTATTGCAGGCAGAGATTGATGATTCAGTCACCATTATTGCCCGAATGAAGGCCCAGCTCATGGAGAAAGAATGACTTTGAAAAGCTTGTGGCTTGAAAGTGCGGATGTCCATGGCACTGTCGAAAGAGAGATGTAGGCCCTTCGAGCGCTCCGTCAAGAAGACTCTGCTATTGCTGCTTCTTTCGAGGCCAAGATCCGGAGGGAGGTGGAGGACCAGGTTCAAGCGGATCGGATGAGGAAGATAGCCGTCATCAAAGCTAAACTCGCCTCTTTCAGCGAGTTGGACTAGGTTCAATGTGGTGGATTGATATTTGAGACTCTTTTTGTTTTGTTATGACTTTGTTTGAATGTATTGTCATAACTTTGTTCAAATGTATTGTCTCAAAGTCAGTTATGAGTGGAATCATGCTTTGGTTGTCCATCTATTGCTTTTTTTTACATCTCATGCGCATACTTCCCTCTTGTTGATCGACCTTTAGGATTTTTAGCAAACCCTCAGCTGTTAACGGGTTTGGTATGCCTTTACTGATTATCGTTTGAATCGGGCTAGCCGTACTATTCCCCTCAGTATGATGAGTTGTCGAGAAGTCTCTCTTATGCTTAATGCTATGATTTATTCTCTAACCTTAGTCGTTCGAGACGTCGGTTTAAGTTAATCATAACCGTTTAGGCCCAAGTAGTGACTGGGCCGCGTCGTTTAAAAGTAACAATTTATTCTCAAAATGACTATCACTTATGGGAGCGGCCGGGGAGCGTCGACGAGTTGCACCGCTTGACGGGTCCAATCATGCATGCGAGTCCGTCTTGTTTGGGCAGGTTCGGAGCTTGATGCCTCAGACGAGCTGAGCCAACGGGTGAATGGAGAAGTGCAGACGAGGTCCATCCCTACTGGCAAAGTTTGATGCAGTGGAGGGCGAGCTTGGAGCTTGACGCCTCATGCGAACTAGACTAAACAGGCGAATGTAGTAGTGCGGGCGAGATATGTTCTCACATGCGAATGCTGAAAAGGTGGAAGACGAGCCATGTATTCGCGGGCGGATTGGTACCTACCAACTGGTGTCGCGTGGGCTTGTCAGGTCGCATTAAATGCGATTTGACAAGGCAATGTCATTTTCACGCGCCTCGTTTGATGACAAATCGTGGCCGCCGCTTTTGAAAGCCATCTTTTGAATTTGACCGTTAGATCTGCCAGGAAGTCGTTTCTTAGTTTGGGCCTTAGGTTTGGTCTACCCGACTCACTCCCTGTTTTAATGGCT
>NC_033796.1:78900466-78903000 GCF_001876935.1 Asparagus officinalis
CACGATCATAGCCACGCCTCCTACTCACGAGTGATCTGGGCCATCGACCTCAATCGTGGCCATGCCTGACAACCACGAGCGTCTCACCCTTAAATAGACCTCATCTTCCTCTTCGGGGGAAATTACTATGCTCAGAAATTTTGCCCGCTCAAATCTTCGAGAAAACTTAATCTCCATCTTCGACTTTCTGATATGGCACCGAAAGCCAAGAGATGTGCCTCAAAGGGAAAGGGTCTTGGCCGTTCTTCTGGTGGGGTCACCGTCGGCGCGACCACTAGCGCCCCTGGAACACACTCGGGTAAGTTATGCGGTTTGTTCGATGATGCTTTATATCTGAGAAAACGAGCACTGTTTGCTCATCTCCTTTGGCAGATTTTGCCATTTCTGGCAATCTCCCCTGATTTGGGCGGATCTGGCCCTTCTCAGGCGGATTCATCTTTCGTCAGGTGGATTCAGCCTTAGTTGGTGAATTCAGCTCTTTGTCAGGCGGATTCAGCCCTAGTTGGTGAATTCAACTCTTTGTCAGGTGAATTCAGCCTTTATAAGACAGACCCGGCCTACGCTAGGTGGGTTCGTCCTTGTCGGGTGAACCTGACTTTTGTTAGGCGGGTCTAACCTTTGTCGGGTCAATTTAGAACTTGCCAGGCGAAATTAATTTTGCCGGGTAGGTTTCGCCTATAGAGGGTCACCAGTTTGGAGGACTCTAGTGCGAATTCTATTCTAATTCTCTCTAGCTTTGTCTTGCAACCACGTTTTCTGACGAGGCCCTCCCGAAGGGCGTCACTATTGGTCTTGTTGGCGGCATGGGCTATTCGGCGCCTTCCTAATTTCCTCTTCTCGATCCTGTGCCAGTGTTTGTTGCTAACAAGCCTACTGAATTGGTAAAGAGGGTGTCCGACGGGCACTACTTGACGTTGCGCGAGCTGATCACTGATACAGCGTTGATGGACGCGGCCAGGTTGGAGGTGACGAAGCCCTAGTTTTTGTTTGGTGACGTCGTGACTGACCCTTGGGCTCTATTGCTTGGGGAGAGCAGATGGCTCCGAGTTATGGATGGAGTCCACTACTATCTCCCTAGCATACCGAGAGGATTTTCAATTGTGGAGTTGCGCTCGCTGTCGGTTCCAAGAATCATGAATTGGGATCTGACTCCGACCCCAGATAGGGTGACTTATGGGCTCTTCATGGGCTCCACAACGGGATATAGGGTTGATAGTTCTTTCAAGTGCGTGACCGCTCTGCGTCCCGGCCTGCTACACAATGAATCTCCCATAAGGGAGATTACTGCGGTGGTGGAGACCTTCCGCCATTGTTTCTTCCAGGCCAGGGGGTAGTTTCCCCCGAAGGACTTCCGGGCCCCGGGGTGGATTCACTCCACGTCTGGTAGCAACACTTAGTGGTCTAAGATCACCGAATATATTTTGGCGGAGGACTCCGACCTTATGGGCATAGAGTTGTACGTGGCTATCAGGGCCACCCAGCATGGTCTAAAGATAAATGCACCTCAGTTCCACAGCATCTTGGAACTATACTATTCGGACAAAGATACATTCTTCACTCCCAATGGTGAGCTTGGCATTACCCTTCATGAGATGTACGATGTGTCAGGCTTGCCGTTGGGAGGATTTCCCTACGAGGAGTACGTACCAAGCCAGGAGGAGATTGACTACCTCTCAGCCCGGTCCTCTCAGGTGGTGGAGACTCTATGGGAGCTGCTCGGCCACTACCACATATGTTTGAACACCCTAGCGACCGTGGATCATAAAGGCAAAAAGAAGAGAGCCCCGGGGATCAGCCACAAGAATTGGGCTGACTACCTATTCCCCGAGAATGATGTTAAGGGGTGGCCCACTCTGCCACTGGGCAAGTGTGACCAGGCGGAAGTGGATAAAAGGATGGCTAAAGGTGGGGCCGCCGAAACCCTTGAGTATGATGAGGGTGGGTTCAAAGCGGGGACAACTTTCGAGTCATTCCATCATCAGGCTAGGTTCCCTATATCAGCCAAGGCTCTGCCCACGGGCTACTTTATGCTATGGCTGAAGAGGTGTGTAGTTCCCACGATATTGGTGGAGGTCATCTACCCTACGGTACGCTTGGCGTACGGGAGGCCGTACGCATTGGTGTCGGTGACGGTAGCATGCATCCAGAGGCGGCTTCGCACATTAACGGCCTAATTCTGTCGGGTGTCATACGTTGACGAGGGGGATGACGAGGTCGCTAAGGCTCCCAATCCTAGAGTCGGGCTGTCGTACACTTATTTGATGGTGGGGTTCGTCTATCATTGTGAGTGTTTGATGAGCACCCCCGCGGCCCTCCAGGGAGAAGGGTTCGTCCCCTTCGTCCAACGTCTGGAAAAATGCTCTTGGAAGTGTAAGGACATTCCCGACATGAGGAAGACACTATCCCACTTCAGCTACTATAATTTTCACCGATTCTTCCCCTATTTCACTGGCGGGGGATACGGTGAGTCTCTTTAGGATGCGTCGATAGAGGACCAAAACACCGCCCTTTCTTATGGTGCCTTCCAATGGCTG
>NC_033796.1:78903010-78908893 GCF_001876935.1 Asparagus officinalis
ACATCTGGCCGGGGTATCATGTTCTACGAATAGGCCCCATGTGTTATCTGGAGCCGTACATTCCCTGCAGGTTTGCCTGCCAATTTGGGTATGACCAGTTGTACATAGGGAATGTCAACCGTCATTTACATTATGAAGGAGGGTTGGTGGATGGTGCGTGGGGGTGGTTCTGGACTTATGTTGGATGTACCAATGCGTACTTCGAATTGCCTTCTAGGGATCACGACCTTCACCACACACTCATCTATTGCCGGTGGTACCGAGGGGCTAGTACGAATCCCGAGGGCTTCTGATTCTAAAGCTCATGCTCGCTTTGAGGGGAAACCCCTCGCCATGCGGAGGGCATGAGGGGTCTCCCGCTGTCAGGCGGAGTGGGTTTGATGAGCCCCCGCCGAAGACACTGAGGATCTCTACGCAGGTTTAGGTGAATTCGGGGCATTTAAGGCTCATGCCCAGCCTCCTTTCGAGCTGGATCCCATTAGTGAGCAACGAGTGTTTGATGATATGGCCCAGGCGGGGGCGTGCTTAGATCAGGTCCGAGGAGCAGTGGCTAGTAGCTCGGGAGGGGTGCCTGCTTTAGCTCCTAGGGGCTTGCTTCTTCCTAAGCGACAACGGGAGACCGAGGTTGGCAGCTCAGGAGGGGAGGTGATCAAGAAAGCCCATCACGAGGAGGTGGCAGAGACTATTAAGATGGTGGAGGTGCCAACCTCTGTTCCTGCATCGGGGGCGATTCCATTAGCTTTGGAAGTTGTCCCCTTGACGCTTGTCGCGGGGCACCATGCGGGGGTGTCAACTGCTCTGACTATCGTGTCTGTAGGTAACCTTTTGACACCATATCTTCAAGTACAAGGTTAGATTTGCACCACCTGATGTTTGTATTGCCTTAACGCATACATGGTTGAGGTGGCGATCGCCATCCCCTCCGATGAGGAGGAGGGAACCGAAGATGAAGAGGAGCCCGGCGACTCAGGTAAGAATGACACTGAATTCTGTTGACTTGCTGCAGGGGCTCTTGATAGAAGTCACGGCTAATACTCCTTTTGTATTTGTAGCTGACCTGGCCCTCAAGGCCGTTGGTAAAGAGGATCCTCCCTCCAAGGTTGATTGGTCGGTCGGAGAAGAGGATGAAGGAGAGGAAGGGAGGGATTCCTCACCTCACAAGGAGATGTCGAGCCACGGGGAGGCGTCCGATGAGGAGGAGGCACTGGCTCATGAAGAAGCATCAGCCCAACAAGGGATAGTCTCAATCTCTGAGGAAACATTGGCTTGCGACGAATCGCCAACCCCGCAGGAGAAGGCTTTGACTCGAGGGGAAACATCCGCCCAACTTGCTGTCACTTCATCGACTCCTGCCTCAGGCTACTAGCAGTCTCCGATGGGCGAGGCCATGAGTCGACGGCGTGTCAAGGCCAGGACCTCCAAGCCTTTAGGTGGTGTCTACCTGCTCACTCCCACGCATTTGGTACCAGATTGTGGCTACCAGCGCTTCGACCCTGTCTTCGGTGGTGGCACTAAGGGTTAGTGAGGTTGACCCCTCTCTCGGGGCTCACTTTTGTAAGAGAGCAGAGGATCGAGCCGTTACTTTCTTCCAAGACCTGCTTGCTGACAGGATCAAATCCACGCTGGAGGGGGGTTGCCCCTTCGAGTAGTTCAAGGAGGTTCTCGTCTCCCACATGAGCTTCTTGGTCAAGATGCTCGGTGCTTCCGCTGCTATTCCACATTATAAGTGTCTAGAAAAGGCATAGCAGACCATTCGAGAGCTGTTCGCCCTCCGTGCTGAGGGCTCTGAGATCCTCCATCTTGCAACCGACGAGGTCCAAGTAGCTATGGAGGAGCGAGAACATAGATTGGAGGAGATGATGTCGTTGGAGACGAGGCTGAAGGAGGAGTTGAAGCACGTCATGGCTGAGGATGAACGGGTAGGCAAAGAAATTCACAAAGCCAACTCTAGTATATCTAGCTTGGCCTCGGAGATAGCGAGGGATAAGCAGACCATCGCTGAGGTGCAGGCTTCCTTGGCTACCAAAGAGCAGCCACGCGAACACCCAATGGGGGAATTGGCGGAGCTCAAGTCTCAACAACAGCGGGTCATTAACGAAGTCAAGGGGAAAGACCGAGCCCTCAAGGAGGTGATGAGCAACGTCCAGGACTTGCTTTCGTGCTTTGAAGCGGATATCCATCGAGAGTGTAAAACCCCGTAAATTTGAATATTTTATGATAAATAATGATAAATATGTTATATGGTAAAAAATAATATATTTTGATGTTTGTATATGATAAGAATTGATTTGAGATCTATTCAATATATATTTGTGAAAATATGAGTGCAAATGCACAAAACATGCACAAAGGCCAAAAGAGTGAAAATCTGGGAATAATGACCAGTTATAAGTTTTTATGTTTTGCACACCAATGCAATTTGAATTTGGAAAAGTTTAAAGGACTAAAGTTGTAGGTCTCTTCAACAGCTTTCCAAGAAGTCTTAGATCACCTTATTCTGAGGTCATATGAGAAAGTTATCACCAAAATACCGAAGGGGTATTTTCCTAGTCAGACTAGGTTTCCTGGTTCGGGTCTAACAGGTTTGTTTCGGGTTTGCCTCTATAAATACCTGTATTTTTCATGAAAATTCCTTTCTTTTATCATATCTAAGAACCCTAACAGACACCAAACCCCCATAAACCTTATTTTGAATTCTTGGAGAAGATTGGAGGCTTTCAAGTTGGGTTTTTGTTGATTTTTGGGCTTTTGGATGGAGATCTCCTTCGACGTTGCTTCTAACAAGTTTTCCTACAACCCCAAGTGAGTATCATCTTTACTAATTACTAATCCCCCTCCTAGTTTTTAAAATATTTTTGAAGAGTTTTTAATGAGTTTTATAGAGCCTAATCAATTAATTTGTGTATAAAAATTGGATCTTTTGTATATATGTATAAAGACTAGGTCTTTTCATGTTAAAGAGATTAAGCACGAATTTACAGAAGTATTTAAGATCTAAAAATAATTTAAAATATTATTTATCTGAATTTAGATTTCTTATTCTTCGTTTTAAAGTTTCGTGCATGATTGAAGGTTTACATATGATTTCTTGTGCAAATAATCATGCTTGTTATGTTCTGCTGAAAATCTGCTGCACATATATACTATTGAACTAGAAATTTGAAATAACAAATGAAACCCAATTTGAACCAAACTAATGCCAATTGAAAGATATGTGAATCTAGTTTTCAAAATAGAAAACCATACCTAAAGATAGTTTTTTTAGAGAAAGATATGCTCAATTTACTGATGATATATGCTGCAGAAAATCTGCTGCACATATAAAATGTTTAACTGAAAATTTGAAATATCATATGAACTCCAAACTAAGCCAAATCAGTGTCAAATGATAGCTATATGAGTTTAGTTTACAAAACGAAAAACTATTCTTAAAAAGAGTTTGTTCAGAGAAAGATATTCTTAATTTACTAATGATATATTCTGCAGAAAACTGTAGATGTGCTGATTTGAAATAAATTGATATATTACATAAATGTTTTCTTGAGTTTTGCTCTTGTTTGTTATTTTTTAGAGAGTTTCTCAATCTTGTACTGTTATATTATAATGATTAAGAGTTGTTTAATACCTGGGATGATGGTGAACTTCAGATGTGGACACGCACACCAAGATTTGTGCATGTATGCTATATTGTGTTAGAATTGACACACTTTTGACACGAGTTAAATTTATAAACACATATGAATAATGATGTTCTATACGTATCCGGAAATAGGAAGATGAAATCTATTTGCCGCAGAACGATTGAGTAAGAGTATTACAATAGTATCGTTAATTCATGTATCCGGAAATAGGGAGATAAAACCTATTTGCCGCAGAACGATTGAGTAAGAGTATTATAAAAGTATCGTTATTTCATATATCCGGGATAGGGATATAAAACTTATTGTCGCAGAACGATTGAGTAATAGTATTACAACAGTATCGTTATTATATGTATCCGGAATAGTAAAATAATAAACCCTATTGCCGCAGAGCGATTGAGTAACGAGCATTATAAAAGTATCACTATAGTACAAGATGATGCATACATAGATAATTGATCAGTTATAAGTTTTACTTCCCAGATAGATTGCCCGCGAGTAGGGTATTTCCTTTGAGAATTTGATACACCCGTTATGAACGGCAGATATATTTGTTTTAGCTTAGTTGGTATCCTCTTATATTAGAGCAGGTCACTCGGACGTAATTCGAGATGAGATGATTATTCTTTATGTTGGAGATTGGAGTATTTATCATTGATTATTTGTTTTTCATTCATAGAGAGTTATATGAATGATTTGATATATGTATGTACTGACTCTATTTTCTTATATACTCCTACCCCTTCCCCTGGGGAGAGGTAGTGATGATCTCGCTAGCGCTTTGATGCTCGTTGTTTTCCCCCCTTTCAGGTAGCGAGTCTGGCGCACGGAGAGTCGCAGGTTGATAGGACTTCTTAGTTGTCCATTTAGTTACTTATCATATTTTGTAGTTATTGTAGAACTCCACATGTAGTTGATTATTTTCAGAATCTAGATTGGTATTTTGTTTCATAGAGTTGAGAGCTATTGTGAGACTTTGTTTATGTGACTCATTGTATTCGAGATTCAGTTCAGACTCAGAGATATGTCTATTTTATTCCAGTTGGGCTCATTATTGATTTTTCATATGCTTCTTCTGTGTACATTCGGTGTTATTCTATTTATATTTTTGCTTGTCCGTACCTTCACCTATTTATTGTTTCCTCTAGAGAGATAGTGATTGTGATGGTGAAACATGTCGTAACATGGTGTTTGGTGCTTGGCAGGTTTGACAATCCGGGTTTCACCTGGGACTGCAGCCTTGTGTGAACCCTGGGGCGTCACAGAGAGGTCCTAAATAGGCTTGAGCTTAAACATACCCAAAGGATTCGCGAGGCAGAGTCGCGATTGAGAGATTTGTAATGTGATTTGACTGTATCATTGTACTTAAATCTCTCTTAATGAATGAAATTATGCTTTTGTTTCAATCATTGTTCCCTGTATTCCATGCACCTGCACGCACCCTTCTCTTTTTTTTAGTAGGTGAGTGAGCTCAACATGGGCTAGGCCTAGCTGCCGTTGGCTCCAAACTAGACGAGTTCTACATGCATGGAGACTCGAAGTGGGCGAGTTTCTGCTATAGGCGAACTTGGACGTGGCGAGTTTCAGCTATGGGTGAACTGGGACGAAACGAGTTTCAACTACAGGCAAACTCAGACCAAATGTGTTCGAATTTGTAGGAGAATTCGAGGTTAGTCTGCACCGTGGTCGAATTCCAAGTGGGTTCAAGTCTTAGGCGAACTAGAGGGCGGGAAAAATCCCAGCCATAAATGGCTTCGAATTAAGCATGTCGGGGCTGTATGCGAGCTCGGATAACCAGGCGAATTCGAATTGTATGGCGAATTCGAGTCGTAGGCGAGCTTCGAATTAGGTGGGCCACGTGCCCATTCGTGGACCCACGTGCTCGCCAGCTAAGATGACGTGGGCACGTCGCTTCGCATTAAAGGCGACGTAATGGGGATCCTTGTTCCCCACGCCCGATCTGAGCCGTTGGCTAGAGATCATGTTTAAAACTGCCCAATCTTCGACCGCTCGCGTGGGATTCCGAATCGCCCCGCCTTATTTACGGTTGTTCGATTCGAACTGTCTAATCGGACAGTGGGCGAGCATCTGAGCCACGTATATATGATGCTAATCTTCCTCATTAAGGAAGTTATAGCGTTCGTTGCTTTCTTCAGAGAAACCCTAACCTCTTACTATGCCTAAGATGGAACCGAGAGTAAAAGCGACCGTTTCGAAGAAAGGGAGGGGAGCTTCCTTCGCC
>NC_033796.1:78908903-78923906 GCF_001876935.1 Asparagus officinalis
TTCGCCGCCGCTGCTGAGGATGCTGCCGCCGGAGGTATTTTTGCATTTAAGCTTCATGGTAGATTAAAGGCCTCATGATTGGAGTGATCTCATGATTTTAACCTCTCTGTTGTGTCGTGCAGTTAGAGAGGGGGCACCGACCGTCGAGGAACCTGCGTCTGAACCCATCTTTGTTTCGGATGATGAACCCGAGGAAGCCGCAACTGCATCTGCACTGCAGTCTGATCCTCAGCTAGATGCGAGGGTCTACCCCGAGATTCCACCTATTGCAATGCTTCCTTGCGGCCAAGAAGCTATCCCTTTAGACTCTCTCTATTCAGGCTCGCATTGGAGAATTGGAGAACACAGTAAAGCAGGTGATCTCCATCGTCGGTCTTGGTTGGGGAACTTACGCCGACTTGAAGCAGTCTCTCTTGGATTGCGTGGCCGACCTTAGGTAGCGGGGTGAATCCCGACTTGCTACGTGTTGCTTGACAAGGTTGCTTCACTTAGAATCACGCCTAACATGCCTGGAACATTTGCTGCACGCGGATCCGATGGCTGACGTAGATCAGGTCAGGTCTCACGCCCAACGTCGGGGAGCATGGGAACAAGAGGTTCTGGTGAGGAATATTGCCAACCAAAAGTCCCACATTTCTCAACTGACCGGCCGACAGCGTTTACTGTAGGCCATGATGGATGCTTCCACCTCCAAGATTGTCCGCCTAAGGGCTGAACTTGAGCAAGAAGAGACAACATTGAGAGGGCTACAGTTCAAGAGTGGGGAGGCTTGCAGAGCTGCTGGGAAGGTGACCCAAAACCTTGAGACGTTGCGTCAGGAGGATGCTACCGCCACCTCAACCTTTGAGGCCCGAATCCAAGAGGAAGCGGAGGACAAGGCTTGGGAGGACCATGCAAGGAGGGTGGCCATTGCTAAAACGGAGCTTGCGTCTTTCAGTTTGCTGGACTAGGCTCTTAGGCTTAAAGTGGTTTTATTTTCCTTTCCAATGTAGTGTTATGACTCATCTGGCTGTAGAGTTATAACTTTGTTCAAATGTATTGCCCTCAAATTAGTTAATGGATGAATCTTTATGCGTTGTTGGTTTCCCAACGTGTCCGTGCATATGCTCTTCCTTGTTGCTGTTGCCTTTTATTACCTTGCGGGGCTAATTCAAGCTGTAGACGAACTCTAATTGTAGGGCAGGTTCAAACCGTAGGCGAACTCTGATTGCAGGAAGTAATTGAGCCGTGGGCGAGCTTAGACCCGTACGAGTCATGTGTCAATTCACGGCCTTACGTGCTACGTGGGTGCATCGCTCCGCATTAAAGTATAGTGGAGGCTCTTTGTTTCCCATGCCCGATCTAGGCTGTTGGCTAAAGATCGGGTTCACAACTGTCAGATCCCGGCCATCCGCGTGAGGTTCTGAACCGCCTTGCCTCCTTTGTAACCGTTCGATCTGAACTGTCGAATTGAATGACAGGAGTGAACTTGTGTTGTTATATAGCATTCCCCTCCCTATCGGAGAGGCCACAGTGTTCGTCATTTCCCCCACGTTCAGGATGGCGCCACGAGCGAAGGTACCCATCTCGAAGAAGAGGGGGAGGGGTGATGGTGATGAGGCCGCCGCTGCTGACGTGTCCGCAGATGCTGCTAAAAGTATTCCCCTTTTTAAACCTCTTAGCAGGTTAATCGATGCGCAAGCATGACATGTTCATGATTCTGATGTCTTTTGTTAGAACCTCAGAGGGAGTTCCGAACACAGAGGGGATGGAGCCTGAACCCAAACGCGCAGCCGTGCCCACTTCACTGCCCTCTCCTCAACCAGGAGTGGAGTCTCACCCCGAGATCTCCTCTACCGCTGTACTTGATCATGGCTAGGAATCTAGCTCCTCATATTTCACTAATCTGCAGATGCATGTTCATGGATTGGAGAGTGCCACAAAGCGAGTGATCTCCCTCGTTGACCAAGGCCATGGCACCTATGTGGATTTCAAGCATCCTCTCTTAGATCGTGTGGCCAACATTCGGTGCTTGGGCAATTACAAACTTGCCATACGTTGTTCGATAAAGCTTCTCGATCTGGAACTGCTCCTAACAAGGTTAGAGGATTTGCGGCATGCAGATCTAGAGCCAGACATTGCGCACTTCTCATCTCTGGCTCGGCGTCACGGAGCATGGCAATAAGAATGTCGGAGAAGGGACATAGAAGACAAGGAGTCTCTCATCGCCGACTTGGACAACCGGTGGCGCATGTTGCAAGCTGAGGTGGAGGCTACTATGTCCTCGGTTATTTGGGGCCACGTCCCGCCTATCAAGGGGGAATTGAATTTGACGGGACTACGCATCTAGAGTGAGACTATTCAAGGCGCCCTTGCGAGGGAGAGGCGTATTCTTCTAGTGTTGTGCCAAGAAGACGCTACAGCCAACACTTCTTTGGAGGCGAGGATCAAATAGGAGGTGGAGAACGAAGCTCGCGTAATCCAGGCCGAGAAGATAGCTGTGGTTAAGGCGAAGCTTACATATTTTAGCTTTCTGGAATGAGCTTGTAGGATAGGAGTAGATTCTAGCTATCTTGTTCGATCTTTTGTTCCTAATGTAGCATTATGACATGTTTGATTATAAAGTCGTAACTTTGTTTGAATGTTTTGTTTTGAAAACTACTGATGAATGAATTTCGCATTTTCTTGATTTCTCAATACACTGTGCATGCACCCCTTTCTATTGCGTATTGATGTCCAACACTTAACTCTTTAGTTGGGTTGGTAATAGGCCATATCGAGTCCAGGTGAGGCCATGCCATAGATGAAATCATGGCACGACACTCAAGCTTAGGATAGTTCATACAACGGGCGAACTCGAGCTCAGGCGAGTTCAGCCCACAGGAGAACTCAAGCTTCGGCGAGTTTGTGCCAAAGGTGGACTTAAGCCGTAGCAAGTTTATGCCACAGGTAAACTCAAGCTTTAGCGAGTTTATGCTACAGGAGAACTCTCCGTAATAAGTGAAGTTGGGTTGAATGAGCCACGCATCCTTCCGTGGACCCTTATGCTTGCCAGCTAAGGCGATGTGGGCACACAGCCTTGCATTAAATGCGAAGTGACGGGACACCTTGCCTTTTGTGCTCGATCCGAGCCGTCGGTGTAGGATCCCAAAGGTCAGAATTCTCGTGGCCATCGAATTTGAACCGTCACGAGGAATCAGAGCCGTTGATTTACTTGAGCCCACGGATCTTGACCGTCGAAACCCCGCTTACATAGCGTGCTCGTCCTCCTCTTGGGTACTGTTCGCGCTCACGAAGCATCATTCAAAGAGAATTTGAACGTCTCTCCTGCTCCTAAAATGGCCTCCGAGGTGAAGTCAAGCATCTTGAAGAGGAAGCAGGTGGCCCCTTCCTTTGCCATGGTAGGTACTGACATCGTCAAGATCGTCGACCTCACTACTAGCCAGACTCGGCATGGTAAGTTTGGGCATCCCGTAGAGTTGACAAGGCCTTAAATACGAGCGGAATTAGGGGGGAGTCGAGCGCCTGTCACTCATCTTTCCCCATAGACACCCTCTCTTTTGGTGGGGGTTTAGTTGCCTTAGTGAGCTGATGGTGCTCCGCCCGTTTGGCGAGCCTCTGCTTCCCGCAGGCGAGCTCGGTTTTTGTGGTGGACCCTGACTTGTAGGTGAGCTTGACTCGCCTGTCGATGTGGGGTTCATCCGTGCTGTGTAAGCGTCATGTTTTCAAGATGACTCCCAGCATTTGGAGTCCAGACTTCTAACTTCTTTCCCCTCTTTTTTGTTCTTAGCAGCTTTTGCTCGGTAATCGCCTAGGAAGGCCCCTCACTCTGTGAAGGAGGAGGGTGGTCAACAGGTGTCCGGGGTCATCGTCCTTCTCTAGAAGCTGGAGACCTCTTTGCAACGGGTGGCTACCATTGTCAGCTAAGGTAGCGGGAGGTATTACGACATGCTCCCTTTTGTGGCCTGCAACGGGTGGCTACCATTGTCAGCTAAGGTAGCGGGAGGTATTACGACATGCTCCCTTTTGTGGCCGAGAGTCTGGATGAGATCCGGCGTGTGGACGGCTCCTAACTCGCCAGGCGATGCAAGCGAGAGCTTCATAAATTGGAATGACTCATGTATTGCCTGGAGGAGCTAGCGCATGCCGACCCTAGTGACGAACCGACGCCCCTCCTAAGGAGTTCCCAGCTTCAGAGGACTCTTGAAAGCGATGCTCGAGAGAGGATGATCTCGGAGAAGGAGAACAAGCTTGGACGTCTCCACAAGCGACATCATAGCTTGCTGGCTAAGATGGACGCTTATCACGATGCTTACTCCTTCTTGGAGGTCGAGTCTGCTCAGGGAGAGGAAGATCTGAAGCAGTGGCAAGAAGAGAACAGAAGGGTTCTTCGCATCGCTACCGAGGAGTCGCAAGCCCTATAAGGCCTGCGCCAGGAAGAGGAAGATGTTGAGGCTGCTCTCGACAAGCTCTAACAGAGACAGGAGGAAAAGGTCCAAGCTCGGCAGGTGGCAGAGCTCGCGGACGTCAAGGCTAGGATCATCACCTTCAGCCTACTGAAGTTAATTTAGGATGCTTTTCCTTTTTGTTATGCACTGCTGTAATTTTGCTGATGTTTGTTATATCTTTGTCTAAAACATGGTGCTCTTAAACTCAGCCTAGAATGGCTTCTTATGCTTTTGATAATTATTGGTTTTGCATTTATAGTCTTTCCTCATTTTCTGTGTTGATCTATGCTTAGGACTTTTATCAAATGCTTGGTAGTCAACGAACTTGGCTCGCCTTTACTAACTGCTGCTTGAGTCGGGCTAGCCACGCTGTTTTCCCTTAGCGTGGTGAGTCATTGAGGAGCTTC
The DNA here is from genome assembly GCF_001876935.1 of Asparagus officinalis. NCBI lineage: Eukaryota > Viridiplantae > Streptophyta > Magnoliopsida > Asparagales > Asparagaceae > Asparagus > Asparagus officinalis. The sequence goes on from NC_033796.1 coordinate 78,913,738, forward strand.
TTTTAGGTTTTATGCTAAGATTTCTCCTCTACCCTTGGCTTGTTCGAAGCATAGGGCCGAGTTAACTTTGACCGTTAAGTCGTAGTTAAGTTGGACAACTTAGCCTAGAACGACCGATCACCTATGTAGGTGGTCGGGGTGGGGTTCGAGCCATGACTCACGCTTGGTAGGTCGCTGCTTGAGGATCGACAGGACACATCACTTTGTAGGTCGCTATCGATGACACCGTCACTCGGGGGAATGACGGAGTGGAACTAACCAAATCATTCAGGGACGTAGGAGTATGATGATTGATTGTTGTAGGAGCCATCGCATGGTGGGCTGCTACCCATCGGTTATTCTAAAAATTAGAATGTTCGGAATAGGTCAGGTAGTTCAGGGACGTAGGAGTGTGACAACCAACCGGAGTAGAAACACATCGCATGGTAAGTCACTACTTGGGCCATGTTACTCGTGGGAATAACGGGGCTGGCCATCAGAGGTGATCATTATTATGATAGCATTTTGTTGCGATCGAAGCAACTATGAGGACCTGTTATCCATCTTACTGGAGAGGATTGGCAAGTTGATTTTGCCAGAGGTAATGGTTAACTTGACAGTTTTAGGTGATCCATCGTCCAGTTGAATGAGACTAGTGGAGAAGTGACTATCAGAGGTGGAAACTACCTTTATAGTTGGCTTTGGCCCTAGCTGTAGGAAGGTCGGACCAAATAGCGATCTGGGCCATCCCTAAGGATATTATGTGTAGCATCCTCTGGGGTTTCCCGCAAGAAGTGACTCATACCTGTACTTACGTCAGCGTGTATGAGGTAGGAACGGTTTAGCCTCGCGTACCGGTTGGAGGGTAAAGGGGTAGTTTAGACTCATGCACTCGTGGGAGCATAAGGTGCAGTTTAGACTCGTGCACTAGTTAGAGTTGAAAGAGGACTAAGAATAGTACTTATTCAGGAATTTATCGTTGATAGGCATCATGATCTTATCGCCATTTGGTTTGACGAGACGGTAAGCTCCATTCGAATAGACGGTCTCTATTACGAACGGTCCTTCCCACTTGAGTTGGAACTTGCCCTTCTTCTTTGAGTTGAGAATCATTGGTCGTCGAACAGTGAGAACTAGCTCTTCTTCCTTGAAAGATCGATGCTTGACTTTCTTGTCGAAGGTCTTGGCTATTCGGGCTTGGTAGAACTCAATGTGCTGTTGAGCTTCAAGTCGTTTCTCTTCTAGCGCTTTGAGCTCTGTGAGACGCCGTCGATGGTTGTCCTCCGTTGTCATTCCCGTCACGAGGGTGATGTGAAGGGATGGGATCTGAATCTCAAGAGGTAGTACAGCCTCGTAGACGTATACCAATGAGTAAGGCGTGGTGCCGGTCGGCGTACGGACCGTCGTGCGATACGTCCATAAGCTCTCGCAAGCTTCTCGTTCTAATCGTATTTGCAACTGGATGTCAGCTTGGTTAGGATCTTAACAATCATCTAGTTGAAGGCCTCGGCTAAACTATTTACCGAGGGATTATAAGCTTTGGAGATAAGGTTCTGTATCCTAAACTTGTCACAAAACCGGGTGAATACATGACTAACAAATTGCATGTCGTTGTCATGAATGATTCACCTTGGAATGCCATATCGGTATATGACGTGATGTTTGATGAATCTAATTACATCATTGGTTTTGACTTCTCTTAAGGGAACAGCTTCGGCCTACTTCGAGAAGTAATCGGTGATCGCCAGTATGAAGCGATGACCTCTTGCTGATAGCGGAGATATTGGTCTGACAATATCCATCCCCATTATTCGAATGACCACGAATTCACTGTCGGGTGCAGGTCTTTAGGCGGTCGGTGCATGTAATTAGCATGGATTTAGCAAGCGTGGCAGCGCCTTGCATACGCGACTGCATCGCTGACCATCACAATAATAGCCTATCCTTCATAGGCAATCCCATAGCTTAGGACCAGGTTGATGGGCCCCACAAATACCATCATGGGCTTCATGTAGGGCTTCCTGCGCTTGTGTCATCGAAAGATATCAAAGTAGCATACCATCATATGACCTACGATATAGTGTCTTAGTAGTGGAGTCGTAGTAGAACCTAGCGGTGCGCCTGCGAATCGATTCTCGTTCCCTAACGTCTTCGGGTAGTATGCCGTATAAGACGTAGTCGATGATCGGGAAATGCTAATCTTTCGGGTCAGGTTGGCTCGGGGCTTGATGAGTGTTGTTCACTTCCAGAACATCTTCCGACCGAAAGAGTCGTCGGCTTGCAACGGTGACACGCTGGGTCGTCCCCAGTGGATGGGCCAAGTTAGCTGCTAATGATGCCAGGGCGATTCTTAGAGCGAAGTACATGCTCAATGCAAAAGCTTTCGAATGACTTCACTAGTTCGGCTGCTGCCCTATGAAGCGGGATCAGATCATCATTTCTGACTTCATATTCTCCCGTCATTTGCTTGACGATGAGCTGAGAGTCACCGTAGGCCTCAAGGTGCTTTATCTCTAGTTCTCTAGCCAGTTCGAGTCTAATGAGCAGTGCATTGTACTCAGCCATGTTGTTAGTGCACGGCTTCATCAGAGAAAAGGCTCGGGGTAATACATGGTTTTGTTGGGAGATCAAGACCACCCCCACTCCCACAACGATAGACCCGCTCGTGCCGACGTGAGAAGTGTCGTCGAAGAATAATTGCCAAACTTCCCCGGGAGAGTTTGTGTTGACCTCGAGAGTCTCATCCGGCAGATCTTCGAACAAGTCAGTTCTCTTCTCCAGTGGATGACTGGCCATAAGGTCGCAGATGGCTTGCCCCTTGACCAACTTTTGTGGCATAAAGTGGATGTCGTATTAAGAAAGCAGGAGTGCCTATTTAGCCAGTCGCCAGTTTAAGGCTCCTGGTTGTGTCATGAAGACCCGGATGGGATTTAGTCGAGAAATGACATAGATGGTTTGGCTAACCAGGTAGTGGCGCATCTTTTGGATGGCGAATACCTAGGCTAGGCATTCCTTTTCAACCATAGGGTACCATCGTTCGGCTCCCTACAGAGTCTTGCTTAGATAGTAGATGCCTTGCTCATGGCCGGCATCATTTTTTTACGCAAGAAGAGCATCAAGGAAATGCTCCATGGCCCGTATATAGATGAGGAATGACTTCCCTGAGACCGGAGCCGCCAAGACGGGTAGATTAGAGAGATAAGCTTTGATCTTGTCGTACGCTCGTTGGCAGGGCTCATCCCATACGAAGGACACACCTTTCTTCATTAATTTGGAGAAGGGTTGGCACTTACCCTAAAGATTCGAAATGAACCTGTGGATATAAGCCAAGCGACCTTGGAGACCCCTTAATTCTTTGAGATTCCGAGGCAGCTGCAGCTCTTGGATAGATCATACCTTATCATGGTCGATGCGAATTCCCTTCGTCGTGACGACGAATCCAAGGAATTTTTTGCTAGACATTCCTAAGAACGACTTCATAGGGTTCATCTTCAGTTGATGAGATCACATGAGTTCGAACATCGTTCTCAGGTCTTGGAGGTGGTCCTCCTTGCTATAACTCTTCACAACCAAGTCGTCCACGTAGCATTCGACCGTCTTGTGTAGATGGTCCCGGAAGATGGTGCTCATGGCCCGTTGGTAGGTCGCGCCGGTCTTTTTTGAGTCCAAAAGGCATAACCGTGTAACAGTATACTCCCATCAGAGTCCTGAATGAGGTATGATTCTCATCGTCAGGGTGCATCTTGATCTAATTGTACCCCGAGAATCCATCCATAAAGGACATTCTCTCAAACACGTATGTGTTATCAATGATAACGTCCATGATGGGTAGAGAAAACTCGTCCTTTGGACAGGCGGTGTTGAGGTCCCTAAAGTCAATGCAGATGTGAATCTTGTCATTCTTCTTTAGGACTGGAACAATGTTGGCCACCCAATCAGGGTGTTGTTCCTCCCTGATGAAGCCGGATTCAATCAGCTTCTTCTTCACTTCGGCCTCGATTGCCTCCATGATTTGTGGGTGAAACCGTCTTTGTTGTTTTTTAACTAGTTTGGCGCTTGGGCTAATATTGAGGTGATGCATGGTGATTTGAGGATCAAGCCCGGGCATATCCTCATAGTTCCAGGTGAAGACATAGACATATTCCCGTATGAGGGATATGAAGTCTTCTTTCTCTTGAGGGGGTAAACTATCACTGATGAATATAGGATTAGGATTGACCTCATCACCCATGTTTACCTGGAGGACCTTATCCTCAGTGGGTGGTTCGCACTGTTCGAAGCTATTGTTCCATTGAGCGTTGATGTGGTGGTCCCACACTTCATCATAAATCGGGACCTGTTCATCCTCTGCTATTTTAGCGGGATCCATCATAGTCATATTGACTGTGAGTCCCTTGAATAGGTCTCCCATGTTGACATCTGAGTCTCATGCCGAGGATGTTGATGATTGATCATCCGAGCGGGCGTCATCAGAGTCCCCGCTGAATTTGCAATACAACTCTGATGAGGAGGAGGCGTAACCTAAGCCCTCTCGAGTCTTGCTGAAGTAGTTTGATGGTCTTCCCTTAGGTACGGAGGCGGATCGGATGACCATCTTCCGTCCTCTGCCATAGTTCAAACCCTCTTGACGGGCAAAATCGTAGCCCAAGTTCCTCATAATGCGTTTTGACGTTTGACTGTATTGTAAAAATTAGGGTACAGGTTCTTCTTCCTCGGACTCATCCCACAATGTGTGCAAGGGATGGTCGATTCTCCCAAAGATAATGTCCTTCTGATAATTATCCTGGGCGGGCACAATAAATATAGCCTGTGAGGACTCGATTACCTGTCTTTTCGTAACATATGACAAGCACACCGACAAGTGCAAGGAGGAGTCATCATATAACCTTGCAACTGGGTCGTCAGATTCGTCATCATCGAACTTCGGATAAGACGACAAGTAAGCAAAGTTGAAATTTTCATTCATGATAATCCCATCCGCTTGGTCAGTGTTGGTTACATCAGGGCCTTCATAGCCGATTACAATTTGTTCGAAGTCATCCAAAATAAGGCCTTCACCATACTCGGGTTCGCTATCCACCTCGTTACCGCTTTCGGATTCATCAGTCGGTGACGGGTCGTCCGAATCAAGGTCTTGGTAGAACAGAGAATCCGTGAAGTAGTTCTCAACCCCCTTGAAGGGTTGTTTGTCGGTGAACACCGTCTTCACTTGATCGCAGCTGTCTACGTACTTCAAACATTGATATAACATGGACGGGACTATGCGGTAGTTGTGGATCCATGGCCGTCCCAACAGCATATTATAGGAAGGCTCGGCGTCGATGACATAACAAGTGACCTCCGTCTTCATTTCTCCTATACGGACTTTAGGCGGATCTTGCCAAGCGACCTCGTCCCGGTAGCGTTAAAGCCGAACATGGTCGTGATTGTCGTAGAAAGACGCTTCTGGGGGAATCCTCAGGTGTTGCATAAGTTTCAGGGGGACAATGCTCAGCGCGGATCCCAGGTCAACTTGGATTCGATCCACTTTGGAGGAACCGATGTACCCCGTGAAGTACAAGGGTCGGTCGTGAGAAGTACTTTTGATTAGCATGTCCTCAGGGGTGAATATGATGCAGGGAACCCGCTGTTCGAAGGACTGACAGCACTATAAGCATGTCTTTCCCGGTCTTCTTCCCTTGTGGATGAGAAGTACGTGGCGAAAACCTCTGAGTCGGCTAATGCCTCTTGTAGAGCTTCCCGAGTAGGTCTAGACAGAAGCAGGAGTTCGTACATGGTGATTCTGGCTGGGATGTTTTTTAGCTATGCAAGTACATTGAACCGGAAGGGTTGACTACTCGAGCTCGGCCCATCGGGATTTGGAGGGGATATTGCAGGAGGCCGCGTGGAGGGTCCTGCCGGATCCTCCGCCCTTGTAGGGTCATTCTTGGTGAATTCCCTATCTTCCCTAGTGGCTAGGTACCTTTAGTCCTCCTCGAAGGCTTTGAAATCCATTGCTCATCACCGAGGAGGTCCGGGTGGACCCACATCACCTGCCATGATGGAAAGGTCTGCGATATTAAGCCTTTTCCTCATTGATTGTGAGGATCGTCGTTAGTAATCTTTAGTATTGCCTTAGGGATAGGAACTACCCCTACCGGCGCTTGAACTTCTGGGAGATCCGTTCCAAAACTCAGAGTGATCATGTTCCTGGTCACCTGTTTTTGTACCTTCTCCTTTTTTAGAACTCCCACATCATATATGCCTTTAAGATTATCCTTAGGGATATAGTTTGGAGGTATGGTAGCCAAGGAACCTGTGGTACGTACAGTAGCCTGGGTCATTGGTCTTGTTTGGCTCTTCAGGCTTGGTTACTTCCGGTAGCCTAATCTTGTTGCTTTTGAGGAGCGTGTCGAAGGTTGCTACCACTTGGTCTTCCCTGAAGTTGTATTGCCTCGGGGGACATTGCTCAAATAGCCTAGGCTTTAGCCTTTGGGATGGTTTGGGTGCCGAAGCGGAGTCAACCGTCATGATCTCCTTTCCTCTTGATCGAGGGGGGTTCATAGGCACACTCGGTTCTGCAGCTCCTTTTTTAGGGTGAGGCTCCTTGGCCTCGAGCCTCTTGATCATATTCTCAACCTATTTGCCTTGGTGTACGAGTTCTTTCTAGGTTTGGGTTTCTACTGTGCCAACCTTGCACAGAATATAGATTGAAAGGTTTGCGGCACATCTCAATCAGTGTGGCTTCGGAGACTTGGACTCGGCAATGAACAGATCGATTCCTGAACCTCTTCACGAAGTCATTGACTGACTCCGACTTTCTCAGTATCATTATCAAAGAAGCGGGCTAGGAAAAGCCTTTCCGCATCGGCCCATTACGTGATAGAGCCTGGTTCCAACTTGCGGAACCATTTGAAGGCTACCCCTTTGAGGGTACCGATGAACAGCCGGGTGAGGATAGCGTCGTTCCTGGTAAGGAATCTGGTTTGAGCCATAAAGTAATAGATGTGCTGTGAGGGGGAGCCTTTGCCATCAAACTATACCAAACCGATGGGCTTGAACATTGTCGGGTAGGGGACTATGTCCCACTCGATAGGGTATGGTCTGACCACCCCCAGTTTGTTCATGTTTTGTTGGAGCTTTAAGGCATTGAGTTGGCTTTGAAACTCATTGAACCTCCTGTCCCAGGTAGTACCCCCAGTGCGTGACATCTCTAACAACGTCTTGGAAGAGTGATCCGAATGTAGATTAGTATTATCTTCTAGCTCAGTCGTCTTGCTAGGAGTGGGTTCCCACTCCTTGTTTCCTGCTGGCTTCTGTAGGGTACGCGTGGATCTCTTTTTTTTCTTCTTTTTGTTCAGAAGCTGCTCCAACATGTCTCTTATGGACTCGATGGTGACCATATGTTCTTCAAACTTTTTGGCAATCGTTTGATCACTCGAGGTCTTAGCCATGTACACCCTTGCTTGCTCACCATGGCTCGAGTGTGAGGTCTGGGATGTGGCTACCGATGAGCAAACTTCCTCTTCACCATCGGAGAGCATAATTGAGCGGGATGTTTACTCCCGTACGACTACGGGTGTGCAAGAATATACCGTCAAGCTCGCGTTGAACAAGCGGGTGACCGGGTCCTAGGAAAGAGTCCGAATCCGTAGAATCTAGATGTACAAATTAACCATTCCCCGTCACGTTGACCGTAACAGACGAGAGCTCTAAATCATCGACGGCGTGCCTTCTTTGGTGGCTACACCTTTGATGAGAAGATCTAGGTCTGGAAGGTCGTTGAGAAAGCCTTTCGAACACTGAAGGTCTCGCTATTCCTACACATTTGCAGTCGGTGAGTACTGCTTGGATAAGCCTTTCACAGTGACACTAAGGACCCGCGTTATGTATGGTGTACTTGTGAGTAAGGTAACCCTGGAGATCTTCTGTGGGTGGTTGGTGATAACCCCCAACGCTAGAGGGGTCAACCAAGCAATTGCATGAGAGATGTTTAGATGAACCCTCTCGCATACACTGGATGGAATGGTTAAGCATTGGAGTTAGGCGATTTCTCCTTGACAAGTGAATCATCGCACTCGGGCGAGTTCCTGCCTGTTGGCGAACTTCGACCTTTTGTTCATGCAGGCGAGTTTGGGAGGTTTCACCTACTATTTCGCCCTTGTCATTAAGGTTCGTCCGCTCATGACGCTTACCAGTCGAGTGGACTTGATCTGGCTCGCTTGATTCTGAGGGCTCGCCTGATCTGGGTTGTCTGTTTGCATTAGGGATGTGCCCTGAGAAACGAAGTCTACCTGAGTTGGCGGGCTTGCCCGTTTTGATCAGTTTGCCTAGGTGGCCAAGCTTGTCAGAAATACCGGACCCGCCAAAACGGGGGATATTACGATCAGAGCAAAGTTCGCCTAAACGCGATGGTTCGCCTGATTTGGTGAGCCCATTAGCATTAGGAGGACTGTTTTCCCATTTTGCGTTTTTCAAACCTGAATATTAATTCAGGTCGTCATATGAGGTGAAGGTCTGGACCTCCAGCTGGGCGAAGGCCTACCGCCACCGCTGGCGGGCTCTTCTAGAGAGAGGAGCGTTCGTGCGGACCGTGACGGCGTAGTCTATGCCAAGGTGAACCACTGTCTCTTCCTGAGCGGGGGCCTGTGAGGGTCATTTGGTGACCCATTTGTCAGTTATTTGCTCCGTGTTTTTGGCCTTTGGATCGGCCTTGGTTGATTTGGGGGGAATAGATTCCCCTGCCATGATTCGGATAGAGCCCTCAGGCACGGAGGCCTCGACCGCCTGGGGTCGGCTCCTACGCACGACTCCGTGGCGTTTGTGGGATGCATTACCATCATAGGATGAGGAAGACAAGTATTTTTCATACTTGGCTTGATTGAACTCGATTTCGAGGGACTCCACGGTTGTCCCAACAACAACCTCGCCGAACTGCGTTACCACCATTTCAGTTGAAGAAGCGGTTACTCCCACTGTGGTCGCCATCTTCTGTAGGTGTAAAAATTGATTTCTCAAAATAAGGGATTTCGTTTATATTGATAAGAATAGTTTATTACAAACTAATGAATCAAAATTACAATAGAAGCGGAGGGAAGGCCCTCCTTGTTTAACGTGGGGACTTTGGTAGCAATAGGACACCTCGCTCAGTTCTCGCATCGAGTTTACTTCCTTTGGACGATTTGATCGAGGTTACAGGTGAGCTTCAGTGCATAGTAAAACCTTGTGTTGGTCCAGTTCGAGTATCCAAGTTAATGGCGATCAAGGCCGAAAGCTAGAAGGAGATGCTACAGGCAAGAATAATGCATAGAGCAGGTCCTTAGCTCGATCGAGGGCCGAGAGTTGGTGGTCCAGTTAACTGACTGAATAAATCAATAAACTGTGAAAACACGAAACCCCCTTTTCTGTGGTTAGGAGAGGTTCTTTTATAGGAGAGAGGCGACATGGTTGCCCTCCTTGAATCATCAAATGTGACCATGTCTTGTTGAGAGATGCCATACCTCTCACTTGTACTGTGAGCGGCTGCTTGATGGGCTCGGAGCACTGTACTCCTCCCTTCACGTCGTGGGAAATGGGAAAGCCCATCCTTGTGCGTGATAGTGCCGTCGTCAAGTACTCTGGCGAGTTTGCAGGTGAGTTTTAGTAATACGGATGAACTTGACTTGTGTGGCGAGTCGAGTACACAGGTGAGTCTGACGACTTCGTGGATTCGACTAGTCGCTTGTACTATGAGAGACTACTTGATGGACTCGAAGTACTGTACAGCTTCCCTTCAAGTCGTAGAGAATGGGAAGGCCTAACACTGTATGTGATATTGCAGCCACCTAGTACCCTGGCGAATCTGGCGGGTTTGTTTGTTATCTAATCATGCAGGTGGGCTCATCTCTTAGGGACCTGACTCATGTAGGCGAGCCAAGTGTGCAGGGGAGTTGTTGATCGTCTGACAGATTGCTTGGATGTACAGGAGAGAACAGTGACCGCATGGTCTCAACTCGTGCTAGCGAGTCAAGCCCGCGAGTGAGCTTCCTTCATCTGATGGACTCAAATCTTGAGTGGACTTGACTCGTGCAGGCGAGTCAAGTGTGCAGGCGGATTTTTAGGTCCTACTATAGTCAAGGCAATTTCTATATCCTACAAGGGCGGTGAGAAATCGATGACTGATCAAGGGCGATGGTCGTCGGGTGGCTGAGGACGACGGCATGATGAGGGCG
>NC_033796.1:78924906-78971000 GCF_001876935.1 Asparagus officinalis
TGGAGGGCAGGATTTTTCTTCAAGTGAGCTGTGGAGCATCATCCATGCACACGGCGGCCACTAGGGGATACCCTTAAGCTGTGGTAAGCGATTTCGGAATCCGAAAGTGAAGTATTTATCCATCAATGAGACTCGCTTGCTGCATATGCAGAAAGATTAACTTGCATGCCTATACAAAAGTTACAATCAATAATTTTATTGATCTTAAAAGCAAGCATGAGATTGAAATCCGATCTATGAGGCAAGCTAGGTTCAAAATTTAATTATCATTGCCAAAAGAAAATTGTGCCTTAAGAAACGGGATGACATATTAAATTTGAAAAATGAAAAATTGGACCTGATCCACTTTCTACGTCTTATCTCATTGCTAAGAACAATGCTCATATTAGAAGTAGTGGGAGAACATCTAGGAAATTGCATTTAAATTCTTCGATGTTCTACTTCTAATGCTATGCGCATATGTCCCGCTAAGATTGAGTTGAATAATATTAAAAAAAAAAATAAAGAATATCATCTCTTAGATTCCACTCTAAATCGATTGCGATGTCAATAAAACAAGCTTCATGGACATGTGTGCTAAATCTCATGCATAAAACATCTAACACATCCTATTCATCATGCACACACATGTATAGTAAAGTCTACAATATGCACACAAATTCGCCGGTTCGTAACAGCATTCTTGCTAGGATTTTGCTACTTGCATGCCACTCATAACAAACCCTCTAAGGCTTCATAATTAAGTCCTTCTTCGCTGTAATGTATCACTGCATCGTCATCAGCTTCATCATCACATTTTTCAAACATAACATGCAACATACCTCATCATGTTCATCATAAGCATGGCTCTATGGATCTTCTTAAATGGTGATCATTGTGGTCGATTGGCTCATTTGGCGCCAAATTTTGTTTGATTTAAAGAGAGTTTACATTTGCCAAACTAATTTAAAAGATCATCCATGTTTTGCAACTGTTCTCTACATATTTCTCGTGCACATGTTTATGCCAGTCAACAAAATCAAATGCCTCTTTATTGCACTAATTGCCAATCGCGAAATGTCATTGTGAGTAATTTTGTTTACCTCCATCGTTTTTTGCACCCATATGCGCCTAAGAGGCGTTCATAACCCCTAAGGTTTGATGCTTGAATGATAGGGTCATGTCCCTAACCAATTCCGGCACTCCAAGGAATGCTTCGCTGCCAAAATGTTTTTTTTTACAAGAACTTTAGTGCTCTTAGTTTCTTTTTCTTGGTTTGTAAATTTATTTTAAACATCTTTTTGTTATGAAAACAATCTTTTTCTTTTTCAAATCTTTTGTTTTCATAATAGTAGTTCTGAATTTTGATGAGAGGTTTCGTGTTATATACTAACCCTCGATTATTGGTTTATTCCCAAATCAAGTTTAACACCGGGATGCTAAATGATTTATATGGTTGGAACAAGCTCAAGAGCTTGAATATTGTTGCCTTCTTAAAATTGTGTTTGATTGTGTTGCTTTGAATCATTATAATTCACTTATTATGATGATATTTACATAGTGTTTTGCTAATGGATCATCTATTCGCTCTTATATAATGTATTCCGATGAGTGTTTGATCAAGGTATGTAAAGAAAATTTTTCTTTATTGATCAAACTTGTTTCTTGTAGATATAAACTTTTGATTTATGATTTACTTTTGGTTGGAATTGTTTCATTGAAACTTTTGCATGATTCTCAATGTTCCTCTTCTTGGATCTTCATAAATCTATTCTCTTTATATGCGTTTTTTATATTTTTGTGTTAAAATGAGACACTATTTATCATATTGACATATTTTATATGTGTTCTCATTATCTTCATGTAGTGAGTAACATTTTAGCATAATTGTTATGCTTGCTCACATATGTCTTTGCCATGCATCTTCATCATCATATTATTCGTATATGGTTTTGATAGGGCGTGAGCAATCCCTATAACTTGTTATGTACCTTCACCTATGCTTACCTGGATAGGGGAGCTTCTCGGCTCTCTTAATCTTTTGTCCCCTGTTTTGATGTTGTTCAAAGGGGGAGAAATATTGTGAGTTACATTATATGCCATGTGTATTATCTTGATTGTTCATTTCCGTTCATGCACTAATTCCTTTTTGTAAATTGTTTGTCATCATCAAAAAGGGGGAGATTGTTGGCCTTCTTGTTTTGATAATGTTTAACAAACAATTTATAACTAATGTTGTTTGTCTAGTGCTTATATTATCTATTAATTGTAGACAAACAACGTAGTTGGAGGTTGGATGGATCAAGCCTACACGATCATATCAAGAGGAGGTTGGCGGAATTGTGGAGTGAAGCATCGTACAACTCAAGTTCAAGATCCAAGTTCAAGCTTCATCCGTGAGATTACCAAGTCAAGCTTCTTGAAGATCAAGATCATTGCTTGGGTAATTTAGTTTAGGAATTTATATTATGTGTAGTTAAGTACGTTAAGCTAATATCTACACACACACCAGTATGTTGGTTTCATAATTATATATATAGTGATATTATATAATATATATATATTATAATAATATACTATATATATATATATACATATATATATTATATATATATATATATACTATTATAATATAATATATATATAGATATATATATATATAATATATTACATATGTTTTTCGAGTTTTATAGTTTGTTCCCGCGGCTTACTATATGAAAAAATGCCAGTAGAATTGGAATATACTATTTTGTTTCGCTTATATTGGTATATATATATTTCATCTTTTAACAAGCTATATTTTAATGAAATCATATAGTGTTTTGAATATATAGCAAAAAGCATTATGAAAATGATTATTTCTAGGTTATAACTCATAACGAACATTTATTATCTTTTATCATAGTCTATAGCAATCATTTCCATAAGGTTTTAAAATGTCCTGTTTAAGTCAAAATATCAAAGAACAAGGCAGTGTGACATATTTGCAAAATGTATTTGATATCATTGGAATCCTTTCGTTTAGCAGTTATTATCATGCTACAATCATTCCCCAAAGTTTTATTATTTTTTGGAATTTATTTGATATTTAAACAGCTTTTTTAAATAGAAAACAGTTTTTAGTTTTCTGTATAATCCGTTTCGGGTCGACCGAGACCGAGTCAATCACTGGCCAGAGAGGTCTGTCGCTTCGACCGTCCGGTCGACCGAATTAAAATTTCGGTCGCTACCGGATGAATTTTCCGCATCGACCGACGACAGCTTCCAACGGCCTAGTTTTTTTACCGTTGCCTTGGGCGCTGTTGCTCTTTTTGCTTGCGGTTTTGCTGGAGTGTGAGAGGGTATTAAATACCCTTATTGCCTTCACTCTCAAGCTAACCAAAGAGAGTTTTGCAAAACAACGAGAATGCGTTTAAAAGATTTTTAACAAGGGTTTAAACTTGTTTAGTGCTTTGCTGTTAAGTTTGTTTAAGAAGCTTTTAAGCAATTGAGTGTTGTCGCGTTTTTGATTCAATTCAACAAGAGCTGAGGAGATCATCTATTTGGTGTTTGGCATTCCAAAACTCTTCTCCCTCTACTCTTGATATATGAGAAGTTTTCTAACCAAACCTTTTTTTGATATTTCTAGCTTTTTTATATATCTTGATTATCATTGTTATTTAGCTTAGACACTACATTGAGTTTAAGTTTTTGATTGAATACTCTTTGTTCACACACAACTATTGTAGTACTATAATTTATTACATTCACCGTCTCGTTCATTACTAATTTAGGGTGTGGCCTGTTTTGACATTGAGGTGAGCTTAATTGAGTTCTCACCTGTTTTGAGAACAATCAATTGCAATTTATATTGTGCCTTAATTCGTGAGGATTCACTTGTAATACACTTAGTACACTGAGAGAAGTGTGTCGGTAGAGACGGGGTCGAATCCAACGAGGAGTGGCATTGGTGACGTGCCTAGGAGAGCGTTGTAAGCGAGCACTTGAGGAGGAGGCACACGGGAGACCAACACTTAGTGTGATGAGGTGTGACATTACATAGTGTATATGTATTGTGCACGGTGTAAACGCTTGTTCGGCCGGTGAACGTAGAAACCGGTTTCCGTCGATATGTGGAGATCTCCTCGACTGCTGTGAGGACGAGGTACGTAGGTCTCGGGGAACTACCCGATACCCTCCAGTAAACATAATCGTTTTGTTTCGATGATTGCTTTTTGACGTTACTTCTTTACATCATCTTTCGTCGCTTATTATTCATTATTGCCCTTTGCTCAATTGCTCATTGCTTGTTTTTCCCTCTGATCTAGTTTATGATTAATTCACCCTCGCTGTTAATTTCTATATCCTGACCATATTATCTGTCCGTATACCCTTTCTTAGGACTATATCTTATTGTTCCATATATCCTACACATATTCTCATCACCTATAGTTCGAATATTATCTCTTTGTTGTTCATTTTGCTTATCCTAGTCTATATATAGTCTTATATTTCATACTTGCTAGGATAAACTTCGGTATAAGTTTATTGGCATTTAAATCGGATTAGATTAAGCATAAGACCCTAATCACCCCCCCCCTCTAGGGTCCAACACTTTATCTGTCTAGGTTGAAGACGACATTGGATGAGGCAAACTGGTTAAATGATGAATATGACATCTCTCGTATGACGATGACCATAGGGGCACCGGACAGCCTGACTCTGGTGCATATGCACGGTGGAGATCGAGTGCCTCTTTATCTGGCGCATCTGCAGTGTGGCATGCGTCTGCCACTGCATCCCTTCGTTAGGGAGGTTTTTGCGGCTCTTGGGGTTTCCCTCTGCCAATTCCACCCGCACGCCATCTGCACTTTGATAGCGTATATAGACGTCTGCTCCGAGGCAAATGTGGTGCCCATCATTAGCTTGTTGGGGCACGCGGTCAGAGTGGGGTCCGCTGAGGGGGACCCCTACTATTTCTTCTACTATCGAGGCGATTTCTACTTGGATGCCGACCTCCTAAAGCTGGACGAAGAATGGAAGAGGTTCTTCGTCTGGGTGTTCAGCACCGATAATATATTATCCTGCTCGGGTTGGCCTGATGTACAAGAGAATGTACTAGAGCCAAGGGCTCTTAGTGACTCTGAGGCCAAAGATCTCGAGAAGCTTCGGGGTCTTCTCAGTCTTCAAGAGTCCAGAGCTTTGGACGGAGAAGAATTCTCAGAGATGGGAGGGTCCTCTTCGTCCTCCTCCGGCTCCGAAGCGACAATCCTTCCTCCACCAATGGAGGTCTGTAGAAGAGGTGCCGACTCAGAGGAGCCGAGTTCTTCTAGAAGGCCTCTGAAGAAGATGAAGAGGGATTCTGAGGGTGATGACCCTGAGCCTTAGGAAAGAGCTTTTAGGAATAGATGTCGTTCTCCCCCCCCCCCCATTTTCTCTTTCTTTTATTTTTCTTTTATTTTTCTTTTTTTGCAAGCCTTGCGGGTCCCTGTTTTGTAAAAAAGATATGTACAAGACTCCTTTTTGAATGAGAGTGATTTCTCCTGTCTTTTGCTTTAAGTAGTTGAAATGATTTGAACATGTTGAAACTTTGCCTTTTTTTAGAAATAATGCCGGTCCCTTGGGGCCTTGTCTTGGGTTCATCTAGGTAGGGAACCATAGGTGTAGCGCTGACTTGAGGAGTCTTTATACTTTGGGCAACTTTTGATGTGGAATCAACGGTTCTAGAACTGACTAAGAAGTCGTTACGCCTTAGGTCTATCTTTTAGGGAGAGCCAAGGACTTTGTGCCGACTGAGAAGTCGTTTTGCCTTGGTTTTACCCATATTAGGGACCAAGGGTTTTGTTCCGACTGAGAAGTCGTTTTGCCTTGGACTTATTCTTTAGAAAGAGCCAATGGCTTTTTCCCGACTAAGAAGTCGTTTTACCTTGGTTTTACCCAGAGTAGGGACCGAGGGCTTTGTTCCGACTGGGGATTTGTTTTGCCTTGGACTTACTATTTAGGAAGAGCCAAGGGCTTTTTCCCGACTGAGAAGTCATTTTGCCTTAGTTTTACCCAGATTAGGGACCGAGGGCTTTGTTCCGACTGAGGAGTCATTTTGCCTTGGACTTATTCTTTAGGAAGAGCCAATGGTTTTTTCCGACTAAGAAGTCGTTTTACCTTGGTTTTACCCAGAATAGGTACCAAGGGCTTTGATTCGACTAAGAAGTCGTCGTGCCTAGGTGACTAGGTCTTGATGCCGACTGAGAAGTCGTTTTACCTTGGACATATTCTTTAAGAAGAGCCAAGGGCTTTGTTCCGACTGAGGAGTCGTTTTGCCTTGATTTTACCCAAATTAGGTACCAAGGGCTTTGATTCGACTAAGAAGTTATCGTGCCTAGGTACTAGGTCTTGATGCCGACCGAGGAGTCGTTTTTCCTTGGTTTTACCCAGATTAGGTACCAAGCACTACAAGAAATTACGTCTTTAATGAAGGGATTTCCCTTCGTTAAAGAGCTGAAAACATTCGTTATTGTATGCTAACGACGGGGAAAAATCCCTTCGTCACCCGTCGTTGAAGCCCTCTTCGCTAAAGGGTCACGAAGGGGTATACTACCCGTAGTTATAGAGTCTATAACGACGGAACATATTACCGTCATTAATATTTATGACGGTAATTATCACCGTCGTTACCATCAGTAACGGGGATATTTTCCCGTCGTTACCATCAGTGACGGGATATTTTCCCGTCGTTACCATTAGTTACGGGGATATTTTCCCGTCATTACCATTAGTTACGGGGATATTTTCCCATCGTTGAAGACTAATTAATGACGGTTGGATACCGTCGTAAAAGTCCTCATAATGGGTAATTAGTAACTCATCAACGACGGTGCTTTCCCTTCGTTGATGAACAAAATACGGTTTATAAAACCGTCATTGTAGACTACAAATTTGTAATATACATTAATAATAATTTTTTCATTCATAGGTAACTATCATATTATTCTCAACCAAACACTAAGATTCACAACAAAGACATATTAAAAATACCCAATAATGAATAAGAGGTAAAATAAAAATTCCATTCATTAATAACATCAATAAATAAAATTCCACCATCCTCAAATATTCAATACTAATAATAAGAGTTAATATCCTAATTGTTCCAAAGAAAAATACATGAAACTTTCTAAAACAAATTAAAATAAAAGTTTGGGGAAGACACATCTCTGACACCTCTAATCATCATCAAAAGAAGACTCGAGCTACCCCCTCCTAATCTTGCATGTATAGCCTAAAAAATTAAAAAAAATCACATAATTAAGAAATATCAATTAAGCAAATATTATCTTATTAAGTAAAAAATTACATTTTTTAGTGCAAGTAGTCAATCATAAAAGTATATAAGAGATTTTACAAAAAATAATTACCTAGTCCTGCACATGTTCTCGAGTTTGAGGAGTCAATGAAGGTGATTGCCTAAAAAAAAGTTCTTGCATAGCTTTCACTTGTGACTCCAACTCAGACATCCTTTGTTGTTGTTGCGTGCTTCTAGATCAGATCGACTAGGGAGCGGTCCTCTCAAATCTTTCAAAGTAGTCCCGCCACCAAATACAGTAATGTGACCATGAGATTGCTTCCCCCATATTTTCTCAACTATCTCAATGTCAGAAAGTGAAGGGTTTGCTTGTTTGACTTGAACAATTTCATCCTATAAAAATTAAATTCATATGTTAGTACTATATAATGCATCATTATCAAACTTAAACACATATTCTACTTACATATTTATCTTGATCCCCATTTTCTAGTGTTTCATTAGCTTTCTTTCGAGTTTCATGAAACATTTTTGCCACATCAGGTGGATTTCCTGACTTGCCACCCTTATTCAAATGTTAAATAAAAATGAGTACAACATCAAACTAAAAAACAAAGTAGTTATAAATAAATAAGAAATTAGTTTTGAATGTATACCAATTCCCACACAATTTGTCTAAAGGATTTGCTGCCCGTGTGGTGGAGCATCTTTCTTTTGCCTCTGTTAAGTGTATTTTGTTGGCTTGCTTTCTATACATCAAGATTAAAAGATAATTTCAACAATCCAACAATATACATGGAACAAAATTAATAAAATTAGGAGATTAATACCTGAAATTTTGAAGAAAAATAATGTTCCTTAACTAGCCAATCCCAGTCATCAACACTCACTTCTATAGGTTTATTTTTAAGTGCAACTTGCAATGAATTTTCTTTCACATATTTCCTGTGCATGTCACCACGCCACTTATTCCACAAATCGCGCAAGTATCTCATTACTGACTCTCTCTTTTGCTCCATGTCATCAGCATCAAATTTATCCTATATCAAATTTGAATCAAAATTTAATTTATAAGAATTAAAAACCAAATGCAAAAAATTAATTTTCAATGTACCTTAATGGATGCCCACATATGATCTTTATTTTGTTGTGGTATTTTGGCCCAATTCTCAACAGCTACTGGGCAAATATTTCTATCTCGAATAATAATTCCAAGATATCGTGAAAATTCTGGTTCAATAGCTCTATTCTGATAAAAAGTAATGATCTTTTTCTCCCCATGTGACAAATTATTCAACTTTAGACACTTATTACTACCACGAGGTGGATTTTTCTTCCTTTGAGAATTATCAGCTGCATACATCATATCATATGTTAGAAACAAGATATAGGTAAAAAGAAATTGATAAAAATATTACTTCTTGTAATTAATAAAGAATATACCTTCTTGTCGAGATTCATTTAGTATTACATCATCACTTTGCACTCGATGATTATTTGATTCTGCAAAAAATTAGGAAATTATTAATCCAATCATAAAAAATAAATTGAAAGATAAAAAAGAAATAACAATAAATTTTAAGTCTCATCAACCTGCAGAATCATCATTCTCTTCATTGTTAGTATTTGCACTTCTCCTGCGATTTTGTGCAAAATTCTCCTCTTCAAAGTTTTCTGAATCAACGCTAAAATTTGCATCCATATTTTGATATTGTGTTGGATTTTGAATATTCAAGTTCATGTCATGACAAGTACGGAGTTGTTCCCTTCTTAATGAATTTTCTGCAATTGCTTGAAGTCGCTTCCTAATTAATGACCTGGGTGCTAGAAATTGTGCCCTTTTGCTTTTGGAAGTGACTTATTGAGTTTTCACTTTTCTGCTATGAATAGGAATTTAAGTATCATACACTATGTATAAAACAAATGTCAAAAGAGAAATGAATAAAAGAAAAAGAAACCCCAAGAACAAGCATAATAATAAATACATAATACATGCTTTCACCTTGGACTACTTTTAACCAGAGCTTACTTCTGTGATTCGGTTGTTTATTTATTTACTTGCTTATTTAGTTATTGATTTATGTTCAAATCCCGAAACTAGCTTTTATCATACAGAATATATAGCTATTGGTTGCCACATTGATCTCATTCTATCAATTGCTCCGAAGTCAACAACTAACACAAGGTAATTTTAACAACTAACACAAGGTAATTTTTAACAAAACTATAGGGTACTTTTAAATAAAAGGTATTTTAAGGCAAAAGTGCAAAGTAGGATAAACTATAGGGGACTTGAGTGTAAATTTACCAAACTACAAGTTCCAGTCGCTGGCTTTTCACGGTGGTGACGACGAGGCAAGCGCGGATGTAGAAGCGGTGCTGGGCCGACGCCGACGACGGGGCGACGAGCTTGGGCGGGCGGCGACGACGTTGCTGGGGCGGCGGGGCGGCGAGGCGACGATCTCCAACGCGGCGACGATCTCCAACGCGGGCGGCGACGATCTCCAACGCGGGTCGGCAGTGGCGGAGAGGGTCAGCAGCGGGGGCACTGGGGCGGGCTGAGGCAGAGGCGGCGCTGGGGTGGGCGGCGTTGGCACAGGGCGGCGGTGAAGTTTGAAGACGAAGATTCAATTCGTGTTGGCACATGGCGGCGGCGCCCGTGTTGGAGATGAAGATTTAATGAAAATTGATGACTGGGATTTAATAAAACCTACAGTGCAACTTGAAAAAGATTCAAGTTTGAAGACGAAGATTTAATAAAACGTGATATTAGTAGTTATGAAAATTAATCTAGGGTTTAGTTAAATACATAAAAATAGAGTTGCGGTTAGAATATGATTTGGGTTTCGGGTTATTTATATTAATTTTAATTACTATTCCTATTATCATTAGGGATTTAAGATTAATGAAGGTAATGAACCCCTTCGTCTTTAATAAGACCCAATAATGACGGTATTAGGAACAAATTAATGAAGGGACTAGAAAACCGTTACCCATCTCACATCATTCCTATAATATTTGTAATCACTTGACGAAGGCTTTAAAAACCCGTCGTTATTATATGCACATTAACGACGGTCAACTAACCCCTTTACTAATTTTGGTCGTTAAATACTGTATTTCTTGTAGTGAAGTCTGTCTATGGATAAGATGTGATAAAACCTAGTTGTGTTCCTAGAACATTATTTAGACATTGCCAAAATCTGTAACGAAACCTCAAGTCTCTATCCAATATAATAATCACTGGTATCCCATGTAATCTCACAACATCCTTAACATATAATTCAGCAAGCTTCTCAAGAGAATGCGTAATTTTGTGAGGCAAGAAATGAGCTAATCTAGTAAGATGATCAATAATCACCCATGTAGTATCATTACCACTCTGACTCCTAGGAAAACCAGTCACAAAATCTATTATTACATCCTCCCACTTCCATATAGGAATTGGAAGAGGTTGAAGTAGTTCACCGTGCTTCTAAAGCTCAATCTTCACCTATTGGAATACTAAGCATTTGGACAAATATTCTACAATCTCCTGCTCCATATTATCCCACCAATCCCACAAATCTATATACATCTTTGTAGATCCAGCATGAACTGTATATGCCGAACAATGCGCCTCCTCTAAGACTTCTTTCTTCAACTCTAAATCATTAGGTACACATAAGTGGTTTCTGAATATCAAAGCTCCATCAAGAAGAATAAAATCATGTCAAAGTCATTGTTCTTTATTTGACTTAATTTTTACAAGTATTGGATCATCACTTTGTTCAACCACAAGCCTGTCAACCAAAATATACTGAATTTTAAGATGAGTAACCTTCACTCTGGATACTCAAATCCGAATGTCAATATCAAGACTCCTCAAGCCCTCCAACATATGCTTCTAATTGGTGATCAAAGTGGCAATACTAGCATTGACTTCCTACTCAAGGCATCAACCACTACATTTGCCTTCTCGGGATAATAATAAATAATATGATCATAATCTTTCATTACCCCCATGTGACAAATTATTCAACTTTAAACACTTATTATTACCACGAGGTGGATTTTTCTTCTTATGAGAATTATCAGCTGCATACATCATATCATATGTTAGAAACAACATATAGGTAAAAAGAAATTGATAAAAATATTACTTCTTATAATTAACAAAGAATATACCTTCTTGTCGAGATTCATTTAGTATTACATCATCACTTTGCACTCGATGATTATTTGATTATGCAAAAAATTGAGCAATTATTAATCCAATCATAAAAAATAAATTGAAAGATAAAAAAGAAATAATAATAAATTTTAAGTCTCATCAACCTGCAGAATCATCATTCTCTTCATTGTTAGTATTTGCACTTCTCCTGCGATTAGTTTATTTAAGCTGTAACTATTTTTGAAGAAATATATGAAACTTCCTCTTTCAGATGGGAAATAAAGGAATTTTGTCCACTTTCTGAATGGATTCTCGAGTCACGAG
The DNA here is from genome assembly GCF_001876935.1 of Asparagus officinalis. Lineage (NCBI taxonomy): Eukaryota > Viridiplantae > Streptophyta > Magnoliopsida > Asparagales > Asparagaceae > Asparagus > Asparagus officinalis. The sequence continues at coordinate 78,936,642 of NC_033796.1, forward strand.
GTTATGATTTCTCCTTCCAATAAGGCATTATGGAGATACTGTGTTTACAATCTATTACCCAGACCTTACCTCTTTCAATATAGGAACTTCACCATCTTTGTTGTAAAACACTTCAACCCAAAATGGTATCAGAGCTACTAATAATATTCCTTTATCTATTGCATGGGGAAGGAATTCATGTGGCAAACTGAAGGCCTACCTTTCAGTAGTTATTTCGTTAATAAAGAAATAACAACATTAAGAGTATTTCCTATTAGTGCATCTACCAGCAACTCAAAGTTGCACCTCCCAGGTGTTCATTTTGGAGAGGAGTGTTGGGAGGTATTTATCTTATACGACTAATGCAGACTCTCTTATTACTCACAATAAACAGGAAACTAGATGATAAACTCCAGCACTACCACAGTGCTGGACTGTACTGCTGAGGAAGGAGAGACATTCAAAGCGAAGAACTTGGAGCTTTTTTACATGTAGCTCCGGAGCTAATGAAAAGACTTCACAACTAATTAGAGGGTGGGGTTTACTTGGAAGATTTTGCTTCTAGAGTGATTGACATTACTTTAGCTGTAATTATTCCTTTATACATTCTGTTGATGTTGAGAAGGTGGTACTATCACATAAAATGTGAGAAATTTTTTTGACAAGTAACAAGGGCAGTTCATAAATTTTATTTTACAACCCCCAACTTGTTGAAAGATGTACAGAAATTTATAAAACTTCGACCTTGCTAAAATATGGGATAGAATGCACGGGACTGATGACTTAATATACCAGAAGTGTTGAAGTAGGTCAGTGTTTACTATGCCTTTTGTTTGATGCAAACGTGCACTAATTGCCGGCTCTGAGCCAGAGCATGTTTTAACATTGAGGTATAGCTGGAGTCATTTAATCCATTTGATTGACGAATTTAGGGACTTGTATAACAAAGTGCGTCACCCTCTGTGTTACATGTTATCTCCATAGAAAATAACTGAATAGTGTTATCAAGCAACTAGGTTCAAAATTTGAGCATGCTTGGATTGACAAAGAGGTATGCTAATTAGAAAAGGTGCCAAAGCGCATTTTGGCTTCTGAGCATGAAGCTACTTACAGTCTGAGCAACTCAAAAGCGGAATGAAGCAATCAAATAACTTTGGGAACTAACAAATTATGTCTAATAACCATCTAAATCAAACACCATTATATATATATATATATATATATAATATATATATATATAAAATTAGTACACTCAAATGAAGCAATAGAGAGCTCCTTTTCTATAGCACAAAAATTACAATAAGTAAAACTGCATGCTCAAGTTCCAAACCTACTGGTCACGTTATATGTTCAAACTTCGAAGTGAGCTTTGATGGAGAAAATTCAGGCTTATATATATATATATATATATATAATATATATATATATAAAATTAGTACACTCAAATGAAGCAATAGAGAGCTCCTTTTCTATAGCACAAAAATTACAATAAGTAAAACTGCATGCTCAAGTTCCAAACCTACTGGTCACGTTATATGTTCAAACTTCGAAGTGAGCTTTGATGGAGAAAATTCAGGCTACCTCAAGGCTATAAACGCCTCAAACATTGCTGAAGTAAAATCAAGCTGCATCAAAGCCATTAAATTCCTCAACATGCAAGTAGGTGGCCTGATAACTAGCTCAAGACATGAAACCAACCTTCATTTTGTCATAAATAAATCAAGAAACTATTAGTTCCAAGTTGAAGATATTAGGAAATGGAGGTGATGGATGCTAAGTCGGTGGTACAACTGCAATTAGGGTAAACTATGGATAATTGAGTGAAAATTGTACAACATAAAACAACGATTTTTACTAAGCAAGGTATATTAATTGGATACAACTATAGCAATTAATTGCAAGGTATATTAATTGGAATATATGCAGTGAACTAATTGCAAATTGTATAAGATTTGTATACAACTATAGGTACTTTAGTGCAATTAAACAAAACAAGGGTATATTAATTGCAAAGTAGGGGAAACTATAGGTACTTAAGTGAAAATTAAACCAAACAGGGATTTGTTCCTTACCGTGGACGGTGGTGGTTCTGGGGAGAGTTGAAGGCGGCGGTGGGGAAAACGCGGCGGTGGGGTGGCGCTAGGACGGTGCGGTGGTGGTTCTGGGACGAGGCCGGCGGTGGGGCGGAGCTAGAAGTTGCTCCGAGGCAGACGATGATACGAATCGAGACTGTGGCCACGAATCGAGACTGCGCGGGGTTTGCTTGGTCGGCGGCGGCTCTAGGGCGGGCGAGGAGTTGAGTAGATGAACAACGGTGGCGATTTTCAACAGACGATGGGGAAGAGTTGAAACAGGGGCAGCGGAGGCGTGAAATCGATGAACAGTAGCGATAGAGTTTGTTATTAGGGTTTAGTTTATAATTAGTTGCGGTTAATTGGAGTTTTGGGTTTTTTATATTATTTTCAATAATAATCCATTTAAGATTAGGAGTTATGATTAGTAAAGGTAATTGACTCCTTCGTCTTTTAGGAGACCCAATAATGACGGTATTAGAACCAAATCAACGAAGGGATTAGAAAACCATTATCCCATCTCACATCATTACTCTAATAATTATGATAACTAGATGAAGGGCTTTTAAACCGTCGTTATTTTACACACATTAATGACGGTCAACTGGTCCCTTCACTAATTTTGGTCATTAAATATCAGATTTCTTGTAGTGAAGGGCTTTGATTCAACTAAGAAGTCGTCGTGCCTAGGTGACTAGGTCTTGATGCCGACTGAGAAGTCGTTTTGCCTTGGACTTATTCTTTAGCAAGAGACAAGGGCTTTGTTCTGACTGAAGAGTCGTTGTGCCTAGGTGACTAGGTCTTAATGCCGACTGAGAAGTCGTTTTGCCTTAGACTTATTCTTTAGGAAGAGCCAAAGGCTTTGTTCCGACTAAGAAGTCGTTTTGCCTTGGTTTTACCCAGATTAAGGACCGAGGGCTTTGTTCCGACTGAGAAGTCATTTTGCCTTGGACTTATTCTTTAGGAAGAGCCAAGGGCTTTGTTCCGACTGAGGAGTCGTTGTGCCTAGGTGACTAGGTCTTGATGCCGACTGAGAAGTCGTTTTGCCTTGGACTTATTCTTTAGGAAGAGCCAAGGGCTTTGTTCCAACTGAGAAGTCGTTATGCCTTGGGCCTGTCCTGAGGCGGCCCCAGGGACTTGTGACCAACTGAGGAGTCATGACGCCTTGGGCCCGTCCTAAGGCGGTACCAGGGTCTTGTGACCGACTGAGGAGTCATTTTGCCTTGGTTTTACCTAGATTAGGTACCAAAGACTTGCATTTTCCCCTAGGGCCGAGAGTCGACTGTAGGAGTTGGCAGAAGAAAAGGGGTTATGCCTTGGTTTTATCCTGAGAAGGTACCAACGACTTTTATCAACTTAGCCGAGTGCCCAGCTGACTGGGCCTTTGATGTCTTTCTTTTCATTTTTGACATTTCCAATGATTGTTGGAATTTATACATGATAGAGTACAACTCATTTACATTTATTCCGTCTGATGATGCCGACTCCATGTTTCTTGTCCGTGTGCATCTTAGAGATGACTTTTGGCTGGGGAAAAAGTCACCAAGACGGAGCTTCCTTGGTTGTTTCTTTTCGCCTGTGAACATTCCTGCCTTGATGAGAGCGAGCTATTGCTTCATTGGCTATCTTTATTGCCAAGCTGAGGAGCGCCCAGAATCGGGGATTGCTCTTCCTCCCGAGAGTGGGCTATTTTGGCTTTGGGCGTCGCTGAGTTGTTGGCATATTTGCCATCTCATCAACCAAGGACCTGCTTGGAGTTTCTGCTGAGATCCTTACAGGTTAACGATGGACATGGTGATTTTCAACCGATCTTTCTTATCCACCATTGGTTGCCCTGTATGGCTAGAGCCTTGCTGATTGAGATTTTGGAGGATAGTGCTCAACAAGAGGAGGCCCAGACAACTCTTGTGATGGGGCTTCTTATTAGAGAGAACCCCACATGTCGACGCTTTGTTTCCTGAAATTTGATGGGATCACATTTTTCCTATTGAGGTTTCCAAGGATAGCGACGGCCGGACCATCCTATAAATGGAGGAGCCTTCTTTTGTTAGGAGGATGCGAGTCACATGTTTTTGTTCGTGGGAAAAATAGCCTTCATTGAATTCATTGTTATCTCAAGTAATTGCTTTTTGGTTACAAAAGATCCGGTCTTTTTTAGATCCGGTTACAACAAAATCAAAGAAAAAGAAAAAAGATTACAACTTTCCTTCCGAACAAATCACGAGCTCCTGTTTTGCGGTCGCTCGCTTGTGTGGGTTCTTTGCCAACATCGGGGTTAATCCGTGGACCACCGCGTGATCTAGATCCGGTCGGATCTACACGATTTGACGGGTATTATTTCGCAAAGGAAATAATAGCCGGGGGGGATTAATTCACCAAGGAAATAATCGCCCTTAATTCTCGGGATCAAAGGCCAAGCTTTGATCCGGAGTATGATCTCGTGTAGATCTCAGATCCGATCTTTCTCTCTCTCGAACTCCTGCCTTTTATGACGTGGATGCTCACCGAGAACCAGATCTGAATGCTCAAGTCTCCAAGTCTTCAAAACTCCAAGCTCGATTCTCAATTCGGCAGAGTTTCGGCTCTCAAAGTTCCAACATTTTCAAATGAACCAAGGGGGGCCTATTTATAGGCTCTCTGAACTGTGCCCGCGCACAGATCTGGGTCGGCCACCTATGGGTGGTCGGCACTGGGCCGAGCCACCCATAGGTGGCTCGGCCACCGAGCCACCCATGGGTGGCTCGGCCTTGGCCGAGCCCCCCTTAGGTGTTGGGTTTTGTCATCTTTCCGTTGTATCCGTTTTTCGGTTGACTTAGACTCTGATTTGGCAGTAAATCCGATTCTGAGTTCGAGTCCGAAACTGATCTTGATTCGATCGTGATTCGTCCGAGTCTGCCCTTGGTTGGATGACTCGTTGACTCTTCGAACCCGTTAGCTTGATTCCGCACACGAGTGAATCTATTCCGTTGTTTGCGTGCGATTTGTTAACCTCGTCACCTCGTTGGTTCGTCGGTTTGTGCTGAGCTGTGCTAAGGGATCTATAAGCAATTTTATACGTCTACAGATACCCCCTCCAAAGTATTTCAGTCTTGTTCTTTTATAGAAGAGTCTGTGTGCCGAGCTGTGCTAAGGGACCTATAAGCAATTTTATATGCCTACAGATACCCCCTCCAAAGTATTTCAGCCTCGTTCTTTTATAGAAGAGTCTGGAATACTTTGGATATGATTGTCCCAACCTTCAGTCGGTGTAACGGGACCTTGGAATGGCTTCTGTTCTTGATTCCTTCAATCCTCCAGGCTATTCGGTGCTTTGTCGAATGTCTGTAAGAGTTCCGGTGCTGCATTTATTGTCTGACCGTTGTCGGAATTTTAAACTTAAAGTCGATTCCTGATTTTAGCTGACCATCGATTGTTGGCTTTGAGTCTTTATTTGCGATGCGTTGTCCGGTGTAGTGTTGTTGAGTTATCCTTAAGAATATTTATAAAAATATTCTCCAGGAACTTCTCAACCAAAAATAGGGAATAGTTTATACTCATATACCTTATTGGAGTAATTTCTGTGCCCGAATGAGCTGAACCGGCTTGATAATGAGCCAAAAAAGGCAGTAATTAGGCTCAAAAAATCTTCTGATCCTTCCGAATATGTGGGAGAGGCAAGAATAAACCAAGGACTGAACCCTCGGTCGATTTGAAGTTGTTTCGATGCTCGATCCAGCTTCAATTTGAATTCTGGTTCAAACCAGGTCTGGTCCGGTTCAACTTGGTTTGGTCCGGTTCAACTAAGCTTGGTTCAACATTATAAAAAGGTTTTTTTTCTCCTCATTAGGGCCGGCCCCCCTCTCTCCCCTCTTTTTGATTTCTCTTCCCTCGAGCATCCGTTCTCCCTCAAAACTTCATAGTTGCATTAGATCTAGTCTTCCTTTGGATCTTTGACTGAGAAATCCCTCAAAACTTCCATATTTAGAATTTCTCTCAGGCCCCTCGAGCGCGTGGTCCGAGCCCCTTTCAAGATCTGATTTTTATTAGATCCACGAGCTTTTCCTCAGGTAAATCCTCAACCATTTTAGCATATTTTATGCTTAATTCAATTTATGAATTTGTGGGGTCGCATGCGAGGGTTAGGATTAAGATTTGGCGCCTCGAGCTCACCTTTCAGGGGGGGAGAATTGCAAAAAATAGGAACTTTTTCCTGGATCTGATCCCTTAATTTATTTTGCAGGTCTCCATGCCTCGTATCGCGAGAGGTCAGTCCTCTACCGCGTCGGCTGATGGCGCGCCTCCCTCTTATGCTGGTGAGCTTTTTTTTTTGGAAATTTACAAATTAGTCCATTTTTTCTTGGAAATTTGCAAATTGGTCCTTTTTATCCCCATTTTGTTCTCCTTGGTGAGGCAATCGGGAAGAGTCTTGATTCTCCTTGGCCTCCTTGGTGAGGATCGACGCTTTAAAGATGGGTTTTGCTTGGTCAAAAACCATATCTCAAAATCAATAAAGGGGGCGTTTTGACGCTGCATTGTGCCTTATAAGACAGGGATATATTGTCGATATACCCTATCTTATAAGTGCATAATGTGGCCAAATCGTCTTACCTTTTATAAGGCAGTGACTCTATCTTACCCGTTCGTAGGATGAGTTCAACTTCCTTTTATAATTGAGACTAACAAATGTTTAAATGTTTGCTTCCAGTGGAATATCCTTCTGGAGCGTTCTCATCTCACGCAGTGTACGGGCGTCGTGGCGAGTATTATTCGACTTCCGAAGATTTTTCCCCTATCCCAGTCACTCCTCAGTTTGCTTCGGGCACGTCGACAGAGGTTGCCCAAGTGGTGAAGGAAGGTGGACATCGAGCTCTTCGCCAGTTGATTACAGATGCGCTCCTCGTGAAGGATGCCAGTTCGATTCAGCCTCTCAGGAAGACCGACTTTTTATTTGGCGACTCTGTCAGAGATCCGGATGCAGTGTTTATTGATGCCGAGCAGTGGCTTCATAAAACTGGCAGTGGTTTCATATATTTGCCGAAGATTCCTCAGCATCGTTCGTTGACTGAGCTCATGCGTCAGGCTGTGACACGGGAGATGTCGTGGCGCTTGACGGAAGAGCATGAGAGCGTTCACTGCGGCTACATCACTCATCAGGCAGCTCCTGGTTCGAGCAGGAGTCATATTACTGGATTGCATCCAACACTTTTCTGACTCGGCAAGGGGAGTTGGGGTTGGCCCTCCATGAGATGCACAGGATTTCTGGTTTGCCCATGGGACAAATGCTATATCAGGAATATTTTCCCTCCAACCAAGAATTAAGTCAGCTGAAGGATCGTATGCCCGACCGCTACGAGACTTTATGGGACCTCACATGTCACTATCATATCGCTTTGGCGTAGTCTGAACCTTTAGCGAAGAGGGCTAAATCCCATGTGAGCCAGAAACAGTTTGCGTCTTATTTGTTCAGGAATCTAGAGAGCAATTCTGGCGAGGCTATTTGTGAGCTGGCTCCACTCACTCCTTCAGGGGTTAACCGTCTACTGAAGAAGGTTGATGCTCATTCCTATACCATTAGCAGTCCTGAGAGTGGTTTTCCTACAGGGACCAAGTTCAAATCATTCTTGTGGCATGCGACCGCGCCGATTCGACCGATGACCCTTCTAGCCGGTTACCTCGCTATCTGGTTGAAGAAATGCGTGGTCCCGTATCAGTCTAGTGATATCTTGTCATTGGAGGTGCTCTACCCAGCGGTTCATCTTGCCTACAAAAAGGAACTTTCGCTTCTTCCGGTGATGGTGGCTAACATTCATCGAGGGCTTCGACAGATTTCTAGTGCTTTTACACGGAAGGAAAGTGAATCACCGGCTCAGATTCCTACTATTAAGGTGGAGCTTCCGTACACTTATTTGATGGCTTGGTTCGTCCTTCATCGTTCTGATATGATGTCAGTACCGAATGCCACAGACCCCTCCGTTCCCCTACTACAGTTGTTTGAGAATGGCAAGTGGGAGGGGCGAGGATTCCCTGACGTCAGACAGCAGCTACAGGTCCACAAGTGTTGGGCGTTTTCCGCTTGTTTTCCACAGTTCTCCGGCCGATACGGCGAGTGTCTGATTGATGAGGAAAAGCCGAGGGGGTATCGAACTCATTTAGACGTCGGCTGCTTTAACTGGCTGGTGAACATCAGGCCGGGTTATCTGACTTTCCGGGTGAGGAATCAGTGTTTCATAGAGCCATACCTACCCTGCCGATTCGCTCTCCAGTTTGGCTATGATCAGCTTTATGTTGGGAATCCACGTCAGCAGCTTCAGACTCATGGAGGTTTGGTGGACGGTCTTCGTGCATGGTTGTGGACCGTGACGGGCTGTACCGGTGCTAAGTTCAGTCTCCCGAGTGCTGAGCGACAGTTGAGCCTCACCTTCTTAAGCTGTAAGTGGTTGTTAGCAGCTAATAAAACTGTCCCTGTGAAGCCGATTGCAGAGCTAGAGGCTGAGGAGGCTTCTCAGGCTGACTCTCGTATGATTTGGGAAAATGCTCGATCACAAAGGGCACGGCACAAGACTCGTTGGATTGACGAAGAGGGAAAGAAGATCTTTCATTCTGCTGATGAAGCTTCAGGCGGAGATCTTGAAGATCACGAGGACTGTTCTGAACGAGGTCAGTTTCTTACTCTTTCCTTTTATCTTCCAGAATTATTAAGCCTGACAATGGTTTGATGTTTCAGGGACCACAGCTGACCAAGATGAAGAGTTCCGTCCTTCTCCCCAGGCGAGACCTTCGATTATTGTCCCTGCTGCTAGGCGGAAGAGATTAGCCCGCAAGCCGCGTGTAGTTTCGCGAGCATCTGATATGGATTTGGCCGGTGACGATCCTGCTAGTGATGGAGGTAACATCTACCCTATAGACCAGCCTCTTGATCATTCAGAACTTTGACTCACGCCTTTCCATCTCTATACAGGAGAGCGTGGGGAGAGCGAGGTGAGTCCTGATCCTGTTTTTCAAGATTCTACATCTTCTGGTGAGCCCGACTCACCGCACCAGGTAGAAAGGCCTGCAGAAGTTGGTGACATTAGGGAGACCGTCAATGTAGGACCTGGTTCGATGAATCCAGGTACATCTACCATTAACAATACACAAAGGAGTTGAATGATTCGGATTTTGTGCATTCCCTAATTGTCTCTGTGCTTCTCGCTCTTTTAGATAATTTGTAGGAGGCAAACGTGGATCTTGGGAATAGAGAGGCTGACGCACCTATAAGAGGTAACTCATTTATATTGGTTGTAGTCTTTTTATTCTTCTTTCGTACTTATATCCTCTTGTATCATATTTCTCGACTGATGATTTTGACGAGGAAGGCTTGCTTGTGGACACTCCTATGCTCCACTTTATGTATGGTTCTCCTCAGATTGATGACCAGTTGGCTGGAGATGTATTTCCTGAGTCTACGCTCCCTAAGAATCCCGAGGATGGTTTTATTGATGACCAGTTGGCTGGAGATGTATTTCCTGAGTCTACGCTCCCTAAGAATCCCGAGGATGGTTTTTCTGAAGGCACGTAGCTCTTCTCAAGTTAATTATAGGACCAGTCAATTTTTGACTAATGCAACTATAATATGATGCATCTGAGAATTCTATTTTGTATTTGACAGGAGTTTTTGTCGAGACTGATCCTATTGAGCCGGCTGTGGGACCAACTACACCAGTTGATACACCCCCAGCCGTTACACCTGCACTACCCCCAGTGACTCAAGGGGAAGAAATGTTATTTATTTCTTCATCAAGACATTTTGACGGATTTCTCCTTTTTGTGTAGGGCTTTCTTCTCGGCTTCACGTCCTTGTGAAGGAGTTATTATCAGACAGCGATCCAGAGAAGATTGTCATCTGCATAGAGATCCGTTCCTTCTTCTCCTTTGTGAATGCTATGATTGGCAAACTTTTCCACGGCGGGCTTTCTCTTCACCAGTTTAAGCCATTCCTTGATCTTAAGATAAATTCAATAAAGGATGCAGGGTACCCAGATCTGGCGAAGGCTATTGTTGATGATCTTGACTGCCTAGAACGTGAGCTTTAGACGTTTCGTGAGCTCCGGGATGCAGGTGCCTCTTCATTCATCGCTGCCGAGCTGGATACTCGCTTACAGACATGGCGCGATACTAGGTTTCTTGCTGAGTTCGACATTCAGGTGCAGCGGGACCGGGTAGATCGAGTTGAGGCTAACCTTGCTATTAGGTCATCCTCACTCGACGAGCTTGATTCTTCCATTGCTTCTTGTGAGACCCAGATAGACCAGCTCCGAAGAGAACTCCGTGAGAAAGAGGAGACTTTGAGTATTCTTCAGATGACGAAGACACAGGATCAGCAAGCCCACACTGCTTTATCAGATGAGTTGAAGTCCTTGAAGCAGAAGTTGACCGAGACAGAGGAGGTTGCTGCAAAGACTTTAGCCACCAACGAGGAGTCCATCAGAACTGAGCTGAGGCAAGTTTATGATGAGAAGCTGTCTAAGCTTAATCAGCAGATTTTTGGCCACGCGCTTGATGTATGATTTTATTTGCTGAATGTTTTGACTTTTGATCCTTTTAGTGGAACTGGTTTTTGTCTTTATCTTTATTATGATTCCTCATTCCGTTTGAAATGATTGACCATAATACTTTTAGGATTTTTGGCAAACCCTCAGCCCTCAACGGATTTGATTAGCCTTTACCGACTACCGTTTGAGTCGGGCTAGCATGCGAATTGTCTAAATCCGTTCCGCATGTAACGTTGTGCTAAAGGAATGAACTCCCTTAGACTTGATGCTACGACTTTGAATACGTAGACTTCACCATTGTACGGCATAGGCTACCCAGCAACGTGTATTAGACGCTGATTTATCCCTACTTAGGCTTCGGGATAAAATACCCCAGAATCGAACTCTGGTGTCTTTTTCTACGGAGAAAGACTAAACCGGCGACGCGTGTTAGGCGTCGGCATATCCTTTCTTAGGATTCAGGATGAAATTCCCCATGCGTGTAAGGCATGGATTATGGTGTTATTAATAATAACCTGCCACAATGTTGAATATGCGGACATGTGTTCTTTTTTTTAACGGTTAAGAACTAACCGGCAGCGCGGGTTAGACGCAGACTTATCCCTGCTTAGGTTTCAGAATATAATACCCCAGAATTGAACTCTGGTGTCTTTTTCTACGGAAAAAGACTAAACCGGCAGCGCGTGTTAGACGCAGACTTATCCCTGCTTAGGATTCGGGATAAACTTCCTAAGATGAATCCTATATTGACAAATTTTGGAAGAGATCGGTACGGGAAAGGAAGAATTTTATATTCTATTTCCCGGTCTTCTTTTAGGGTGAAGGCGAACCCGAAAAACAAGGAAGGAAGAATTTTATATTCTATTCCCTGATTCTGGAAAGGAAGAATTTTATATTCTATTTCCAGCGCAAAAGAAACTAGAAGTGGGATCTCCACTCCGAGAATCTGGAAAATCTAGATAAACCTGCCTTTTATAGGATTGGTTATCTAAAGATGAGAAATAGGTTCTTCGTTTATCGAAGTGAAACTTCAACTTCAGTTATAGCCATGAGAGGGCTTAACCCAAGAGAAGAAGAAGGGAGTTCTTTCGTTTATCGAAAGGGGACTCCGAAATAAAAGTGGACCTCTTGTTCATGGAAAGAGTCAAGAGGGCCAGAAAGACATTTTTAGTGGACCCACTGTCAATTGAAATTGATCAGTGAGGGATTTTGGTGGTGACAAAGATTTTGGGTTATCCTTTAGAATATTAAGTGTAATATTCTTCAAGGAACTTCCTGGTAAATGGGTTATCTTGAACGTACTAGGGATAGTACTTTTTCAGGAACTTCCCATTTATTAGCATTAATTGCTTGGTGCCTTCTTGAGTAATCAGGCGATATGCACCGTTTGAGTAGACTGTGTCTATCACAAACGGTCCTTCCCATTTGGGTTTGAATTTACCTTTCTTCTTAGAATTGAGGATTATTGGTCGGCGAGCAGCGAGGACCAGATCTCCTTCCTTGAAGCTTCTCTGTCGGACTCTTTTGTTGAAAGCCCTAGATATTCTGGCTTGATAAAACTTGATGTGTTGTTGAGCCTCCAAGCGATTTTCATCCAACCCCTCGAGTTCTTCGAGACGTTTTTGATGGTGTTCTTCTGTCGTCATCTCGGTTGCGAGAGCGATCCGAAGGGATGGGATTTGAATCTCCAGTGGTAGCACAGCTTCACATCCATATACCAACGAATACAGGGTGGCCCCTGTAGGTGTGTGTATGGTGGTGCGATAAGCCCAGAGTGCTTCATCGAGTTTATCGTCCCAGTCTCGTTTATTGGTCTTCACGAGCTTTGACAGGATCTTAATGATCGTCTTGTTGAACGCCTCAGCTAATCCATTCGCAGCGGGATAATAAGCTGTCGACGACACATCTTCAATTTTGAACTTGTCACAAAACCTGATGAAAGCGTTGCTTATGAATTGTGGATCGTTATCATGAATGATCCTTCTTGGCACGCCGTGTCGGTATATGACATGATGCTTGATGAAATTGATGACATTGTTCGTCTTCACTTCTCTAAGCGGAATTGCTTCAGCCCACTTTGAAAAGTAGTCCGTGATTGCGAGAATAAATCGATCACCTTTGACTGAAGGGGGAAAAATAGGACCGACAATATCCATGCCCCATATCTCGAATGGCCAAGACGTGGTTGACGTGTGCAACTGCTCTGGCGGTTGATGCATATAATTCGCATGTACCTGACAAGCGTGGTATTCTCGTGCGTATTTGATTGCATCTCGAACCATTGTTGGCCAGAAATATCTCATTCTCCTGATGCGATCATACAGTTTGGGGCCAGGCTGATGCGCACCACATTCTCCTTCGTGCGCTTCTTTAAGAACTTCTTCCGCTTCTTTGTTCGAAAGGCATCGGAGTAACAAACCATCGTACCCTCTACGGTATAACGTATGAGTCTCGGTATTGTAGAAGAATCTTGGCGCTCTTCGGCGAATTGACTCCCTTTCTTTTACATCCTCTGGCAAAATACCATATTGGACATAGTCAATGATGGGAAAGCGCCAATCTTGGGACTCAAACCTAATTTGAGTTGAATTCACCTCCTTGGCGTTTATGTCTCCATCATCTTCCTCTTCAATATCCATATCGTATATGGGTACACAGAGTTGATGCGTCCTTACTGTGACTAACAGCTCAGTTTCGGGAGGCTGCGCAAGTGAAACCGCTAGTTCAGTTTCGGGAGGCTGCGCAAGTGAAACCGCTAGTGCTGCCAGTGCATCTGCATAAGCGTTCTGGAGATGGGGGATATATTCAATGAAGAATTCTTCAAAAGATCCTGCCATTTTAATGGCTTCCTGGTGGTATGGGATCAGGTCTTGGTTCCTGACTTCATACTCTCTACGGACTTGGTTGACTATCAATTTCATACTCTCTACGGACTTGGTTGACTATCAATTGAGAATCCCCAAAAGCTTCGAGATATTCGACCCCAGCTCCTTAGCGAAACTGAGTCTAATGAGAAGCGCATTGTATTCGGCTATGTTATTGGAGCATGGACTAGTCAACGAATAAGCTCGAGGCATCACATGCTTCCCCAGGGAGATTAAGACAACTCCAACCCCGGAGGAAACTGTAGAACCTCTTGGGGTTATTACCCTATTAACTGCCCTTGAAGCACCATCAAAATATAATTGCCATACTTGTTGGTGCGACGTCGTGTTAACCTCGTAGGTTTCATCCGGCAAGTCATCATATACTTCTGCCGTATCTGTGGTCGGGTTTGCCGCCAAAAGATCGCAAATCGCTTGTCCTTTGATCGACTTCTGTTGCTTGAAGTGCAAATCATATTGGGACAAGAGAAGGGCCTATTTCGCTAACCGCCAATTCATAGAGGCCGGTTGCGTCATAAACACCCGTACTGGATTAACATTGGAAATGACGTAAATCATCTGTCCAACCAAGTAATGCCGCATCTTTTGCATCGCGAATACCAATGCGAGGCACTCTTTCTCGATCATCGGATATCGAGACTCGGCGCCTATCAAGGTCCGACTTAAATAATAAACTGCTTGTTCATGACCGTTATCGTCGTCTTGTGCTAGTAAAGCACTTATCGAGTGGTTCATCGCCTTGATGTAAATCAAGAACGGTTTACCCGATTTCGGTGCAACGAGAACAGGAGGATTCGTCAGATACGTTTTGATATCTTCGAATGCTATTTGGCAGGCATCGTCCCAGATGAATGACACCCCTTTCTTGTTTAGCTTAGAAAATGGTTGGCACTTCCTAGAAAGGTTTGAGATGAACCGCCGAATGTAAGCTAGCCGCCCTTGCAATCCTCTGAGCTCTCTTAGATTTCTAGGAGGTTGCAGTTCGTGTATCGCCTTCACTTTGTCAGGATCGATATGTATACCTTTAGTGGTGATAACGAATCCAAGGAATTTTCCGCTAGACATTCCTAGGAAGGATTTAGTAGGGTTCATCTTCAATTGATGGCTTCGCATGAGATCGAACATCGTCTTCAGGTCCTTGATGTGATCTTCTTTGTTGCGGCTTTTTACAACCAAATCATCAACGTAGCACTTGACTGTTTTCCTGAGATGTTCTTGAAAAATCTTAGTCATTGCTCGTTGGTATGTGGCGCCTGTGTTCTTTAGACCGAAGGGCATCACCGTGTAGCAAAAGACGCCGAGGGGCGTTCTGAACGCTGTATGCTTCTCGTCATCTGGGTGCATCTTGATTTGGTTATATCCTGAGAAACCATCCATAAAAGACATTCTCTCAAATCCGCATGTATTGTCAATAATAACATCCGTGATTGGGAGAGGAAAATCATCTTTTGGACATGCCGTATTTGTTAGCCAATCTGGATGTTGTTCCTCTCGGATAAATCCTGATTCAATTAATTTCTTAACCTCTGCCTCGATGGCTTCCATAATCTGTGGACGAAACCGTCTTTGCTGTTGCTTGACAGGTTTAGCATCCGGCTTGATATCGAGGCGGTGCATTGCCACATTAGGGTCGAGCCCTGGCATATCTTCATAGTTCCAAGCGAAGACGTCAATATACTTCCCGATGAGAGCAATTAACTCCTCCTTCTCATTTGAGGGAAGACTATCGCTGATGAATATCGGCTTTGGGTTGGCCTCGTCGCCCATGTTAACTTGGATTATTTTATCCTCAGTGGGGGGTTCTCTCTGTTCGAACATGTCACCATACTGCATATTCAGATGATGAACCCACAGGTCTTCCCATGTTGGCATTTGATCATCGTCTTCCATTGTAGACGGATCAGCTGTAGCCATGTTTACCATTAGGGCTTTGAATGCCTCCCCTAGACTTGTGTCGGAATCCTCAACTGAAGAATCAGAAGAGTATCCTTTTTTAGTTTTGTTAGCAATTTGATTGATAATTTGCCAACCACATTCATCATCAGACGAGGAAACATAGCCTAAGCCTCGCCCGTATTTATAATAATCCTCGGGTTTCCCTTTTGGTACATATACCGCTTTGGCTGGAGTACGAGGACCTCGATCGAAGTATAGACCTTCTCCGAGTGTGAAATCATACCCCTGTTTTTCCATGAGTTTGCGCGCTTCCGGACTGTACTTAGATAAATGCCGACCAGGTTTGTCATCATCTTCATCTTCGCTTAAGAAATGATCTGGTAATGGGGAACTTTTTCCTTTACCGTAAATCACTTCTTTTGCGCCTCTTATTTTGTTCGGGACGACCATGGTTGTTCCGAAACATGGTTGTTTCGAAAGAATGCTGGAGGCGTTCCTTTGTTATATAGGACGCAGGATTATTGTACAATTCTTTTATCACATCATCAAGAGACAGGGAGTACTCTAAATCATTATTTATTTCATTAGTGGCAAGTTGCCAGTTACAACTGCCCTCTGACGTTTGATCATCGTCAAGGTTGATTACAAAGGATACAATGTCGTTTAAAACATAACCTCCATTGTAATCAAATATGCCTTCGGTATCAGCTTCTCCTCCGCTGTCCGTGCCTTGGGCCGATGATTCAGTATCGGATTCGTTACCATAAAGGAGAGAATCAGTGAAATAATTCTCATACCCTTTAAATGGTTGCTTATCCGCGACCACCGTTCTAACCCTATTATCAGTGTCGACATATTTCAAACACTGATGGAGAGTTGAGAGAATTATAACGTTAATATGGATCCAAGGCCGACCCAATAGTAAGTTATATGAAGTTTCAGCATCAATCACATAACATGTGACTTCTGTCTTCAAATCTCCCATTTGACACTTTATCCGGATTTTACCTAAACAGTGCCTGTGGACACTAACTTGCTAACTGGAATACCAAGAAAATGCATCAAGCGAAGCGGCATAATACTCACAGCAGAACCCGGATCCACTTGGATTCGGTTGACTTTGCTGGAGCCGATGTACCCGATGAAGTATAGCGGTCGATCGTGGTTCGAATTCTTCATCTGCATGTCCTCTTTGGTGAAAGTAATGCAGGGAAAGTTTTTAGTCGCTATGTTGCATTGTTGACTCAGCGGTTCTGGCTGTTCAGGCACCGGCTTGATTTGAGTCAGAAACACCTCTGAATTGGCCAAAGTTTCTTGCAAGGCCTCCCTGGTTTCCTTGGACAGCCGCAGCAATTCATACAGCGTTATCCGTGCTGAAATATTGGCTAGTTGAGCCATTATATCGAAGACTTGCGGAGTCTTCGAGCTTTCCGGTTTGTCTTTTCCAATCGGGCGACTAAAACGAGACTGCTTCGGATTTTGAACTTCCTGGGGATTCTTCTCTTTCGGTTTATTCACCGGTTGTCGTCGAGCCTCTTCGCCCGGTGTAGGACTTGTGATCACCCCCATCTCTGTGAGAGTTTTGGCTGATCCCTGTTTATTCACCCCCTGCTCACTAGGTGGTGGATAGTTGTAGTGATACTCATTTCCGCTTCGGGTCGCAAAAACTTCTTGTTCTTCTTCAGAGAGCGGGAAAGCTATGATTCTTTCGTCATCTTCTCCTGGGATAGCAGAGACTCCGCAGCAAGACTTTCCTTTCCCTTTGGACTTCTTCTTGGATGACGATCCGGCCCATTGTTCATCTTCAATCAGGTCGGGGTGAACCCAGAGGATTTTGCCGTTTGGGGCTGTATGTGGCACAAGTCCTTTTTGGCGCTGTCCATGCGGGTCGTCGTTTACTGTCTTCATTCCCACATTGGTGATGCGTTTTGGTTCAAACCACGCTGTGGGCACCGATCCAAAGCTGATTGAAACCGCGTTTGCTCCAACATTCTTGGACGGCTTTGGGTTTATGACACCTACATCAATTAGCGCCTGGATCTTGTCCTTGAGGTGGTAGCATGACTTCGTAGGGTGATGGACCGCTCTATGGTATGCACAATATCTCGGATCCGTCACTTTGCTAGCCCCTTCTTGATCTACAATCGCTGGCAACTGAATTTTGTTGTTCTCCAACAAATACTTAAAGATGCCGGGAACTTCGTCATCTTTGAAGGAGTACACTTTGGGAAATCTTAGCTCCGAAGACTTCTGCTTCTGAGGCCGTTGTTGCCATTGTGACTGCAATTGTTGTGGCGCTCGTTGCTGCTGCTGCTGTTGCTGAGGTTGCAATTGAAAGGTTTGATTAGCATCAACTACATTAGCATGTGCCTTACCTTTCCCCCGTGGGACGAAATTCTGTTGCGGAGCATTATTCTCCTGTTGGCCTCTCTCCGCCTTCTTTCTTCTGAGGAATCGCTCTGCTTGCTCTCCTCGGACCTTCAGATCCTTCCATGTCTTGGACGGTGCTGTCCCCATTGCTTCCAACACGTCCAGTGCGAGGTTGTTGTGGCAATTCTGGAGGATGAATTCCTCGGTGATCGGGTCCCGGCAGTTCATCGCCTTGTTCCGGAACCTTTTGACGAAGGTGTCGACTAATTCCCCGTCATTTTGCTTCTCATCGAGCAATGATCCGATAGATATCTCGGTGTCGTCGTCGAAAAAATTGGTGAGGAACATAGTCTCCATATCGTCCCAGCTGTTTACGCTACCTGGCTTAAGGCGGCGATACCAATCGAAGGCGGCTCCGCGAAGAGTGCCGACGAATGACCGCACCATCAGAGGCTCATTGCCGGAGATTACCCCCAAGTGTGATTTGAAGTAAATCAAATGTTGAGTGGGCGAACCCATCCCATTAAACGACGTGAAGTTAATTAGGTTGAACTTCGCCGGATATGGGATTGATTCCCACTCTCTTGGGTATGGACAAGGAATGCCCGTCTTTTTCATCTCTTGAGCGGAAATCAATGTATTGATTTTGCTCTCGAGATTTTTAATTTTCAAGTTTTCACCTGTGTTTTCGCTAGTATTCTCGTTACCACCCCCTGCATTGACGGGAGGATTATTAGTGTTACGAGCTTCATTCGTATCCTCGTCCTCCTGATGAACTTGGTTGCGACGACTTGGTTCGCCTTGCTGGTTCGTCAATGCTTGGATTTGTTGGTCATGCATTTCTCTCATGTTTTGCATGGCCATCTGCATTTCGAACCTGAAGGTTTCCTGTTGCTTAGCTAAGGCGTCTTCAAGCATTTTGGCCACTTGCTCCGCACTTATCATAAGTGCCTCGCGGGGTTGTCCCTCGCTGGACACCGTATTATCTGATGCAACCGCGGAGCCAGCATCAGATTCTTCATCTTCTGAAGGGAGTCTTATCCGAACCCTACCATAGGTTGCTCGCTTGATGGTTTCGGACTGCAGACGGGTTCTAGGCTGGGATGCTTTCAGAATTGACTCGAGATTATCTCGCGCCGATGTCCCTCTGCTGGTCATGTTGGTGGTGACCCTCGGAAATTCTCCCTCTTCAACCACCGTTCTTCTTCGTCGGAAACGCCTAGGCCTTGTTTTTGGCGTTTCGGTACTGAGCCTTTCAAAAACCGAAACTCGTTCAGGGACCGCCTTAATGCAGCTGCATTCAGACAATACTGCCCGAATGAGTTTGGAATAGGGGCACTGAGTTTTTTGTTCTCGGGGACTCCTCTTCCTAGTTTTATTCGTACCCCCAGCACGATAGTACAACTCGTCTGCTTGACGATCGGAGTAACCTATCGTGTGTTGGCACGACTTCTCAGGTATAACGGTATCGTCATCAGACGATAACGTTTCCTTCTGAGGGGGAATTGCTTTCTTAGGGCTTTCGAAAGTCACGCGCCTCGTAACATGCCTTTTTGGGCGTGAGTTCTCGGCGGGCTCCTGGACTTCAATGCGCAAGTTGGTGCGTGTAGCTGCCCTGGTCTCTTTGTCATGTTGAGGGTAACGACGACCCTCAGCATGTTGCATCGTTCGGGGCTTCTTTATCGGGCCCAAACGCTCTTGAACTGGAGCCTTGACTCGCTCATCAGGAAGTGGACCGAGACGCTCCAAAACTGGCTTCTTCTTTCGGGATGATTCTGCGTGATCTCCCGGAGTAGTTGCTGGAATTATCGGCGATATGGGTTGTTTCGCCGGGGGTTAAACTTTGGTTGGAGGCTGCTTCGGCCTCCACACTTGGCGGATTGATGGCGGCTTTTTGGCCACTCTTTCTTTCTTCAATTCTTCGGCCTTCTGCACAAGGATTTTTGCTTGTGCAAGCAGTGCGCAGCGTTTGTGAATCCGCTCTTCAGGTGTCGAACGGTTCCGTTTGACCCGGATCCATTCGTTCATCGGCGGCTTGGAGGAACCGCCATTCTTCAGTTGTTGAGGCTGTTTGCCTATTCGCCTTAGCGAGTTGCCGCGCAAGGCGTTGACGTCGCCTCTGGCGGGCTCTCTTTGAGAGAGTCACAATGCCCTTAACAGTAGAGGCGTCAGCTGGAATAGGTTTGACCTCGTTGGAGGTCGGTGGAACTTCGCCTGACGCAACTTTGGCGTCAGCCGGGGTGAGAGCTTCGTTGGCGTTCTGAACTTCTTCGAACCAACGAGCTTTTCTCCTGGAGGAGAACTTCTTGGACTTGTGGGGGGAGGTAGATCCGGCCGAGGATGAGAGATACTCCTCGAACTTGGCCTGGTCGAATTCATACTCGACCTCCTCCTCGACCGGGATTGAGATCCGCGGCTGCGACATGACGATCTCGGCAGCGAGATCGGTGCGAAGGAAATAATAGCCGGGGGGGATTAGTTCACCAAGGAAATAATCGCCCTTAATTCTCGGGATCAAAGGCCAAGCTTTGATCCGGAGTATAATCTCGTGTAGATCTCAGATCCGATCTTTCTCTCTCTCGAACTCCTGCCTTTTATGACGTGGATGCTCGCCGAGAACCAGATCTGAATGCTCAAGTCTCCAAGTCTTCAAAACTCCAAGCTCGATTCTCAATTCGGCAGAGTTTCGGCTCTCAAAGTTCCAACCTTTTCAAATGAACCAAGGGGGGCCTATTTATAGGCTCTCTGAACTGTGCCCGCGCACAGATCTGGGTCGGTCACCTATGGGTGGCCGGCACTAGGCCGAGCCACCCATGGGTGGCTCGGCTTTGGCCGAGCCCCCCTTAGGCGTTGGGTTTCGTCGTCTTGCGTTTTCGGTTCAGTCCGTGATTCGGTTGACTTAGACTCTGATTTGTTGATCTGATTTGGCAGTAAATCCGATTCCTGATTTAGCAGTAAATCCACTTCTGAGTTCGAGTCCAAAACTGATCTTGATTCGATCGTGATTCGTCCGAGTCTGCCCTTGGTTGGATGACTCGTTGACTCTTCGAACACTTGGCTTGATTCCACACGCGAATGGATGTATTCCGTTGCTTGCGTGCGATTCGTCAACCTCGTCGCCTCGTTGGTTCGTCGGTTTGTGCCGAGCTGTACTAAGGGACCTATAAGCAATTTTATACGCCTACAGTTTTGACCACCAGTTCTTACTTTGTCTTTAGGTGGTTCGAACAGTGGCTGGGGCCAGAGCTGTTAATCTTCCTGAGAAGACCAGATGGCGAGCCCTTGAGTTTTCCTGCAACCCCTCTCTTGGTGAGGAATGACTCTCCTTTGAAGGTGGTGGTGGTCCAAGGAGCCTGCCATAGACTTGATCGTTGCTCCTTGTTCGGGGGATCCATTGCCGACAGGAGCTTGAGCGATATTGGATCTAATCATTACCCCTGGGGCTTCCATTTGCGATCCAACCCCAGGCCTCTTGGCTGTCCAGGCGGTGGGGTTTTTCATCTTTGGCGGCGATTAGAAGCATGTGTTTCATTCTCAAGCCAGACAAGCACCATAGTGGTGTGTCTTTTCTTAGGAGGGCTTTCGGAGTTCTACTTAGCAAATACCCCCCAGAAAGCTGTTGGAGCCTTCAAGGGTTACACCCACATTGGCTCCTCATAGCCACATGCTAATCCTTCTTAGCTTGAATGATGCAATTCCAGACTTTGTTTAGCTTGAACGGTACAATTTCGGTGCTCTTCAAGAATGAACAATATCAGGCCCCGACTTAGAATTGGGCATTTCTTCTCAGAGAAGAAAGTAGGCCCCACGATGGGCACCAAACTGTTGATGCTCGTGAACAAATAGTCGATGGGGGTTTCCCACAGTTGGATGCAGTTTTGATCCTGGCAACGGTGGGGAAGAAGGAGAGGATGAATGTTGGGGTCGACTCCTCCTCCGACTTTATGCCCGATTCTGAGTGCGCGGGGTGGATTGATAGCCTGCACATGCAAGAATCGCAGGATTACGGGGCTAGTTTCCCCCGTGGTACCTCCGACGATCAAGTCAGTTAGTGAACTTGGGGAGGGTTTTTTGAGAGGCCTCTAGACCATTAAGGTCCTTGCAGGGGTTTTTTCCTCTAGAATTATTAAAATGCTCTGGATAAAAAAGATCCTGAATGGGAGTAAAGCTAAGGTGTAAGAAGAAGCAGAGATCCAACCCCCCTGCTTTTACCTTCCTTACCTCCTTTTATAGCCCCCCTGCCTCTGGGAGTTTGACCCTCTGCTTTTGTTGACTACGCACAGGAGGCGGTTTGGAAGGTGAACAGGCAGGCTGCTGAGTCATCTTTCTTCCTCCAGGTGTTAGCAGGTGACTGGAAGGGAAGTCATTCAATGTCAGGGGACAAAGGTCTTCTCAGTGCTTTGGGTTTGTCAGAAGAGGCAGGGTGTAGGGTAGGTCGGCTACGTGGCCGTCCTTCTCTCTCCAGGTGGTGGCTAGGAATTGGAGGAGAAGTCATTCGTGCACAGAGAAGTATCATGGCAATTCTCTGGGAAATGACTTGTAAGCCGAATAAGCGGCTGGTACACGAGGGTTGTCAGAATAGAGATCTTAATGGGACTAATCAGTACTGTTGTGTTGATTGACGTCTGAAATGATCATGGTCGGCTCTTATCCCCTTGGCCGAGGCGGGTTGATTTGCGAGTCATCATTATGATTTGGCGACCCGGTAGTCGAGTCGTCTGCTTAAGGAGTTATCTTAATTGCGAGAGGGCGACTGATCCCGTTATTCGAGTCGGTCATGATGACCTGTCGATCGGAATAAGGCTTGTCTGCTCGTCTAGTCGAGATACTTGGCTCTGATTGGGCTTTTAAGCCTCTAAGTTGATTCGGACCATAGCTCGCTTGGGCTTATGCAGATATTCTTCCGATACTTCTATTTTAGTATGGTGACTGACCATAACACCACAAAATATATATTTTTAGTATTCAAGTTTACTAACAAATAGAATTTAACTAGATGTATATTCGATTCATTTGTCTATCAAATATTCGTTTAAAATTTGATCACTTATTATTTGTGTTATTGCACATATGATGTCATATTTTGAACACACTTACCATTTCTAACTAAATTTTATGTACTAATATTTAGACTTAAACAATGTTAGATCTGTTTTCTAATGATAATATTGATTTAAATATATATATATATATATATATATAAAGGAATAACTTTTATTTATGAATTTAAATACTATTTGAAAATCAAATTCTTTAGCGGAATAAATACATTTTGATATTGGATAAGAATTTATGAATATTTATGAATATTTAACAAATACTAAGTCTTTGAGTTCAAATTAAAAAACATCCACATATGAATATTAGAGTCTACATTCGAATTCAATAATTTTAAACAAGTAAAAATACAAATGCCTTAGTATTCGATTTGATTCGATTCAATTTTTTGTAAACCCTACATATAAGCATATATGTGCTAATTTTGTGACTATTCATAAAAATATATTATTGTGTGTAATGATACATCAAAGTGTGTATTTTAATTATTGGTGTTTTATAGAGCTTTGGTCTTATTTATATATTAATTGAATATATTTATTCACATCTTTATAGTTACTTGTATACTGCACCCGCTTTGCACATGCACGTATTCGTCATCTGCTCGATCGAACATATTCCTAAAATTATAAATGTATTATTCATGTGTTTCGATAACTTTGATGATGGGAATAAAATCCAATACCATCCTCATGCTAGATGTCATATAAATCAAGCAAAGACTAACAAATGCTATGAAGATAGATAATAGTTTCATTGATAAATAAAAATTATCACACTATTTGAGTGTTACTATGAATTTACTATACAATATGTGAACATCATTAGCTAATTCTTAATATATTTGAAATTAGCAGTTATTACCAAGAAAGTTGAAAATTTTGTTAGTCTAAGTGTAGACTCAAATCTGAAGCCGAAGCTGGAATTAAGAAGATGAAGCAAAACAAAGGAAACAGGAAAACTACAGTGCGGTTGATCGTGATGCTCTTGACGGTCGACCACGAACGTGCACGCTACTGAGAAAAGCCTCTGGAATTTTCACGGTCGACCGCGATGGGTTCTGCGGTCAACCGTAGATACCATGTAGGCGTTTTAGGTTTTTGTCGTTTATCCGGTCGACCGCGACTGGTTCGGCGGTCAATATGTTTTCTAGGGATAATGAGAATGTGAAAAACCATCAGAAAGAGAGAAAAAGAGTGAGAATCTCAGAGAGATTAATCCCTTGTTTGAGTGCTTGTATTCCTTCTTTAATTAATCAAAAAAATTGTGTGGTGTGGCTCCCGAGGACGTAGGCATGTTGCCAAACCTCGTTAAATTCGTGTGTTCTCTCTTGTTCTTATTTCTGCAAGTTTTTATCTTTGATTTGTGGTGAATTTTTTTCTTGCTCAACTTTCTAATAAGGTCCGGAAAGGCAATGGTGCGATTTGATTGTTTAAAATCCCCAACAACTGGTATCAGAGCTTTGTTCAGCAATTTGTGAGAAAGCCATGACAGAAGAAAGCAAATCTAAGATCGAGAAGTTTGACGGTTCAAACTTCGTCTACTGGAAGTCGCAGATGGAGGACTATCTGTACCAAAAGGACTTGTATCGTCCGTTGATGGGCAAGGATAAGGGACAGAAGAAAGAGGAGTCAGACGATGATTAGGAGATACTGGATAGGAAGGCTCTAGAAAAAATCTGGTTGTCGCTCGCCAAGACAGTAGCCCATAACATATTGAAGGAGAAGGCGACGGTAGGGCTTATGGAAGCACTCGCGAAGATGTACGAGCAATTGTCTGCAGCAAACAAGGTGCATCTGGTCAAAACTCTTTTCAACCTCAAGATGGCAGAATGGCGGTCCTTCACGATGCACCTCAGCGAGTTCAACATGATTGTTGATCAGCTTATCTCTGTTGACATCACGTTCGATGATAAAGTGCATGCCCTTGTATTACTATCGCAGTTACCGGATAGTTGGACAGGTTGTGTGATGGTAATCAGCAATTCGACGTGGAAGGAAAAGTTGAAGCTAAGTGAGGTGGTCAGTATGATTCTATCCGAGGAGGTTAGAAGAAAAGAGTCTGAATCAGAAGGTTCAGGTTCAGCCCTAAATTTCGAGCAGAGAGGCAAAAGCCAGAAGAAAGGGAACTAGAACAGGAATCGGTCGAAGTCAATGAAGAAGAGGTCAAACTTGAAGGTTAATCCTATCAAAGGAAAGTGTTGAAACTGTGGCCAGGAGGGCCATATGTCTTCAGTCTGTAAGAGTCCAAAGAAGGATGCGGATGAGCAGGAGGCTCATATCGTGCAGGATGCTTTGATCTTTGCTATGGATAGCGATTCGGATTCTTGGGTCATCAACTCAGAAGCCTCTTTCCACGCCACTGCAAATAAGAAGCTTCTTCAGAATTATGTAGCAGGAGACTTTGAAAAAGTGTATTTTGGAGACAATGAGCCATGTAATATTGTTGAAAAGGGCGATGTGCAGATTCAAATGAAGGGCTCTAAGTGGAACTTGAAGAACGTGAGACACGTACCGAAGCTAAAGAAGAATCTTGTTTTGATAGGACAACTTGAAGCAGAAGGCTATATTTTGACATTCACAGGGAATTAATGGAGAATCTCTAATGGTATGATGGTAGTTACCCGAGGTAACAAATTAGGGACTCTCTACCTCACCTCACATGCGAGTGATACCCTCACAATTGTAACTGGCAAAGAGAGTATAGATCTGTGGCACAATAGTCTAGGACACATGAGTGAGAAGGGGATGAAGATCTTACATTCACAGGGAAAGCTTACCGGGATCGATTCCGTGGAAGTCGGGGTTTGTGAAGACTGCATCTTTAGGAAGCAGAAGAGGGTTAGTTTCCAGAAGGATGGAAGGCTGCCTAAGGCTTAGAAGCTAGAGTTGATTCATACAGATATATGAGGTCCAGCCAGTGTGTCTTCTTTTGGCAGTTCGAGATACTATATCACCTTTATCGACGATCACTCGAGGAATGTGTGAGTTTACTTCATGAAGCACAAGTCAGAGGTGTTCGAAATCTTTAAGAAGTGGAAGACCATGGTGGAGAACGAGACAGATCTAAATGTAAAGTGTCTGAGATCAGACAATGATGGAGAATACGAGCTGAAGGAGTTAAAAGGTTTTGTGCTACGAATGATATTCGTTTAGAGAGGACTACTCCAGGGACGCCACAGCAGAACAACATTGCAGAGAGGATGAACATGACCTTGACGGAGCGTACCAGGAGCATGCGATTACATACAGATCTGCCTAAGACATTTTGGGTGGATGTGATGCATACGGCGGCTTACCTTATTAATCATGGGTCATCAGTTCCATTGGATTTTAGGATTCCAAAGGAGGTTTGGAGTGAAAAGAAGATAAATCTCTCACACTTGCGGGTATTTGGTTGCGTGGCTTATGTTCATATCAGTGATCATGTCAGGGATATGCTAGATGCTAAGTCACAGAAGTGCACATTCATTGGATATGACATTGATGAGTTCGGGTATCGTCGTTAGGATGAGAAGAACAAGAAGATTATCAGGAGCCAAGACGTCATATTCAATGAGGAGGTGATGTACAAAGACAGGAAAATACCAAAGATAGCCAAAGCAGTAGGAGCAGCACTTCGGATGCCGGTGGATCGGAGTACATGGATTTATAGGAACATCCAGATAGGGGTGATGATGTTTGTTCTGACCGAAGAACGGAGGAGGCTCTAGATGTAGAAGCAACTACCCAGGGCGTGGAACTTAGGAGGTCATCCAAGGTGCCCAAACCGAATCCTAGATATCTTTCATCTCTTGATTACTTATTGTTGATAGATAGCGGTGAACTGGAGTGCTATGATGAGGCTATGCAAGTGAGTGAATCTCAGCAGTGAGAGCATGTGATGCAGGAGGAGATGGATTCTCTACTCACTAATGAGACATGGGAATTAGACCAGCTACCTGCACAGAAAAAGGCCTTGCATAACAAATGGGTCTACTGGGTCAAGAAAGAAAGTGATGGAAGCAAGAGGTTTAAGGTCAGATTAGTTGTAAATGAGTTCCAGCAGCGGGAAGGAGTGGACTACATAAAGATATTTTTTCCTGTTGTAAAGCTCACAACCATCAGGGTGGTGTTGAGCTTGGTGGCTGCAGAAGACATCTTCCTTGAGCAGTTAGATGCGAAGACTGCCTTTCTTTATGGTGATTTGGATGGAAAAAATCTACATGAAGTAACCTATTGACTTCATCGAAGTAGGAAAGGAAGAGATGATGTGCAAACTCAAGAAGAGCTTATATAGTTTGAAACATGCTCCGAGATAGTGGTACAAGAAGTTTGACAACTTCATGCAAAACAATTGCTACAAAAGATGCAATTCGGATCATTGCTGCTATTTTAAGAGGTTCGAGTCCAGCTTTATTATATTGTTATTATATGTTGATGATATGTTAGTAGCAGGACCGTGTTTAGAGGAGATAAACAGTTTGAAGAAGCAGCTGGCAAAAGAGTTTACAATGAAGGATCTGGGTGTAGCTAAGCAGATTTTAGGGATGTGAATCAGTAGGGATAAAGCTGAAAGGACGTTGAGGTTGAGCCAAGCTGAATATATCGAGAAGGTACTTTAGAGGTTCAATATACAAAATGCTAAGGTTGTTAGCACACCCCTTGGAAGTCAGTTCAAGTTATCTGAGGAGCAATCGCCTAAGACAATGAAGGATCTGGGTGCAGCGAAGCAGATTCTAGGGATGCGAATCAGTAGGGATGAAGCTGAAGGGACATTGAGTTTGAGCCAAGCTGAATACATTGAGAAGGTACTTCAGAGGTTCAACATGCAGAATGCTAAAGTTGTTAGCACACCCCTTGGAAGTCAGTTCAAGTTATCTGAGGAGCAATCGCCTAAGACAGATGCAGAGAGAAAGCATATGAGCAGAGTATCATATTCTTCGGCCATTAGGAGTCTCATGTACGCGATGGTTTGCACGAGGCCAGACATTGCTCATGCAGTGGGAGTTGTGACCAGGTTTGCAAGTAATCTAAGGAAGCAGTATCGGGAGGTCGTGAAGTGGATATTGCGGTACTTGAGAGGGACAATGAACAAATCACTATGTTTCAGGAGGAAGGAGCTGGTGCTGCAGGGATACATGGATACGAACTTCGCCGGTGATCATGATACTAGGTGAAGCACCACGAGGTATGTTTATACCTTAGCGTCGATAGTTGTGAGCTGGGTCTCACATCTGCAGAAGATTGTGACTTTATCTATAACCGAGGTTGAGTATGTCGTGGTGACTGAAGTAAACAAGGAGATGATCTGGTTAAACGGGTGCTTGGAAGAGTTGGATCTGAAGCAAGGGAGAGGAGTACTTTATTGTGATAGCCAGAGCACTATACACATTATTAAGAATCCAGTTTATCATGCCAGAATGACGCACATCAACGTACGATACCATTTCATATGCTCGCTGATTGAAGATGAAAAGTTACACTTAATAAAGATTTTGGGGAGTCAAAATCCGGCGGACATGTTGACGAAGGTAGTCACCATTGAGAAACTAGTGTTGTGCGTAACTTCAGCTGGCCTTCACGAGTAGAAGATGAAGGCGGAGCCACATTAGGAGGATCGACGAGATCATCGGGATATTGATGATTGAAGAAAGGATTTTCCGGGGAGGAGAAGATACTTGCGAAAAAGGGAAGAGTTCGGATGAACTCACTGATGGCACTTTGGTCTCCAAGTGGGAGATTATTAGTCTAAGTGTAGACCCAAAGCTAAAACCGAAGCTGGAATCAATAAGATGAAGCAAAACGAAGAAAACACGAAAACTGCAGTGCGATCGACTGCGATGCTCTCGGCGGTCAACCGCGAACATGCACGCGACCGTGAAAAGTCTCTAGACTTTTCACGGTCGAGCATAATGGGTTCTGCAGTCAACCATGATGGGTTCTACGGTCGACCGTAGATACCCTGTAGGCGTTTTAGGTTTCTGTCGTTTATTCGGTCGACAGCAACTGGTTCGACGGTCGACCGCGAGTCGAGCTGGCAGTTTCCTAATCTGTTTTGAATTCTGTTTGGGCTAGGATTCATATATATATATATATATCTATATGTTTTCTAGGGCTAATGAGAATGTGAAAACCCATCAGAAAGAGAGAAAAAGAGTGAGAATCTCAGAAAGATTAATCCCTTGTTTGAGTGCTTGTATTCGTTCTTCAATTAATCAAAAAGATTGTGTGGTGTGGCTCCCGAGGACGTATGCACGTTGTCGAACTTCGTTAAATCCGTGTGTTCTCTCTTGTTCTTATTTCTATAAGTCTTTATTTTTGATTTATGGTGAATTTCTTTCTTGCTCAACTTTCTAATAAGGTCCGGAAGGGAAAGGGTTTGATTTGATTGTTTCGAATCCCCAACAAATTTTATATGTGCAGTATATAAAGCTAAGTATCATAGTATTGTTGTACTCACACAGACAACTTTAAATTAACAATTAATTTCAAGAAAGTTGAAAATTTTAATCTTAATTTAGATGGAAAAAGTATAGAGAACTAGAAAAAATGATTAAAAAAGAACAACAATTAATACAGAGAAGATGAAAAGTTACATAACTAATTATTTGCTAAGCAATTCAATTCTCTAACCAAAATAGAAGATTTATCAGTATACTATAGAAGTATTAGTGACTAAAAAAGAATTATTAGTGACTAAAAAAGGTTAAATGATATTGAAAGTGCAGTAGTGGAAGAAAGTAAGGTATATTTGGAGATATAACAAATATGTAGACGTATTATTTGGAGATATAACAATTTTATACACATGCTGCAAACATCCCTTGAAAAAAGAAATATTAGTGACCAAAAAAGTCAAATGATATTAAAAGCGCAGTAGAGGAAGAAATTAAGCTATATTTGGAGATGTAACAAATATATAGACATATTATTCTCTTTTCAAATTAGAAGAGTTGAATGGTATAGGCACATACACTTAATGGTGTCTACTAAAAAGCCTCGTGTTCAATATAAAAATTGCAAAAAAAAATCCCTTTTTAGTAGAAAGAGGCTCAATAAATCTATTGTGGCCATCAAGGTTGAATGCATTATAAATAGAAGAAGTTATCTTCAACTAGGGGCTCTTTGGTAGGCAGCAACTAAAGGCTTTACAACTAGAGTTGCGAGTTGCATGCAACTAGGCTATTTTAGACCAGTTGCAACTGTTGGTTCACTGCAACTAACTTGTTATAGTTACAACTAGAGTTACAAATTAGGCCTCACTTACAGTATTTGAGTTGCAGCAAAATCGGCTGTAGGTCACACTTGTAAGAGAAATGAACTAAAAGGTCTTTTAAGTTGCAACCGCAGTTGCAAACTTAACCATCGCCAACCTCAAAAACCCCCGACTCTCCCTCATTCCCTTTTCATTCTCTCTGCTCGCAAGAAGAAATTGTCATCATCTTCATGAAAAAAATTCTCAACCGAATCTCATCTTTTTCACAGAGAATCAATGTCAAAATCGTACCTTGGGTATCCTATGCTTCGCGTTTCAGATCGGAGCTCGAAGATTTCACTTTTTTATTGGAGAAGATTGTTTATGCTGAGATTCGTTCCCTAGAGCTAGGGAGCCAATAGGGTTTGGCTAGATTTGAAGTAGATCTCTATAATTTTGAGAGAAATCATGGATCTGAGCATCAATCCTCAAAATCAAGGGTCTGAGCATCTCCTCAAAATTTCAAAGATTGTTTTTTCATCAAGGCTAGATCTTTAGTTTCTATACTTGTTTTTTCTTTTTTTTCTTGCTTTCAGTTATTTCTTTTTTTTTCTGATTTATGGGTGAGTTGGGGATGAAGATGCAAGAAATTGGGGGTTTCTCTGATTTATGGCCAAGTTGGGTTTAAAGATGTAAAAATTAGGAATTTGAGCTTTAATGGTAGATTAATCAAGTAGTTAGTTTGCTTTTCTTTTCTCTAAATTCTTAAATTAGGAGATTATTCATGGAATTTGAGCTTTCAGTTATTAAATTTGGAAGTCATACTTGTCCAGAGCTCGTGGGTGTCTTCATCTTCATCTTGCATAAATGGTAGTTTAAGACAATTTTTAACAAGCCCAAGCCTAAATGGTAGTTTGAGACCATTTTTAACAAGCCCAAACCTTCCTCCATAGAAATCAAGAACTACGTTAGTGAGTTGTAGTAGAGCATAGTACCTCAAAATGGATTTCAACCCTTTGTTCTAACATCTTAAACATTTTTTTGGGCATTTCATATCATGTAAAACTTAATCCATGTCATTTTTTTAGTATTTATTTTTTTTCTTCTTATACATGGAAAGAAATTTAAATTTGGCACTTGATCCTGAAGATGATGAAATAGCCGCATACATTATAGTATCATGTGTGTGGATGGTTAATATGATCACACAGTCAGTTTGATACAAGCTAGGATCAGTTTGTTCAGTATTGAAGAGGGTCCGCTTCCTTCTTTGACTTTATGTCTTGTTCTTTGAGCTAGGTATCTGAAGGATCTACACAAATAGAAAGCACGTAAGATGATGGGGTTTGATTCCCCCGTTGTAGCTCTAACGATCAAGTTAGCTGATGAATTGAGTGGGGTAAAGGAAGAACTGTGTGTTCTTGTAATTGTGCAGTATGTGCATTTGAGGATCAGATTTGTGAACCCTCTC
This sequence comes from Asparagus officinalis, assembly GCF_001876935.1. Lineage (NCBI taxonomy): Eukaryota > Viridiplantae > Streptophyta > Magnoliopsida > Asparagales > Asparagaceae > Asparagus > Asparagus officinalis. The sequence goes on from NC_033796.1 coordinate 78,968,059, forward strand.
TATGTTAGAATAGTACATGTATTTATACTAAGAAGGCATTGGCAGATTGGTCACTTTGACTGAGAGCAGGAGGGCGGTGACAAAGTGTGGGCTGGCAGCCACGTCGGTACTTTTTTTACAGGTGTCGGCCAGAGAGTGGAGGGAAGGTCACTTCGGCATTTAATAGAAAAAGATTAGCGACATGGCAGGGCCCACGTGGTCTGATGAGTCATGAAAACCATTTGAGCTAGAGCCACGATAGAGCTTGTCCTATATTAAATGTGATGTTGACACATTGTTAGAGAAATAGGGGCTCGAGACTAAAATAGTTCTTTAGTTTCACCGAGAAGTAACGCCCTTTAAGCTAACTTTGTAACCGCCTTACAAGTGGATGAGTGGACTCGCGACAAGTTTTCCAATAGAAGGAGGTCGAGTAGCATCGCCTTTCATGTTGACTAACACCGCCTTTCGTGTCGACACTGAGGGGCGTCACCTCGTCCTATCGGCTAAGTTATCACCCTTGATTATCTCTCGTCGCTAAGAAAACTGTAGTGTAGCGTGTCGAAGCAGACTTGTCAACTACTTGAGTTTAAATTGTATTTTGACGAAAATAGGAACACCATAACAGTTGGCCCTTTTCGCTTGGAGTCGGCTTTAGCCGTGTCCGAGTGAAATATAATAATAAGAAACAATTTTGGATAGACGTGTGTGCTTTGAATAAGAACTAAAAAGTCACTTCAAAAGCGATGTAGCTGACGTCACCACACGCCAGTTTTACTATTACAACCCTGCTTTTTGACAGATTGCTGGCTGTTCAAAGTAAATGGGTTGTGCCTCGATCTTCAAGGGCGCTTTGAATTCTGAAGATAAATCCTAGCCGTGGGATACAGTTGGATCCAGCGGTTCGAATTATAACAGTTGTAAGTTGGTGGTCTCTATATATATAGGAACAATGCTATTAGAGGCGACTATTGTCTTTTGAAATCCTCTCCAGAGTAACTGTTCATCTTCTCCAAACATTTCTTTCTCCTTCGCTTATTTCTTCTAGTGATCAACTCTCCAGAGTCACATTAGAGTGAATGTCTTCCAAAAGAACCCGACGATCAACTGATTCAGAAGCCATTGAAGATATTCTCGAAGTGTATTATCTGTTCACTCTGACAAGGTCAGAAGCCATATTCGACCATGGGCCGGAACAGAATCCGCTTTATGTAAGACATATGGAGTGTGGTTTGAGATTGCCCTTACACCCTTTTCTAAAACAGATGTTTGAGGAGTTAAGGGTATTGCCCGCGTAGATGAAATCTAATGCCATTGATATTTCAGTGGCATTCGTGGTGATCTGCCATTGGTTGGGGATCAAGCCCTCTCTGAAAGTCTTCAACCAGTTGGTGACCTTGAAAGTGAATCAAAAGGAGCCTCACTTCCATTTTCAGATGGTGGGGAAGTTCAGGCTAGTTACAGGCCTTCCATATTTGCATAAGGATTGGAATGAGAAATTTGTGTAGGTCGTAGGGGATGACCTAGAGATGGGTTGTTCTGACTGGCTCGAAATAAAGAAGGACATGCTCACGGGGGGTGCGTTGTATGATGATGAGAGGGCCGAACTCGATCTGATTAAAGCGTACGCATGCTCCTGTCAATTCGAAGATCTGCTCGATAAATCTGTCATGCGTGTCACTAGGGTGTCGAATAAGCCCTTCATCAACCCAGATTATGACAGAGCCTCGGCTCTTATCACAGGGTTAGGGGAGGCGACCGCGATACCTTCAGTGCCTTCAGTTGATCCACAGGAGGAGCCGCCTGCTAGGCCAGCTAAGCGCCTTCATCGATACTTTCCTCCTATAGAGGAAAAGATGGCCAAAGAGGAGGTTGTTCCCTCCCTCCTTCATAGAAGGAGGAGAAGGGATGAGGAAAGGGCGCCTCAGGCGATGGTAAAAATAACCAAGGCCAATGTCATTCACTTGGACGAACCAGGGGTTGAGCCATCCTCTTGAGAATTAGCTGAGGCTTCTCGAGGGGAGGGAGCTGAGGCAAGAGTGTCTACTAGAGGTGAGTCATCTTATGGCCCCAGCGAGTCGACTCAATGGGGGAAGGAACCGGTTCACAAGGAGGAAACAGAGCCTTCCGTCAGACCAAAATATCCTTTTCCCCATAAGATTGGCGATGTGGGGGAAGCAGAATAGGACAAGATGAGGATGTGCCTCATCGGGCTCTCCTCCATCGATGCTCGATATGGGTGGGAGCCCGAGCCAAAATTTTGATTCGAGGCTGGACGCCATACTAACGCTCGAGGGAATGTTCTTGGGTCTCATCGAACCCATTCAAGGGTGGTCGACCAATTCCTTCTCCCCAAAGATGAGAAATATCTCAAGGGAGTTCTCAGCATTAGTCTCCATCACGCCCTTCACAGCTACTTCGTCCGGGGCGCTTTGCTGGAGAATGAGTTATACGGTCGGATGGAGCGTGTTTGGGGTGAATATCATAAGCTTCTTAAGGAAGTTACTATTTTAAGGGCCAGTGAAGGAGTCGACTCATGGTAGGCTACAAAAGAGTTAGCCTAAGTGCTCCTAAAGTCGACAGGCTTAGACGGGAGTTAGAGGAGAGCTAGAATAAGGCTAAAATAATGGAGGAGGCTCTTCAAGTGAGAGATCGTGCTAAAGCATTGGCCAGAGCGGAGAAGGAGGAGGTGATATATGCAAGGCATCAACTGGGTGAGGAACGTGCAACGCTCGCCAAGCTCCGAGAAGAGGTCGTCCACCTCAAGTCCAAGCCTTATCGCCAAGAGATTATTAACAATTATCGCCAAAGCTTAATTGAAAGAACTGAAGTAGCGTTAGCTTGTAAGGCGGGGTATGACTATCTATCGGCCCAGCTTTCAGGCGAGATAAAGAACCCGCCCGATCGCTTTCACCATCCCTCGATGGTTGCCAACTACCTGAATGAGCTAAAGGAAGTGGAAG